>NC_053420.1:30933294-31267669 GCF_016859285.1 Xiphias gladius | reverse complement strand
CCATTGCAATAGTGGAGACAAAGGAGATAATAGTATGAGTGATGCTGGGAAGATTAGCAGAAGTTTCTTTTCTGGTCATTTCCAAAGAAAACCCGTTTTATTTAGTCCCATTTTGGAGATCACAGAAATAATTTAATGGGGCTATTTCAATAATGGTAATAATGTTTAAAATTATATGTGTGTGTGTTTGTGTGTTTAATTTGTTCTGAGAATAGTACGATCAGTAGAATCCCTAACAGCCCACACACAGAGGCCATTAGCAGGCAGTGTTAATGGCTCCTGATGAGATAAGGTCAGAGGTTATCCTCTTCTGCATTAGGGAGCCAGGTATTAGCAGGAAGCAGATGTGTGTGTGTGTGTGTGCGCACACACACATATACACAAATGCACACTCATTTAGCAGATGTGTTGCTGATAGATCCCATTTCATTATGTTGCTACAACAAAACAAAACTGTGCTAAAACAGTATATCAGACTAATAATGGATGTATTTTAATGAGTTTGCATCCCTTATACTCAACAGCAATTTCAAATCAAATGGACTGTTTTACTCTGTATTTGTGACAATGTACCATCTTTTATAATGTCATTCCTTCATCTTAAAGATAAACTATTTGATTTTGTTATAGCTCCCAAGAGTGTTCCAAATTTCCATCAGGTTGCTGTTGATGTTTGAGTTTCAAAACTTTGATGGTCGAACTGGGAAGGTTTGATGGGTTGAACCAAATATTAATATTAATAGGGTGAGATCCTAGGCTGCATGTTTGACCAGGGCCAACAGACCCTACTGGGGTCAGTGTGGATTCTGTTTTAACTGACCTGAGCTGCTGCAGCATAAATGAGCTCAGAGCCAATTAAAAATGCGAACCATTCCATATGACTGTCATATTCTTTAGCAGAGTTGCTCTCATGTATTTGCTGTCATATGCAGGGATAGAAAGAGAACTGGAAAATTGTACTCAAGTAAAAGTTGTGTCTTTAGTCAAATAAAATTCTTTGTGTAAAAATGCACTCAGATAAAAGCAAACAGTAGGTCAGTTAAAGTTGATACTAAAATAAAATATACTATGAATGTATTACTATAAAATAGAACTACTAAATTAAAGAACATCTTCAGACTGCAAATAAAGTGAAGTGAAATACCAAAACATTTACGCCATCCCTGAGTGAGTACTGCACCACAGACCCTTTAAGTCCAAACCAACAATAAATCCTTGTCTATAGAATGGCACTATGCAGCCTATGCATAGGCTATAACTGATTATAAATTATCAATATACAACCTCTTTCCTATAGCCTTGCAAGAATTAGCCAGAAAAAAAGACAAAACTCAGACATTTAAACAAAAATGACCAGCAATAAATAAAAAATATGTATGTTTGGATACCACAGTAGACGTATAACATAAAGATGTGTAACAAAAATAATAATAATAATAATTAAACTAATAATTAGAATAATAGGGTGAATAATAATAATAATAAAACTAAATATAATAATAGAATCACAATATTTGAAGCAGTGGGTGTTGAGCAGGATCATGGGGGCAGTAGGTGGTTTGCAGTCAAAGATCCAGACTCTGCAGCATCAGGGGCAGATATACCTACAGAAAATGACGGGAGGAGAGAGGAGAGAGACGAGAAAGCATAAAACTACGGGAGAGAGAAGAAGTCAAGTTAGTACAGCTTTGATACGATATGAATGCGTACAGATGGAGAGGAAGAGGAGGAGAGAGGAGAGAGGTGCATCATGGGAAGTCCCCAGGAAGTCTAGGCCTATAGCAGCATAACTAGGGGATGGTTCAAGACAAGCCTGAGCCAATCCTGACTGTAAGCTTTATCAAAAAGGAAGGTTTTAAGCCTACTCTTAAATGTGGGGAGGGTATTTGCCTCCCGGATCAAAACTGGAAGGTGGGTCCACAGTAGAGGAGCCTGATAACTGAAAGCTCTGCCTCCCATTCTACTTTTGGAGACTCTAGGAACCACAAGCAAGCCTGCGTTCTGGGAGCTCAGTATTCTACTGGGGTAATAGGGTACTATGAGCTCTTTCAGATATGATGGTGCCTGACCATTAAGGGCCTTGTAGGTGAAGAGGAGGTTCCTGTCAGTACTTATGCTGCAGTATTCTGGATCAGCTGGAGAGCCTTTAAAGATTTGTTGGGACAGCCTGATAATAAGGAATTACAATAATCCAGCCTAGAACTAACAAAAGCATGGACTAGTTTTTCTGCATCTTTCTGAGACACGATGTGCCTGATTTTTGCAATGCTACTTTGGTGAAAAAAGGCAGTCCTTGAAGTTTGTTTTATGTGGGAGTTGAAGGACATATCGTGATCAAAGAGAACTCAGAGATTCCTAACAGTGGTGCTGGAGACCAGGGCAATGCATATCTAAAAAGATACTTCAGATTTTGGTCAGTAGATGGCAAAATTGTGGAACCTGGAGATAAAGTTCTATACAATGTAAGCTTCAGTTTGCCTGAGCATTCCAGCAGCAATCTGATGGACATCAAAATCTATTGATTTGTCTTATTGACATAATATGCAATTGGTATATATATGTATATAAGTGTATGTGTGTGTGTGTTCAGAATCTGAACTACAGTTTGAAATACATAAAACCACAATACAGTCCATTGCAATAGTGGAGACAAAGGAGATAATAGTATGAGTGATGCTAAGATTAGCAGAAGTTTCTTTTCTGGTCATTTCCAAAGAAAACCTTGGAGATCACAGAAATAATTTAATATTTAAATTGATCTGAAATAGTAGATCAGTAGAACCTAACAGCCCACACACAGAGGCCATTAGCAGGCAGTGTTAATGGCTCTGATGAGATAAGGTCAGTGGTATCCTCTGCTGCATTACAAATGCACACTCATTTAGCAGATGAACAAAACAAAACTGTGCTAAAACAATATATCAGACTAATAATGGATGTATTTTAATGAGTTTGCATCCCTTGTAACAGCAATTTCAAATCAAATGGACTGTTTTACTCTGTATTTGTGACAATGTACCATCTTTTATAATGTCATTCCTTCATCTTAAAGATACACTATTTGATTTTGTTATAGCTCCCAAGAGTGTTCCAAATTTCCATCAGGTTGCTGTTGATGTTTGAGTTTCAAAACTTTGATGGTCGAACTGGGAAGGTTTGATGGGTTGAATATTAATAGGGTTAGGCTGCATGTTTGAACACTGGGTCAAGTGTGGCTGTTTTAACTGACCTGAGCTGCTGCAGCATAAATGAGCTCAGAGCCAATTAAAATGCGAACCATTCCATATGACTGTCATATTCTTTACATTGATTATATCTAGAAAGAGAACTGAGGTGCTAACTAAGGGTAAATCTTCCCTAAGCAGCTTAGTTTGGATGGGGTCTAAGAGACAAGTTGATGGTTTAGATGAAGTTAGTTGGTGAAGGTCGAAGTATACATCACTACTGAGAGCTATGGGAATACATGGATCAATGGAGCTATGACTCTCTGTCAGCCTGGCTACAGAGCTGAAAAGAAACCGAGGGTTGTTTTTATTTTCCTCTATTAGAGATGAGTAATAGGCTGCTCTGGCAGTACAGTTGGCCTTCCTATATGTTTTAAGACTATCATGCCAGGCTAAGTGAGATTCTTCCAGTTTGGTAGAACGCCATATCCTTTCAACTTTTCGCATAGTTTGCTTTAATATAGGGGTTTGTGAGTTAAACCATGGAGCTAACCTCCTTTGTTTTATTATCTTCTTTGTTATAGTTGCAATAGAGTCGAGTGTCATTCTCATTGAGCCTGCAGCACTATCAACAAGATGATAAATTTGGGAGGGATATTATATTGTAACATGGTGGTAAATTAAGTGCTGATGGAATCAGTTCCTTAAATTTACATACAGCACTATCAGATAGACATCAAATAAGATGGTTCAGTATAACTTTTATTTTTACTTTAATTGTTGTCTCTTTCAATGTAGTGAAGTACAATACTTAAGTAAGAGTAAAATGACGGATTTTTAAAAACACTCAAAAAAGTTCACAAAACCGACTTTGGTACAGTAACCAGATGAAATTTAATCCGTTGTTTCAACCCCTGGTCATATTTTATCCTATTTTTTTCTCTATGCACTCTCAACCAAACCCACAGATAGTTTGTACCTGTGTACAGTAAATTCTAGTTTTGCTGTAAGATTAATAATCTAGTGAAAGCTGAGAAATTCCAAAATGCCCTACTTTTGTTCCTTGTGCTGTTTGTATTATTACCTCATTGTTTTGTAATTGAAATTTGTTTCCCTTGCTACGAAAAATGCTTTTGCTTCCTGCTTAAAAAGTGATATAAAGATAAAATTTTTAATACAATTATTATTACTGTATATAAACATCACTACAAGGATTTAAGATTAAGGACATGATGTAGCAGTGCCTCACCCAATAGAGCACAGCCTAGATTTAAAGCTCTGTTCCAATGCCAACAAACTGTCAGTGCTTACATTCAATGAAAGTCTTGTTGCATACATTAACACCACATTCACTGTAGCCTCTCAATATCTGCAGGCCTGTGCTAGCTTCCACTTTGCTGATACGCTACAGTACGAATACAATACACTCACAATACAAGCACACACACAATACAAAGATACACACAGTATAATACATAAGACATACTGTGGTCCTTTCTTTCTGTTGAATGCAGCGATTTGAAAGAACCATATAATGTAGAAAAAAGTGGGCAGTGAGTCCATTTTTTGTGTGTGTGTGTCCATCTGACAGAGACCAGTGTGACATGCTACACATATAACAATGGCATGGAAGTGAAAGAGAAACTCAGTCCACACCAAACTTCTGTGGGTAATTTCAAAAATGTTGTTTACATATCAAAGTTTTGAAAAAAACCAAAACCTCTTTTTCTACTCTAAAATGACAAAATAACAGGAAAACTGTTCTATTCCTTTATGTCTCTTTCCTGCCTTTGATTTTTCATCAGGAAATGACAAAATAATACATTTTGATCATTATATGGTAAAAAGTTCTGCTACGAGGACTAATTAGCTGTATTCTTTGTTGGCCTCAGTACGGCAATACTATTTTTCTCCGATCAAAATAAAAAAATATATGCTTCAGTATAGCTGATCACATAATACAGATGTTGCCATTCACATATTTTTCTGTTTCTGTAGCCTATTAGACGACTGCACAAGTAAACTACAGACCATCGTACGATGGGATGACATCACACCGTGGGATGGGATCACTGAGTACTCATGGGACGGAACGTCAACATGTTGTTGTTCTGTGCCAGAGAGTAGTCCCAATGACTCAGTAGTCACTACTACATTATTACATGAGTACTCTGTAGTCACTACTACATTATTACATGAGTACTCAGTAGTCACTACTACAGTATTACATGAGTACTCAGTAGTCACTACTACATTATTACATTAGTACTCAGTAGTCATCACTACATTATTACATGAGTACTCAGTAGTCACTACTACATTATTACATGAGTACTCAGTAGTCATCACTACATTATTACATGAGTACTCAGTAGTCACTACTACATTATTACGTGAGTACTCAGTAGTCATTACTACCTTATTACATGCGTACTCAGTAGTCACTACTACATTCTTACATGAGTACTCAGTAGTCAGTACTACATTATTACATGAGTACTTGGTAGTTGTTACTTCATTATTACATGAGTACTCAGTCATAAACAAACCTGCCAAAGTACTCAAAACTACCTCCTGCAACAGTGGGTGTCTCCTGGACCACATTAAGCCATGATGACTCTCACACACACACACACACACACACACACACACACACACACACACACACACACACACACACACACACACACGCACACTCACACGCACTCACCAAAATCACCTCACTCTGTCTTTCCAGTCTGTCACCATCCTGTATAACCCCCCTCTTTCCTTTCAGCACCTCAGCAGATGGGCACTAGTACTCCCTCTCTCTCTGTGTGTCATTTTGTCTCTTTGTCTCTCTCCCACTCTCAGTGGGGAGCAGTCTTTTGATACTTGCACTGGCTCTGCGATCTACATCCCCTCCCTTTGCCTCAGGGGCTCACTCCCCATTGTTTCTATTGTTTTCCCTTGAAAGTGGGTTAAAAAAAGACAGCAACAGTGGACAGAAGGGAGAGAGTACTGAGAAATATGGGGGTAGTGATCAAGAGACAGAGAGAAAAGCCAAAACAGAGAGAGAGGAAAAATTACCAAATCAAGATGGAGGGGAGGAGGTGTCGAATACAAGACTGGGGGATGATGAAATGATTTCATATACTTTACCTCATTACATATGTGTAAAAGTCAACAAGAAAAGCAATGGATTTAAAGAGTTGGGAAGCTCCAAAGAAGGGGTTTTTTGAGCATTTAGACCAAGAGAAGAAGGGCGTCAAAGAACGCAACATGAAATACGAACCAGGAAGTCGAGTTTGAGCATAACATCCTTTAGTCTGAAGGGTCATCACACAGCAAAACTACGGTGCCGCATTTTGTTAACACTGAAGTGATTTGAATTCGCTACCGCTCTGACTTGTGCCGCTGCCTGGATTCTTCTGTATGGCAATGGTAGCTGAGGCTCACGGGTAATGTAGTATTTAGAGCCATCCACTGTACGAAAATGATGGATAAATATGATTTCTCAGGAACAAAGCTGAAATAATTAAAACTGGTGGTCTTAAAATGAAACTACATTATATGATTAAATCTACATTATCAGGTAGAGTTCTGTGTTTCTAAGTCAAGGAACATTGAGGAAATTGTTGAAAGAAAAACCTGAAATGGGAATACAGAGTGGAGAAAAACACTCCCAGAACCAAGGGCCCCTTCCATCGCGTAACTGGATATAAGGAAACTGAAAACAACTGTAGACATCCACCGGTTGAAGACAAGAAAGGCTGAAAATGCCTTGTGAATAAAGCGTAACATACTGTAGAGAAGATGTGTTACATGTATTAATCTTGATGGACAAACCTTCATTTTCTCACAAGTATCTGTAGCAGCATGTCCACATTAGTGCAGCCCCTTGTGTGTTTTTTAATATAACTAATGCTTTTTGGTCTCAGAAAACTTGTTATGTTCCGTTGAATTCTACTGAGGCTAGGAAGGGAGCCAGGCTATGGCTTCTGCAGAGACCATTTCGGCACAGATGTGATGTGCTATGTTGTTTTCAGGAAGAGAGTTAAGTCTGGTTCTGGACTCAGATGCTGGAAAAGATCCCAGTTGACCCCAGATGCAGTTGACTTCCACTTTAAAACCAAATTCAACAAGGCTCCATCTGTGGAGCAAATGCACACACATATGAATATGAAGATGCCGTCATGATTCAGATTTTCCACATGGCTTAGACATTTTATGGATAATGTAAGTCCTGGTCTCTGACTACTGCTCACACTTGACGGGTTTCTTTTAACAAATACGTGCATGCACACACCACATGCACACACATCTCTGCAGTCCTCATTAGCTGTTAGCGTGTTTTTGAGGCTGAATGCCTTTTCACCACAGACCTGATATGTCTGCCTGATTTCCCTTTCATTTAACTCTAGCACCACTGTGAATATATAAGTGTGTGTGTGTGTGTGTGTGTGTGTGTGTGTCTGTGTATCCCGTGCCCTAGTTTTGTTCAGGCTGTATGATACAACACTTAACCAAACCAAATGACACCTCTGTCTGCTTTGATTTGAAGTGTAAATTACCCATTATTGTAGAGTCAGTGTAATTTCTGGTCAGAAAATGACATCCATTGGTTTGTCTAATAGTCTTTTGCATTTTTGTCAACCTGCTTTTCAGCTGTTCCACGACTAATGTCAAGGTTGGTTTATAGAAAAGGGGCTTCACTGCTGCTCACATTACTTTGTGCTCAACTGTGGAGTTTCATACTAGAGTATCTTTTAAAATAGGTGTGTGTGAAAATTGTATTGATTTTCTGGTTAGTGTTGAACTGTTACAAGCTGTTCACTCTCAGCAACATTTCTCATTTTAAAATAACAAAACAAAACAAATGATAAAAAGGCAACTGATGAAGGGTGATGTTGTTAAGTGCTAACACTGGAGCCATAGGTTTAGTTCTTTCCTCTCAAAGAGGGTAATAATTTCCCACACAGGATTTTTTTTTTTTGTAGAAAATAAGACTGGGGAAGACTGTAGTAGTTTACTTTGCCCCAACAAATCCAAACATCCCTCTAATGTAATGTTCAATTGTCATGGAATTTGTTGTAGTAGTTGGTAGCAGTTAACTTAATGTGACTATGGCACAGCGTTTTGTTCTTTGAAATTTTTTTTTTGTATGAAACTCAATTCCAACTTCCACTGAAAAATTGCTAAAAGTGGGGGACAATGGGGCATTAACCTAACCCCTGACATTTAGGAAAAACAGAGGATTATCCAACATGACACCACAAATATTTAATTTTAATCATTCAATACAATGCTGGAAACAGTGAACAGAAATATCTTTAAATACAGTTTGAGCCAAACTTTTGAAATTCTGCTTCATTTCTACTTGGTAAAGTAGCTAGCTCATTGGAATTGGCAAGTAATGATGAACGATACATACTAGGGATGCACCAATCCGATTTTTTAGTCCCGATACCGATACTGACACCTGGGCTTTGGGAAAAACGTCCGATACCAAATACCGATCCCATACCAATGTATATATACATACATTTACTGAAGTTTTATGTATCATTAATATAATAAATAATCGTGCATCAGCAACTTTGAAATTGGTCAGGAATTAAACATAGAATAACACTGAATTGAATTAAATAGATCGGCCCCATAGATTGGCCCTATTGTCACCGATACCCACTATACCCGGCCCAGCCATTTGAGGCAGTATTGGACCAATGTCCGATATCAGTATCGAATCAGTGCATCCGTAATACATACTACTGCTACTACTAATTCTACTACATACATACTGATACGCGTCATCTTTTACCAGTAGATAACTATTTTGTACTATCAAAAAAAGAACTGCACGACTGATACTGGATTGTTAAGGCTGATATCAATATTTAAGAGTTTGAAAACTCATCACAAAAGATATATTTTTGCTGAAACACATAAACACATAACATATGCAAAAAGATTTGATAAAGATCCCTCCGATTTGGTTATTGAAGAACTGCGACAAGGTATGTGACATTTTACAGTTTGCATTTACAAAAATAAGTAATGGGAACATTACTTCTAAACTACCTCAAACCGATCTTTGGCATTTCTGCACTGCAACTTCTTTTTACCTTACCTTGTGATGAGCAGAAAACATCACATCTGCCCACCCAATGTGTCTGACGGGCTCTAATGAATGCATTTCTCATTAGTTTTCGTTGCTATGGCTAGACTCCTCTTAGTCCAAGCCTAAAAGGTTTTTCTATGGAGAACTTAGTTTACGGTTCAGCGGAGAACTGTGGCGCTGGGCTGTTATTTTGATTACTGCTACTGAACACACCTTTACCAGAAAGCCTTAATCTAGGTCTGCATGGAGTCCAACAAATAAATCTATGATTAATTAAGGTCTTAATCCTGGTTTAAGCTTTGTGCATAATTACTGAAGTGCCTCATACACAGTAAAGAGGTCATCGAGCTAATTTGGAGTGTAGTTGATTCATTCTCTCAGCAACTAATCTGATGACTAATCTGTACCCTACTCTATCAGTGGTGATTTGTTGTCAGTCACAAGGGACTGCAGTGGGTGTGCGTGTGCCTGTGAATCCATTTAGTTGGGATTCACGTAGTCTTCATTATCTATTCATATGTGCACAGGGAGTGTATCAGTGCTGTGAGTGACAGACGTTCAGTCTGGCCTCAGGCAGTGAGTTGTCATGGCAGTCTGTGTGAATGGACTCTGGGTTACATGCTCAAATTGGAAACCTTCGTGTTCCTCTGATTTGATTTGATCTCCTTTACTGCTAAATGGTTGTTGGATTGTGTTGTATATATATTTTTATCTCAAATTTATGTGGTAAACATTGTTTTGTTGCGCTGTATTAGTACACTTTCTGGGGATTACTGAATTTTTTGCATGTGACACTCTATCTGTTTAGGCATGGTGACTATTGCTGCTCAGACTATCTTTATTTTTCCCCTAACAAAACTAAGAATTAGGACATTTAAAACTATTAGAATGATTTTTAACTTATATTGGCAAGCCTACATAAAAATGCAAACGCAAGACTGGTGGTGTAGCAGATGTTAGTCCCATAAGCGATTCTGACAAGAGAAATTAGTTTCAACAATACTGTTTTTTTAGTTGCTATCTGTACCCACTTGATGGGAGGGAAATTTATCTAGACTCTGAAATACCATTAATCTTGTGTAATAGAGTTAATTATATGAAACGGAAATATAAACACATCTCCAGTTTGCTCAAAATCAACTACAACAATCTATAAATATCAGACTAATCTGTAAAACTTGATCAAGTCTTTGTATCACTGTAACAATTTTCTACAAATGCCAAAAGGAGGCTTTGAGAGTTTGGCTTAAATTTAATGAAAATTTTCATTTCAGAGTCAGTACAGCTGCTAGAAGTTAAAGGGGTGTGTGCCAGTTTTACACATCAAAATCTCTTTATCCATTTTGGGGAGTAATACTTTATATGTGAAAAAAGTTGTATAAATTCTTTCGTGTCTCCAGACAGAGCAGTGTGAAGTCTGTGATGTTGCTTCAGGTGGATTTTTCAGGACAAAATTGCTCTTAGAGAAACTGTTCAAAATGAAAAAATCAATCATAATCCACTTTTCCCTAGGCTGACCATCAGGGTGAATCAGAGCCACGTGGTGAGTCCTCATCCTTTACTGTTTTCCAGAAAGCATTCAGAAAACCAATTGCTAGGTCTGAACTTCCTCTGTTGGACAATACTTGATGGTAAGCAGTCTAATTGCTCTCCCTTCTCTAGTCCCATCTCCCAAAAAACTGGCATAAGTGGAGTCTGGCCAAAATGCATAAAAAGGCCTTGCCTTTCTCCTACAAGGTTTGTTCAGCATACAAAATTTTTGCACCCAGGTAATTACACATTAAATCCAAAAAGCAGAAGTGGAACTTTTTAGGCTGTATGAACATTTCTACTTTTCATGGATTAAAGGGTGGTTGATATGGACAGAATTTTTATTTGTGATGGAAAGTCCGTAAATTTGTTTGAAAAAAGCATTTAAATTTTCTTCAAAGGTATTTAACTTTTAGTCACCCTGTACTACCCAAAAATCAATCTACCGTATGCTAAATGCTCACATTCCTATTTCTTTTTACTCTTTCAATGTACAGAGACAAGCTGAAAATGTAATGTGACAAATGAATGGCAGAATAAAGTGATAGATAGAGGGAAGACAAGAGAAGACAGTGGAAGATGAATGTAGGAAGAGATGAGAGATGAAAGCAGATGAGTTTTCCAGAGGTCATCTGTCTGTTCCCGTGGTCCTTGCCCACCAATTATCCCATGGACCTTGTTATCTCAATGCGCTTAATTAGACCAGCCCAGGACATCAACTAATTTGATTGGACAGGGCCCCAGCCTTAGTCAGAGTGGATGGCCAATCAGGTCGAAGTTCGTACCCCTGAGGAAAATGGGTACCCCAAATTGTTTTTGGTTGAATGATGATTGGGATGTTAGAACACATAGACAGGAATGGAAATAAGATGAGCTGAGGTGATAGCATGCACGAACTCACATACTAATTGATGTGTGATTGTAGCTGTTTATAAGAGCTTGGTGGAGAGTCGTATCATTGTAAACCCTGCTAAAATTCATGCCATACTGACGTTGAAGGTCAGTGGCTCTAGATTAAAGATTAATATTGCAGTGTCCCACAGGTTAAGAGTGGTTCCAGCTAGTACAATTAGTCACCAGTTTGCATATACTATACAGTACTTTTCAGTATAGAATCAATGTAGTGATTCTGACCAGTAGGTCCAATATGAATACCAATTATTAGGAATTCAAATTTCACATAATTGATATACAAAAAGGTGGTGAATTACAGGAAAAAACAGAATACATGAGTGCAGAAACATTACAAATGTAGACTGAATGCTTTAATGAGTTTGAAAGTGAATCATATGCTATGGCTGTCACAGTCACCATATCTCAACCCAACTGAATGGTTTGAAAAATGGGAAATTTTTCAGCAACGTGTTCAACAGCACTCTCCACCAGTTCCACGCACTTGGAGAATCTATGACAAGGAATCAGGTCTGGAGGCTCTTGTCGGAACAACACCTTACTGAGATGTTTGTAATCAAAATTTTACTTTTTTGTGGTTATGAAATTACCTTGAGCAAGTCAATGAACCCCAATTGCTCCAAATGGTTAGACCAGTGCCTTAGATGGTACTGGCCTTGGTGTGTTAGTGTGAATGAGAGGCAAACTTTACAGTGCTATGAAAACATCCATTTAATATATTGTTGATTTACTAAAGAATGTTCATCAGGAAAAAAGAAAAAAAAAATTTAAATGTATAAAATATAAAATGTACAAATATATATATAAAAATACCCCCCCCCAAAACAAACAAACAAACAAACAAACAAACAAACAAACAAACAAACAGCAAACAAAAAACTATGACATTTAGACTCTTTGTCTTCATCAGGTAATACTCAAATACTCAGAATTTGATCCAGCAGCTCTGGATCAAATTTATTTACCTAAGCAAGTTATCTCTTTAGTCAGAGTGCATATGAAATTTGTATCTAAAACTGATTGAAGAAATTGTATTTTCTGTCTCTGACTACATTGACAACATTTCTCTCTACTGTACACACACTGCTTGCTAAGGAAAGTAAGATACATGCATACAGTATACACTTGACTACACTTTTAATATATGGACAAGGTAATCTGTTTCAAACTTCACAGAATGTGTGTATGTGTGTGCGCTCACAGTGCTGTGGGCCTGTGTGCAGAGTAATCTGAAGCCAATGGAGCATGGCAGGTCATACTTGAATGCCGAGGTAGGGATTAGAGAGGAGTTATGGACATTAAACCATACAACTTCAGCTTGTGACCTTCAACACACATACACAGCCATGGCTCGGTGTTGACATGTTAACAGTGTGTGAGTGATGGAGGTCAGCCCTAATAGACTGATCTTTCACCTAATGCCATTCAGAGCAATACATGTAATAGAATTCTGTGTTGTGCTGTCTTCTGGTGACCACAGTTCATTCGAGTGTGCAGAAGGAACATTTGATTGGATCTCAAATGTGTCGTCATTGCGTCTTGGTGCATTCACACCTATACTTAGAGCTGTCCACTTGTGATTAGTTCACCTTAGATGTATGTAAATGCCAGGTATGAACAGGGTGAAGGACAATCGATGACATCTTGGAGGAAGCAGATGATAAAACCGGATTAACAAGTAACTGCTAATGGCCCTGGAGAACTGTGGCTGTAGAAGTCACACAGGTTCTGCGAGCAACAAGGGGCTGCACCCTGCTGTGGCCCTTGGTTAACCTCTACAATATTCCTTTAGCCTCCGTATAGAAGAATGGATTATCCTTCAAGATGGGATTTAAAAGAAAAGGAAACCCAACTTCGCTTTTGGACCAACAGACCAGATTATGGAACTACCACACTGAAGTGTGGGTCTGAACACAAAACTTTACAGCCACTCAACAGACACTTCCCCCGGACATTTCAAAGGCCCCCTTCTTTCTGATTGTCTCTCACATGTCTCTCACCTGTGCTCCTAAAATGCTATACTTTATTGCTTTTCTTATTGTTTGAATGTGCACATTTGTATTCTCACTTAAATTAGAGATTTACTACCATTTATAGCCAAATTCTGCAGGTAGTATGTCTGTTAAACTCATATATTAATATTTCTATAACCATCAGAGATAAACGTGATGTTTGATTTTTATTCAGTATAGTGCAAATACAGTTATTTAGGAAATTGTCTTAAAATTAAGACAAGTAGGCATGTGACATCTATACTCTACTGGACAACATGCCCAGAGGGGGTTTGAAAAATTGACACTGACTCTGGGAGGGATGAGTGCATCTGGGGATTGGTCAGTTGCCTCTCTGAATCTCTGTCCCCAACTTTCCCTACAAAAGATCGTCACTAGAATGCAACATTGGATTTCCTTTCTTACCGATACTATAGGTGTCACTTCAACAGCAAGAACTCTTAATCTCCACACTGGCAGCTGCATCATTGTCTTCCTCACTCCTGATGCGGCCACACCGAGCTGCTACTATCCTACAGGCACGCAAGTAACACTTCTTTTCTGCTAGTCGGCTGAACTGAGAAAGTACATTTGGCTTCTCTATCCTGAACTAAATGTGATTCTAAATTTACCACTATTTTACTAGCTGCTTCCAGTGACGATAATATTTTGGTTTATACACCTGTTGCATATTTTCCCTGCCAAGCTCTGGTATTAAATTCTTCTTAAATTCTTCTATTCTTTCATTGTATGTGTATGTTAACATTTGTTGTGTATGTTGTGTGATCCTTTGTTAGTAGTGGTTAGTAATAAATGTTTTAAGTATATACTTTTTGCCTTTGTTTTCTTGCCTTTGTTAACTTACTTTCAGTCACTTTACATATCCGATTCCTTTGATGCTAAGTTCAAGTTAAATCTCTCTTAAAGTTAATTTGTGCGATATAGATACTCTTAACTGATCACCAAGAGAAACGGTTATTAGTTTTATTTCTGATTAATAATTTCCACAAATTTAGCTAATTTTCCCTACATTCACCACAGGTATAGATTGACCGGTGTTGCTGTTGATGGACAGGATATTACTGGTTAACCAACTTTGCAGCTGTCCTGGTTTGAAAGGTACCGTGAATACAATGTATGTGTATTCCCAGCTACAGTTCAAAAGTTGATGGAAAATGACACCTACAGGGGACTGCTGAACAACACCAAGGAAGCTGGATCTAGGAATGGACAATATTTAAGCTCATAGTTAAAACTTTGCTTTGACACTCCACATTCCTAGTATATATAAAATAGTAACAATGTTACTATTCCTGTGATACAGTCAACATGATTTTGTGGTGAGTGATTACGATTATTAATGGGTTTCCATGGTTGTAGATAGTAAAGTAAGGCATTATTCTTTAAACATGTAGTCTTCCTCCTTTCTATATTTGATAAGTTAAATTTAGTGGAGGGCTAACCAGTATAAATTCCTAGACCCGATTTCCAGAACAACTGCAGTGTTTTTAAAATTTGAAGATCTGAAGTAAAGACGAATGACTGGGGACCATGTCTTTGTTCTGTCAGGCACAGGAAGGGTCCACCTTGCTGTTAACGAGAATTCTGCAAGTCATTTCTTATAGATAGGGTTCTCATGTGTCCTTCAAAACACATGAAAAATGAGATCAATAGTACAATGTTCTGAAAAACACTGTATCGTCTTGGAAAATAATTTCGACATTCTTGTCTCGTTCTTTTGCTAGAACTACATGTCAGATCTCTGGACCTGCTGTCAGCTGAAGTTTGGTCTATGTTCAGCGAGCAAGAAGTTACATCTTAAATTGTTACTCATTTGGCAGACACTTGTATCCAAAGCAACTTACATGTGAGGCAAGTTACGGTTCAGTGTCGTGCCCAAGAACACTTCGGCACACAGACAGGAGGAGCTGGGTTTCAAACTACCAACCCTGTGATCAGTGGACAACCCACTGTGCCACCTGAGCCACATCTGCTTTCTGTGTTAGAATGGTAAGGGTGAGAGTATATGAGGTGCGCTTTGCTCTTTGATAATTTTTTGAAACAATCTGAACGCCCCACAAAGTTTTGGGCTTTTGAATCCACCTCAAATCACATCAGGTTGGTGAAGACAGCTTGCGCTTTGTGAATTAAAAAAAAAAAGTTGGATAAAATCACTATTGAATTGTAGCCAGACAACCAAGAAATGTTAGTGAACTGATCCTTCAAATGCAAACATTAGTAACTGTTGGCGGGTTACTTCTAAACACATTTATAATGTAACTTTGCCACTTGCAGGACTGTTTGTCTCACAACTAATGCTAATTGTCTAAAAAAAAAACGTACTGATAATTTTAAGTTGGCGAGGTAGCTAATTTTATGGGTTTGGTTAGGATGATATGCATGTTAGCTTGTTTTGCGTCCATATGATTGAGATTTGAACAGTTTGTGTGTGCTGCGCATTGTTACTGAGAGTTGGAGCTAGCTATTAGTTTCTGGTAATCCCCTGACCTCAACCCTAAGGCACCATCCTAACTAGAATTATGTTTTTTTTTGAAGAGATCATTAAGCTCCCAATTTTGCTATTGTCGTTCTACTACAGCTTGATGATAAAAATTACTTAATAATATAATTCATGCTAAATCACAGGATTATAGTCATGTTTAACATCACCATGCATTTCACATGTCAAAAGTATTTTCCAAAAACCAGCTGTATTGCTTCTTAAATGTTTTTCTGTGCCTCTCAGCTGCCTCGTGTCGATCTGTTAATTAAATCCTGATGAATAGAGTGAGACTCGGGACCTGAGGTTCAGACGCATGTGGTTTTGTTTAAGTAGATAAGAAGTATCTAAGGAGGTTTGTGTGTGTGTGTGTGTGTGTGTGTGTGTGTGTGTGTGTGTGTGTGTGTGTGTGTGTGTGTGTGTGTGTGTGTGTGTGTGTGTGTGTGCGTGTTTGGGCGCGCGCACGTGTGTGTGTGTGTGAACAGTCTCTAGTCTAAGTGGTTAGGGGATGTGTGAACTGTGTTCAAGCACATGTGGTCCTTTCCCCATAATTACAAGCATGGCTGCAGGTGTTTCCCAGAAGTGGGGGATGTGTGTGTGTGTGTGTAATCCAGTTCCTCTTCATCAAATCCTGATGTCTTTATAAGCAGCAGCACACTTACAGATAACTTCCCTGAGTGTGTGATTGCTGATCATATGTGTAGTTCTACCATATTTGTTGATTTCAATGTAACAATGACAAGACAATGTGAGGAAATGAAAATTATTTACAGTATATTCACAGTGTTTTTTATAAAGTCAGGCTTCTACCGCATTAAACTGTAATGCAAGATCTGCCAGAGGAAATATGACTAGCATTTTCTTTAAAGACAGATATTGTATGCATTTGTTTTACTGGTGATAGGTTGTTACTGTCACTATGCCATACTAATACTCTTAAAATGTTTGTAATCCTGCTGTACTTGAGTCTTATCATAACTGACTTTAGTACAAAAATATTTTTAATAAAAAATATTTTTTTTATTATTAATCCTTTGACAAATGTTAAGTGGCAAAGATAATAAAGTGTTGTTAAAGGAGCAAAATCTTGAATATATCCAAGTCTCCATTGAAAATCAAAAAATAAATACAGATTAAATACAGTCCAAGGGGTTCATTTAGATAGCCTGACTAATGGTTTCTTTGCGAATCCACCCTTTGTGCGTTAATGTATGTTGATCAGCCATTCTTATCAATTTCACATCTACATTTAGTGCATCCTGGTCATACCTGACCACCTCACCTTGACTACTTCTCTCTGCGACGCATCTGATGTGTGTATAAGTTGTTGCACGTCAAATGGCATGACTCTGTGTGACACAGCCAATGTACAGTGTGTCCTATGTAAGGCTATGCAGTGGTATCTGTGCGGGCAACCGATTGCTGTCAAAGCTTGCTTAGACAGTGTTCATTGCAGCATCACAACTATATGGAAAAGTGTCAAGGGGCATTTGATAACCTAAAGACATTGATATAAAGGAATGTATTTAATATTTTTAGACAGCTCAGAACCAAATCACATCTGCTTGCCTGCTGCTAAAACTTGCTAAATGACCAGGGTAGACACTACAATCTGTACATTAAGTTCTGTTCCTTTTTTTATGATAAACTGACATTCATTTGTGAGCCTGAATAACCAATCTATTTGCAAAAATGAAAAAAAAAAAACTGAAAAAAAACCCCAAAATGAAAATGTTATATTTTATTCCACCTTCTTCACCCATTTAAATTAAACTGGGAATAGATGCACAAATAATTCTGCAAAGCACTTTATTTTTCTTTTAAGGACAGTAAACCTAGCAAATTCACCATTTTTATGTGTCAGTAGTAGTTTTGAGTACACATAGAGTAGACTTACAGTATATTCCTTTGTGAATATACATACATGCCTGGTTAACATGTTTACTTAGGCATGCTTCTGTGTGTAAATGTGTGTGAGAGTGAGGGTGTTATTCATTTGCGCAGATGTTCCACATGGCCTTCATGCCACAGATGGCTAGCCAAGTCGTCTTCTCTTGTTCTTATGTCATCTTGGCACGTCATTAGACATGCAGGGGCTTGTACATGTTGCATGTTTGCATGTGTGTGTGTGTGTGTGTTTGTGTGTGTGTGTGTGTGTGTGTGTGTGTGCGTGTGTGTATGTGACTCCTCTGGCTACTGCTGACCAGCTGCTACCAGAAGCTATTGTGTCACCAGACGCCAGGACTATATGGCCATGTGTATGTGTATGTGTGTGTATGAGTGTGTGTGTGTGTGTGTGTGTGTGTGTGTGTGTGTGTGTGTGTGTGTGTGTGTGTGTGTGTGTGTGTGCGTATATGCATTTTTGTGGATGCGTGGATGTTTGTTTGTGTGCATGAAGACAGAGTTCTAGCTCAAGTGTGTGTTTTGTTTTCAGAAAGTGAAATGTGAGAAATGTGTTTTTCATTTGTAAATTATAAATTTTGTGTGTTTTCACCTTTACAGCAATATTACTGTATCCCTATGCTATGGTGTATGTAATTTGTGTGTGTGTGCAAGGGGGAAGTGGGCTAAGGAGGCTTAAAGGGCTAAATGAATGAATGACCCGTGCCTCTGCTTGGACCTTGTAGCCCCGCCAACTCATTAACTGTAGAAAAACGACCACACCTCCTGTTGCTGGAGACAGAGACGTGGGGGATTGAAGCTTGTGTGCGTGTGTGTGTGTGTGTGTGTGTGTGTGTGTGTGTGTGTGTGTTTGTGTGTGTGTGTGTGTGTGTGTGGGGGTCAGAGCATGGACAATGGGCTTGGCGCGCGACAACCTTTATTTGACTTGACAATAAGGGAAGAAGTGCTTTACGCCTGCTGGAGACACACACACACACACACACACACACACACACACACACACACACACACACACTCACCACTGCTGCCATGTCCTGCTGTCACTGTGTCTAGTTGACTGCGGGCTCAGTTGTCTCCCTGCCCCCTCATCATTTTACTTCTCAGCCCTTTTCATGATTTTCTACGTTGTGTGGATTCAAACTCTCTGATACTTTTCACCTATTTTATTTGATACGATACACACAGCAGAGAGATAGCCTCTATTACTTTTATTTTATTAACAAAATAAGAGGGCCTGCAGCCTTCAGGCATTGTACAAAAGAGCATTCTTTCTATCATTTTATCATATCATTTCCAGATCTGTTTTTATTATACATAATATTTAGAAATGTGTAATTTGCCTCTGAATTTAGACACTACATGCATCTTGGGTTGACTGGATGATCTGAGCTGTTTTCAAGTGTTCATGAATCTAAGAATAATTCAAAATGAACTGGATCTCCTAGAAATTCCATTTCTGTGTAACTAAACTGCAACAGCAAATGCGTTTTGTAGGAAACTAAATTGCAATCAGATTCAATTTTCTATTAACGTAATGAGGTTTTTAATTTATGTATTTGACAAGTCATGAATGTGTTGATACTGAACAAATCAGAAAAATGTTCACATATCTTTTACTTGTTATATTTGTTTATATTTGTTTTCCACCAAAATATCTGATTTTGCAGTGACTACAGCATTACCCATTTTTTTACGGTTCAGTTTAGGCACTCACGGCACAGCAGCAATATCAACGTATTTGTGACTTGCCAAATATCGAAATTAACATTTCCTCGTTAACAGAAAATGTAATTTGGTCAAAATTATGTTTCTTACAAAAGATATTTGTTGTTGCAATTTAGTCGTATAGAAACATCATTTCCAAGAGATGGGATTGACAAAATGGATTGAAATCTGATTGCTCACACCTACTCCAGAGGTTGACAGAGGTGCACCCTGTATTGCTCAAGGTGCACTGAGCTGCTGTAGTGTTTATCTGATCCCTGATCAGTCCAACCACTGAATGATCTGTGCAGGTGAAAGAGCATTGCTCTGTATGGGTGATGGAGCACTATGCATTAGAGCCACAATGATAATAAAACTTTTATCTTACATGTAGTTCATAAATATGATTCATCATTTACTTGTGTTAGCTTATGGACAGTTGCTAGCTAACACAAGTGAAACTGTTACTGTTGTAACTAAACTGCTAAGTGCTTAAGTTTTTTTTCTTCTGGTGTTTTTGTCAGCTACTAAAAAGCTTCAGGTGCATTATCTTCTTCTTGTGTGCTGGAGAGCTGACCCTGATTTGCATGTAGCTGGGAAAACACAGATTTGTGATCTGACCGACACAGACACTTACAGTACTGTGCAAAAGTTTTACGTGCTTTAGATGTTTAGATTCTTCTCCATCACACAGTTCGATCTGGAGGTGTCTGATCATCCCAGGTTCATTCTGCAGCAGGACAAAGAGCCCAAACACACAGCCAGAGTCCTAAAGAACTGTCTTCAGAGACAAGAAGAGCAAGGAGTCCTGCAACAGATGGTCTGTCCCCCACAGATCCCTGATCTCGACCTCATGGAGCCAGTCTGGGATTACATGAAGAGACAGAAGACACTGAGACAGCCTAAATATACAGAAGAACTGCGGCAGGTTCTCCGAGATGCTTGGAACAAAAGGTTACGTGCCAAGTACCTGAATAACTGTGTGCATGTGTACTGAGGAGAACTGGTGCTTCTTTAAAAGCAAAGGGGGGTTGCACAGTACTGTATACGTGGCAAAGTGCAAATGAAAGTATCTTATTACAAGGTAGGTTTGATTTTCGTAGTGGTGACCATCATTTCTATTGGTCCTGTTAAAATGGTGCTCACCAAAGTATCTTCTGAGATCTGGGAACATGGCGACATCCCCACAACAAAGTCAGACAGGGCAAGAAACATGAGCAGCCAGTTGATCAGACAAGTTCTGAGCAAACCCCTGGGTTAGTCAACCTTATCCAAAAGAGAAAAAATCATTACCCAAACTGTCCAGTTTACAGACCAGCTTCCCCCTTCGCTTTCACCTACTGTGCTTACTGTAGTTCTGTCAACGGTTTCATGTGCAGAGGTATTATTATTGTTATACAGATAATACACTAATTAATACAAAATTTTGCAAAGCATGTTAACAATTTACATAATACTTGTATGTAGAAATAACATTCAGACTCCAGCTACATTGCCTCTAAGAAGATTCAAGCCACCAGGTATGAAGTTGAATACCTCTGTTTATTAGCATTAATTAGTATTCATTAGAATGTTTTGAATTATTCATGGCTGTGAAAGTGTGTCGCTCAGCCATTGCAGAATATTCAAATCATCTTACAAGGAGTGATGAGATAAATCTTCAATAGAACTTCTGTAAATGTAATGGATTTGTAGATAGAAATCATCTCTTTGTTGGCTTTCATACGCAGTCATTTTGCTGCAGTATCACTAGATTGCTTAGCTTAAAATTCTTTTCAATGCTCTATTCATAAACAGTTTCTTCTGCCTCTTCTTCTTCCCCTGTATGTTGGAGACTGTTCTGTCCTGATGGTTACTGTACTTGTTCAGAGTCTTGGTGAGATAACTGAATAGATTAGTATTTTAAATGAAAAGGAAATGCTCATATGAGGGCTGTTTTCAGTGCTAAGACCTTTCTACCACTGAGTTGTTTTTACTTGTGTCCCCCTTCTGTTAAAGTGCAGGATTAACCTAAATGTTGCTGTTGCGTGTGTGCGTGTGTCTGTGTGTGTCTGTGTCTGTGTGTGTGTGTGTGTGTGTGTGTGTGTGTGTGTGTGTGTGTGTGTGTGTGTGTGTGTTTGGTTGTGTTTTGGTGTGTAGGGTTGGATATAGGCTGATATTCATTATCAGTGTAGCCATGGCAACGGTTGCTCAATTACCGGTGTGTGGCTTGTTTATCTCCAGACAAGCGAGCCTCTCTCTCTTCCTTACTGTCTGGAACAGCTGCGTCCTCACCACTCCCTTTCTCTCACTCTTTCCCCTCTCACTGCCTTTTCTAACTATTTTTTATCCCTATTTACCTTGTTCTATCAGAATCTGTTTTTCTGGTCCTAATTTTGTATCTGACAAAACACCAAACGCATTCAAGATTTAGTCAGTCTGCAGATCAGGAACAGATTCATATGTCAAATATTTAATTTTTTTTTGTTCGTTTGTCTGTTTGTTTTCCAGTTAGCCTTTATGTGATATTTTAAGCACTTGATAATGTGTGAGGCCATTTAGCAACTACTTGGCTGAATTGTTTGAGCAGAACACACCAATATCTTGCTGGTGGCATCATGCCTTATTCACAGTTTTGTTATGCAAGTGAGAGGGCTGACTGCTCAGTTGATAGCACATTGCTGGCAAGAAGCCATATATTACTTACAAAGTTTAATCTACTGCTACTTTTCCACCAGATAGTTGCAGGAATTAAGGAGATACAGGAACTAAACTCAGATACCCAACTAGGAACTTTTAAGCATTCCTGTTTTCATAGCCTCTGAAGAACTATAAAAATTCAACCCTGTCTCCTTAGAAATTCTGTTTCTCAATAACTAAACTGCATAAGTATGACTGTCACATCAGAAAGGGTCCGGTCTATGGTTTTGGCAACAAAAGCACTTTGGTTAAGGATCAAGAAAAATGGTTGTTTTGGTTAAATATAATTAAACAGGTGGTGTCTGAAGTCACTGTGAAATTTTTCTGAATTAAACCAGAGACCATTTTCCTATGGGGTCACAGGAGCTGTGACAGCTGTCAACCTGTTAACGTTCAGACCCATGAGTACTCAGTGGTCAGTACTGCATTATAACATAAGTACTAAGTAGTCATTACTACATCGTTACATTAGTACTCAGTAGTCACTACTACATTATTATATGAGTACTCAGTAATCAGTACTGCATTATTACATGAGTACTCAGTAGTCGTTACTACATTATTACATGAGTACTCAGTAGTAAGTACTGCATTATTACATGAGTACTAAGTAGTCATTTCTACATTATTACATGAGTACTCAGTACTCATTACTACATTATTACATGAGTACTCAGTAGTCACTACTACATTATTACATGAGTACTCAGTAGTGATTACTACATTAATACATGGGTACTCAGTACTCATGGGTCGGACCACACCCATCTTTGAACTCAGCCTTCTTTCTGATCTCAACTACACACCTGTAAAGTTTTGTGACTGTATCTTGCAAAGTTGTGACCCTGTCACAGTGACAAAATCTATCCAGAGACAGACAAACAGACAGACAGACAGACACCTGTAAAAGTACTCAAAATCACCTCGTTCCCGTTACAGTACTTATCTCTAGCACCACATTTTGCCACGATGACACACACACACACACACACACACACACACACACACACACACACACACACACACACACACACACACACACACACACACACACACACACACACACACACACACACACACACACACAGACTCACAAGATGAAAACAATACCAGCCACGCTGTCACGGCTGGTAACTAGAGTACCATCTTTCCCTGACCTTAACCAAGTGCTGTGTAATGATGATGTTGTCACTACTAGTCCGTATTGTTCTAATCGGATATTTTGGCAGCAAACAAATATGTTTTCTATGAACATTCAGTATCGATATATTTACAGCTTGCCAAATACCTAAATTAACAACATTTCCTTGTTAACAGGAAATGTAATCTGGTCGCAATTCTGTTTCCAGCAAAGCGTTTATGCTGGTGCAGTTTAGTTGGATAGAAACCTAAATTTTAGGAGATGGGGTTGGAATATTAGACGAATTATTGCGATAACAGATTAAAGAACCACAGCTGTGTTTGAGATGTCATTTTGACACATGAAGAAATAACACGGAGCCATGCTGTTCTTCGTATCTACTGTGGCACAATCCTAATGGATGAATGGGTGTCAGCAGAGGGAGATTGAAAAGACTAGAGTGCTTGTCTCCAAAGTGGAGAATCTGGTGTGATTTATGGTTATTTTTTTCTCCCTTAGTATGTTACCAGGATGAAACAAATAGAAAATTAAAATACATTTCTCTCATTTATGAATGACTTTGCTTTTAATGTCAATATACATGACAATAAAAGTCTGTCCTTGGTCCTAAACAGTAACTCTACTGGCAGTAACTAATGTTTACTGTGTGAGAGAAGCTATAAACAGGTTGTAGCAGACCTAAGTTTTACATTTCATGATGAAGCATACAATGAGCAACACTGTAAAATGCTATCCATGAAGCAATGATTTTTGTGGCCCCAGGAACAATGGCTGAAACCAGGTAAGGCTCCTGAGTTCCCCAAAATGGCTGCTGGGTTTTTTCTAAAGCGCTGCTGCGCTGCGGTGTAAACAAGCTTTACGAGGGTAATGCTTAATTCCTACATTAAATCCATGCAAAGGATACAAACTGACAAAAGTAAGAGCCAGCAACTATAAAGATAAAAAGCAAATGAAGCTCTTCTGCTTGCTCAAATTTAGAGACACATTCCCTCTGGATGTTCAAAGCATCGATCACACGCACGTGCATACAGACACACACACACAATCAACACACATACATCAAAAAACATTTTTTGCTCCCATCCTAAACTCTGTGTTTGTTCTAATGAAGCAGCTCTCTGGCTACTTGATTTGAGTGAAATAAACAACGGAGAATTGTGGGGAAGGTTCAGGGTGTCCTCACTCCAGGGAACAGTACAGCATTTGGTTAAAGAACTCTCTGTTTTCATTTTCTCTCAGTAGTCAACGTGTGTGTTTATGTCTATGAATATTAAAGCGACCCCTCTGACGAGTATTTTTAAGCTCATGCCCCCGTTGTCCTTCTTCTCCCACCCTCTCTCCCTTTATCTCTGTCACTGTAAATTTTTAAACAGCTCAATGAGTTGGGCTACCTGATACTGGTGAAGGGGGCTGTTCATGTGTGACCATGCATTTGTGTGTGTGTTTGTGTGTGTGTCTAGGAGGTATTGTCATTCTGGTTTAAATATCTGTACCGCCACATCTGGTGGCCTTTTAAATGTCAAAAATGATGATACTTCAGACAAAAACAGGCTTTACAGGTACTGCATATAAGTAAACAACAATTAAACTGAATAAATAAATGTCCCTCTTGCCTCTTTGAAACTCTGAACCCCACTGATGCAATTTGCATCAAAAAACACATACCTTCTTTTCCGAGTCATAACTCAGTCAAATTGAAACACACACATATCGTGCACAAACTTCTGGAATCAGTGCATCTAACTCTTTTCAGCGATAATGCTGATGTCCTTTTTGGATAAATGGCCATACATCCACTTACAAATAAAATTAAAAATCTTCCTTATAACTACAGATTCTTACAGCACCCTTTTGCTGCCACCATGACAAAATACAATTGCTGTTATTTCTTGTAATTACAGATTTTTTTGTTTTAATGAGATCATTTTCATGTTATACTAAAACATTTGTTGCATTACTAAATTCCAAATTATTCAGTTTTAACAAGGAAACTTTCGTGTCATAACATCTTATCACCTTATCTTGTCATTACACAAAACTGATGAATCTTATTTAAAGAACAAATGTTTCTTTTTAAAACAACACCAATTCATCTCATTAAAGCAAGAAACTTATAACATGATAAGCTGGTATGCTGTTATATATAGTATCTTCACGTTATAACGTGAAAGTGATCTTGTAAAAAATAATGGTTTTTATATCTCTCGAACACTGACAATCTCCTCTATCCATTCATATTCTGATATAGTATTTGTGGTGCGCTGAAAACCTGTGGACATACAGGCAAAAAACCCAAATTAAGTAAAACTTTTTCAAAAAGAAACTTGCCAACAACAGCTATTTCATAGTACTACTCATATGCCAATTGATGGCATTTATGAACAGTCTAACTCATTCTGAAAATAAGAAATATACAATATTCCTAGCTAAGACAGGTACTGATTATGCTATAAGCCTGTAAATAAAATGAGTGAAAACAGCTGAGGGTTCAAAGGGATAATTGTGCTGAAATACCTTTGTGTGGAAACAGGATGTTCTTGGCAGAGATGTATTGTCTAAAGTCTGAAATGTTGTTTGAAGCAGGAGTTTATGTATATAAGAGCTTGTTAGGGAAGCTATTTGTTTTTCCAGTTTTCCAGGAAAGAGATTGGATTTTTTTGCATCTATCGTTGAATATGGGCTTGAGACCGAGTTTCACCACACCTAGTGGAAGGATGGGCACAGTGGGTCTGACTGATGTGGAGAATAACCCCACTGAGGCTAGCATTCACGCTAGTAGGATTAGCAACAGAACCACTTCTCATGCTCATATTGGGCCATTGCAGACAGCGGCAACAGTGATCTAGGCGCGAGAAGCCCAACAGATCAATCCTGTACAACTTTCCTGCACGCCTTTTCTCAGGCAACAAAAGATGATGCAACAGCTCCTGGTATGGAAGCTGAGATTGAATACTTGATTCAGGCAGATGCTGCATCTTGCTATCCATGCAGCACGTTCCGAGTAGTCGGACCCTCATCTGATACAGACACGGTCTTCACCATTGCCAGATTTCATGCCTGGAAGCATGCGGTGGAAACTGGTAAAGGACTTAATGAATGTTCGGCCTCAAAGGAACACCCGCCTTGTGAAGTTATGTGGAGGGACAAGGAGACACACATTCAGATGGGTAAAGAAATCTCAACATTAATCAATACAGAGCAGATGCAACGCAATTGATATTACCTGTCATCAATCACTGATGTTGTTGAGTTCCTTGTGGTGAACCAAGTGCCTCTTAGAGGTGACCAGGATGCTTTCAATTGTATGGCTGAAGATTCCATGATCAACACTAGTGAAGCGAAAGTTACATTGAAAAATCATTTTGCCCCCCTCAGGAAAATTTAATGCCCATCCACAAATTTGTTTCTCCCAAGGGTCTGAGTTTCCCCCAAATCGAGTCCTGCCTGCTGTTTATCCACTATTCAGATCTTAACTTTAAAATAAGTTCATTTCACTTGTTGGAGTCATTCCAGTCTGTAAAATTCATGTCTGGTGGCAATGTAACATGCCCTAATATAAGAACACCCTCTTGTGATGCACCGGAGGATTTCTCGTGGGCCTCGTCCTTTGTGCTACCGTGTGGTGTTACTATGTGTTATTTGAAAAGGGAAGGAGAGGGACACTGTTTGTACAATAGTTGCAGTCTGTTCCTCCTGTTTGACTCAGTCTACAATCCTCCATCCACTAGACAAAGCCTCATTTATAGTAGCCCACATACTGTATCTGCTTAGCATGGACCAGCCCTGGACAAATACACACTCACACACATATACACAAAAATCCTGACGTGAGAATGGGATGTATCAGAATTTTTTTGTATATGTGGGAAAAGAAAACACAGTCGACATTCGGACACCCATACAGACCTAACAAAGAGTGTATTTGTGTGTTTAGATTTGTCACATTTCATTTTGAAAGTAAGGTTATTGTTATGAGTTTGTTGTGTGCATGCACAGGACACGCACACATTAAACACACACTCTGACACTAATTTTAGATAGTCTACTGACTAAAGAGTGTTTCTCCATCTACATGACTTGTGTGACCCTGCAACCACTGGTATTAACAGAGTGATACAGCAGTGTGTTCTACAGTTAGTTACTGTTTGCGTGTGTGTGTGTGTGTGCATGTGTGTGTGTGTGTCTGCTCTATTTTGTTGTCATTTGATTAGAAAACCAAACTTTGTCATCTGCCCAAGGTCAGATCTGTCCCACACCCGGTTCAATACCCACAGGACATGGCTGTACTCTGTGTGTGTGTGTGTGTGTGTGTGTGTGTGTGTGTGTGTGTGTGTGTGTGTGTGTGTGTGTGTGTGTGTGTGTGTGCAGGGGTCAATGACAGAGTTAATTAATGCATGTAGCCTACGCTGTAACGAGTCCAGTTATCGTCTAGTTGTCTTCACTTCTTTTATTTTTACTTTCTCTTTTTCCACTTCCCTTAGTTCCTCATTCACCACTCTGTATTGTTTATTTTACAATATGAGTTCCAATATGATACCAAATAGTTTTCAGATATCTTTCTTGAACATATTTTCCCACTAAACATTTTTTTTTTCATTTAAGATCCCCATATGCTAAGATAGGAAAACATTTGATAAGTAAATACAATTTTTTAGATGAATTAATCTAGGTCATTTCAGCGCATATGAGTAATACTTAAATATTCCAGGTTTGTGGCCATGTAAGGCTTGCCCTTTGCTCGTTCCATGATTTTACTAGGTCAAAACTTGGGATTGAATATTTTTACATGTTGGAGTTCCTTTACACAGTATGTTACTAGTATTTAAAAGGGTAGTGTTTACTATTATTATATTACTGTATTTGCTGCAACACACATCCTTGTATAGAGCTTTGGTCACGTGATAATAAGGGTCATATATCGGGACAGGTGGAGGGTCCTCACCACTGAACCTTTAGGTTGTAAGTAGCTGTTGGAGTTAACATTGTGATCATCTCAGGTCAAATCAGTTCCAACAGCAGTCAAGGCCAAGTCAGGTGTCCAGTCGTCAGTTTTGTGACTTCAGTCTGACTCAAACTGAATTGTCACGTATCAGGTCTACAACTCTGTTAGCTTCTAAATAAAGACCCTTGTTCATCAAAATATCAAAACTCTTTGATCTGAATGAACTATGTTCTTATCCAAAAAAAAAATAAAGGGGAAATTGAGTGTTTTTAGCTCATGTCCTAGTTTTGTCTTTTCATTTCTGGAGTCAATATATGATTGACATATGTATAACCCCTTATGATAACTTGTATGTTGACCTCAGTCTTTATCATTTAAATTCAGTATGAATCATAGTAAACGATATTAAACTGGTGGAAGTTATTTCACACAAATCCAAGCAAGCTTTAGGCCTGAGGTAGGAGCTATTTTCCTTGTGTTTGTTTGTGTGTGTGTGTGTGTGTGTGTGTGTGGTGTGTGAGGGGGGCTCAAGTGCACTTCTCTCGATGTCTGTTTGCCTGTTTCCTTGTCTGTTGCAGATCTGAGCAGAGGTCAACTGACTGGACTCCATCTGGGCACGAACTGATGTTGTCTTTTCTTTCATTTGTGTACTCTTTGTGTGTGAGTGTGTGTGTGTGAGTGGATGTCTTGCTTGGCGCATGTCTTAAGGGGATGTTGGGGGGGGGTGTTGAGTGTATCCTATTGTTGTCAGGGCATATGTTTTAATGATATGCATCGGTCATTTGCATGTCACAGCTAGCGGCAGTGGGTGGGGGGCAGGTGGGTGGTTAGGTTATTGATTGTTTGGGGGTGTGGCTGGAGAGAGAAGGGATTTGCTGGCCGAGGTCAACCCTAGATACACTCACACACACACACACACACACACACACACAAACACACACACACACACACACAAACACATGCACAGTGAGCAGTGCACAGTACACATACACTGATCGCCATTGGCTGAATGGTTTATATATATATATATATATATATATATATAAATCATACCCTGAAGGCCCCAAATCCTCCTCCTCCAATCCCCTTTCTCCTACTGACCTTCTCTATCCTCCTCTGCAGATTTCTTGCTCTGTCTTGCTCTTTTTGCACATTCTCTCCCATTAGGTAAATTCCAACAGTTTTCTTTCATAATTTAATGTTTGACTGGGATGTAAAAGTTGGCGTACTGACAAAGAGATTGTGCTTGATTGACAACCCCCCTCTTCACCTGTTAGTTTGTTGGACCTGTTTGTGCAGGAAGGCTTACACCTTATCATCATTATTATGCATGGTGTTTAGGGACCTCACATAACTCCCAGTATTGCTCCACCCAGTTTTCAACCCTGTGTAGAGGTGCGATGCGACATTCATGTCATGTGTGATGAAAGGTAGAGAAAGGAAAGATTCCACTGTCAACAACAACTGACGTTGGTTGTGTGAGGGTTAAAAGTAATGTGCATTGAAAATATATGATTGTAACCATTGAATCTGAGTTTAATAACCTTGAATGATGGACTTTGGCTGACAGGAGGCATTCGTATTGGTTTTCAAATTAATCACCACTGATGTTAACAACATCAATGGAAATGTGCTGGGGCCAGCTCAACAGCTGATTTAGACCCATAGCGCAAATTACTAAAAATGACAAATGATAAAATGCATTTTCCACACAGGAAAGTTAAAATGAAAGAGAGAGATAAGAAAACAGAGAAATGTAACACAACACTTTGTCTTAAAAATACAATAAAACACAACAAGCAAGTTAATCTATCAAAAACATCAGGTCATTCATTAGAACATATATGAGTTGGCAGAGTATTCCAAAGTCTTGCTGATCTCGCAGAAGAGGCTGACTGTCCAATTTTGCTGCAATAACTAAGGTGTGAGAGACTCAATGCCTTATAAGTCCAAAGTTAGACAGGGAAAACGTAACCATTTTAGTAGACCTTTTAATTTGTCTCTCAAAGGTCAAATTTGAATCTAAAGCAACTTCAAGATATATAGAATGATCAACTATTTTAAGTTTTATTCTATTTACTTATAAATGTTCTTGTAAAGGAAATAATGAAGTTATTAAGCACTATCAATAGTGTTGAACTAGCGGTTACTTTAAAGGAACACTCGAACATTGTGATAAGTATATTTATTTGCTGTCTTACTCATAGTTAGACAAGAAAATTACTATTAATTTAATTTCTAAGTAATAGCTCCATAAAGTGTTTAGTCTAATTCTGCACAAATGCAGTTTATAATATTATACAGTTCTTTTTTCTTAATATGTGTATTTATTTTTGGAATTACTAGCTAGGAACTATTTCTTTGTTTTCATGATCATTCTTTACTCAGTAATACGGTCAAGAGGCAGGCATGTAATGTGCAACCAAGGTCCACTGCCAGATTCAAACTGGGGATGTTGCTGTTTAAGATGTTCACATTAGCCCCTAGGCCACCGTCTTGATCAGCAGCTGGATGCAGTGACATAGGTCCTGTCCTCATAGTGGGGTTGCCAGACTTGCACTCCGCCCCAAATCTAGACAAAACCCAACTGACTTCAGACTTGAACTGACTGATGACCAGTTTGGTATCTAACAAGATATAAATCTTCTCATCTGTCTCTGGGTAAGACAGCAAATAACAGTATTCAGCAACATGTTGGAGTGTTCCTTTACACAGTATGTTACTAGTATTTAAAAGGGTAGTGTTTACTATTATTATATTACTGTATTTGTTGGTTTTTGCCCCCCCCCACAGACACACACACACACACATCCTTGTTTTAGGATGGGGACCCGTCATTGACAAAATGCATTCCCTAGCTCCTTACCCTAAACTGAACCATTACAACTAAGTTTAGGCAGATTTCCTTTTTTAGAACATTGCATTGACTTCAACTGTGGGCAGCTTAACCCTGACCATAACCTAAGCTCAATTCAAACCTTCCCCCTACCTCAGAGATGATGTTTTACCTCATTAGGACCAGGCTTTGGTCCTGATGAGGACTACTGGTCCCGACAAGGTTGGTGTTAATGCCTGAAAAGGTCCTAAAGAGGTAACAAAAATACATACACACACACACACAGACACACAAACACACAGACACATGCACACACACACACACACACACACACACACACACACACACACACACACACACACACACACACACACACACACAGAGTCTTTTCTGATTGACCTTCCTTCCAGCCACATCTCGTCCATGAGAAAGCTCAGATACCCTCGAGCTGAAGGGGAGCTTCCTTTTCTGCACTACATGCATGGGCAACTCTGTGTTTGTGTGTGTGTGACAATTTTGTGTGTGTGCAAATACACTCTGCATTCATGCACGATCGGCCCTGTCTCCTCTGTGACCTGTGTGTTTTTTGCGTGTGAATGTGTTCATGCATGGCTGACGTGTATGTTTGAGCTTTTATGTGTTACATGTACATGTGAGGAGAATGTGGGAGGAATGCATGTTTTTATTTCATTGGACAGACTCACTGAGAACTGTATCGTGAGTGTGTCTGAGTCTTAAATACAGTAAATCAAAGACAACACAAAAAACTGTGCAATTCTGGCCACAAGGGAAGACAGTCTGCACCGCATTTACTGTATCATATAACAGAGAAAGGCTTTAGAACTCTCATGTTTGTGAAGCTGTATGTGACTTTTGGTGATCAATGACATCGTTTCTGAAATTATCACTGATTCATTTTCTGTTGCTTGCTCCACTACTACATATTGTACTTCACTATACTATTCCTAGTATAACATGCTGTCCACACTCAATTTTCTGCTATCAGGAATTGATGCAAATGATACAGCACTGGACACTGAGCACTGACATTGGAATATTTCTAACTACTTTACATTTGGCCAAATAACTACAAAAGAATGAATAACAATGAAATGTTCAAAATTTTTAGCTGTCATTTGAGCTGCTTGAAACTGAGACTGAAATTGACATTTTTATCAGTCTGTAAACAATTACACAAACAATTTGGGAAAAAAAATACAAACAACAAGAATGAAAATTACTCCCAACAAGTCAAGTCAAGTCAAATTTATTTATAAGGCACATAAAAACAACAGTTGACCAAAGTGCTGTACAATCAAAATAGAAAAAAAACATAGAACAATACAGTAAAAACACAAACACCACCTTAATAGACAAGAAGACAATGAAATAATAAAAGCATCTTTGTGACAATAATCTAAAATACTATCAGAAAAATATGTTGTCTTTTCAGCTTTGACAATTTTCTGATATCTGCACCAGCTTTCCTTTAAAATGTCAAAATACACCTGCAACTTGTTTTTTTTTCCCACTTTACAAGAGAAAAACATCCTCGTTGAGCCTAAAAAAATAGCAATGAAGTTCTTCTCAGATCAAGCAGAAACCTTCCTCTGTGATCTCTTACAGACTTAACAGTAGATTGTGCAGTGCTTTTCCATAGTGTTTAACTTGCATTTGTGTGTGGGACAGTTGTGCATAGCTTGTAATTTGTGTACGTGAGTGTGTTTGACAGCAGTGGAGCCGGCAGTGTGTGTGTGTGTGTGTGTGTGTGTGTGTGTGTGTGTGTGTGTGTGTGTGAGGCTCATTAATAATGTATGAGGTGGGAGGGGTGAAGGAGAGGGGGTGGTGACAGATGGAGAATCAGTGTATGTGTGAGAGACAGAGAGAGTGTACGCTCTGAGAAACAGCCAGAGAACACAGAGAGAGAAAGGGACAGAGAGTGAGGAGGAAAAAATTCAATTGAATGAAAGAGAAGGGTAGAGGGTAGTGTTTTCTTACATTTTGAAAGTTGTGTCATTTGTTGTCTTTGTGTCTCTGGTGGATTTGACTGACAGTTGCTCAGTCTTTGTGTTTGCTATTTACTCTTTGGTTTCTTGGATGCTGAAGGATTGATGGAGATGGAGATACAACAAAGTCACCCAGCACTGCTGCACACCTGGACACGAGAGCTACACTGACAGAGGTACCGATATACATATGGCTGTACAATTATGTGTGTGTGTTTGTGTTTGTGTAGGGGAGAATAAATCAACCTCCTTTCAGATTTCCACTTTCAGTTTCTGTACAGGAGTACAGTTGAGAGTTCTCATTTTTTCAAGCCTAAGAGAATGACACAAGACATGAGAATGTCACATCCACAGCAAATACCATTTTTTAAATAGCACTGAGATCTAGTAGCTGTGATATATTTTCTTTAATTTCTCAAATACAGTATAAGTGATTTTAAGCCTTTTTGTTCAGATCTGTAATTCAGTTTCAAAGACAGCATTGTACTGTCCACATGGATCAAACAGAATCAATGTACTGTACTTTACCATAGGTTTGAATCCCTCACAAATTCACAGCCTTTGTCCCTCGTTTTGTCCACATATTTCTGTCAATGCTCTCATCTCTTCACTAATTGAAAAGGGAAACCACTGCAAAATGTACTAAAAATGTGTAATTCAGGCTAGCACTGCTTCCTGCATGTGAGTGAACACAAACACATACACAGAGAGAGAAAGAGAGAGTGAGAGAGAGAGAGAAAGAGTGAGAGATTAGTCTGTCTGCCACAGTTGATTGGACAAATATCTTTTATGTCTTGTGTGCATGTCACCTCATTGGCCACCAATACTCTCAAGCTGCCTGCTGCTTTGGGCCCTTTCTGTCTTTGTTTTTGAATGTTATCCTTTATTTATTTACATATCTAGCTACACAAAATATAATGTGATGCGGCTGCTGTCGGCTATACTGGAAGTGCCCAGTTCTCATCACAGTGGCTCTGTGGCTGATAATAGTTCATTGTTTCTCAAGCTACAACTTTGCTGTACAGACTGGAGGAAGCAACTAGAGCCTGGAGTTTTCTGTGTCATCTCTCTATGCTATGTGGCAGACCATTTACGTTTGATTTACCGTACCTTAACTGAAAGACTTTCATTCAGACATGAACACACATTCTCCCTACATTTGGTTGAACACACTACTCACTGGGCTGTAATTTTCAGACTGGAAAAACGTGCCAGCTATTCTGCACATGTTGTCAAATTTCTCCTAAACTGGTCCCCAAAACTGTAAAATGGGCTGGTTCAGGAGCTATGTGGGTTGATGAGTCATGTCGCCCAAACGCTCTCCATAGCTCTTTGATTGATCTGATACTGACTGGTATGGACTCAGTCAGATCTCAGATCATGTTTATATGATCTATAAACTTGTATCCAAGACCAAACTTACAAGTTGTAATCATGCTTTGTAAATTTCAGCATTCTGATCTACTCTGAATGTTATTTATTATCTATGTTACATGATATTTTTTGTGCACTGCCAAAATATTATTTATATCTATTAAAGACTTTCCCACTTAACTAATTTCCACAAAAATAAATGAGAATCAAACGATTGATACACCACTGTTTGAACATTTCCACTTCTTGACATCCAGTGGAAACCAATAAGATGATCAAGCACAGAACATGTACATTTTCTGAAGAATAAATGGTAATTCTATTGCTGTGAAGATTTGATTTGCATTAGTGCATATCAACAAAGAACCTCTTGGAATGTGTCCTTCAGCATCATTCAGTGTCAAGTCTGTGCTTATAGTTAAAAACAAGCATTAAAAAGTCAAACATCATTCATTCGTATCTGCTGTGGACATTAGAAAATGTATGGAGAGTAAACTGTGTCACTTTCTTGTATGAACGTCTAATTCTTGTTATCAGTGGTTAGCTGTAATAGAATGACACTATTTACCTTGCTCTTCTCCAACAGTGGCACTAGGAGAGCATTTCTTTGAACTTTGACTTTTTCTGAGGTCAAAGTCACATCAAAAAGAATGGTTTTGTTCTATTTATTGGAAACGATTCAGTTCATGTTACGCTGTTGATCTCCAGTATAACTTTTCTTTACTTCATGGTCTGATTATAACCATACTACGTGCACTGTGTGTAACTGTGTGTGTGCGAGTGTGAGTACGTGTGTGTGTGTGTTACTGAGGCCTAAATGGCGGTGGTGACGCAGGGCTGTTTGAACATGCTGTGTGTTTGTCACGTAGGATGATTTGGACACTGAACACATTACACACATTCACCAGACAGCTCTCTCACAGATCTTTATTTTGTATGGGGGTGTGTTTTTGTGCAAATGGGAAGATTATTTCATTAATATATTTAAAGTGTTTTTTTGTATGTGCAGGTGTGTGTCTGTTTTATGTGAATAAGTGTTTGTTAAGGGATGCAAGAGGGTGGACAGTAGTGGGGGTGCCAGAACACACACACACACACACACACACACACACACACACACACACACACACACACACACACACACACACACACACACACTCGATGCACAGACACACACACACACACACACACAGACCGACACACAGGCATGCGTGCGCACACACACACACACACACACACACACACACACACACACACACACACACACACACACACACACACACACACAAAGACACACACACGTTGGCATACACAAATACAGTCCCTCCTTTGTTTGGAAGCATTGTGAAGAAAAGGTTAATGCAGCCAGAAAACAGCACTGGAGAGAAAGAGAAAGCGAGAGACCCTAATGGACAACGACGGGCCTTTCACTGCAAATATTTGGTCAAGAGGTCTCATACTAACCATCCCATCCCCCTTTCTCTCTCTCCTCCCCCTCTCTCATGGCCAAAGGGAAAAGATCAGAACAAATTGTCACTATGTGATCTGCCCATGTTAAAATGGCTTTTTTTTCTCCCAGAATGAACAATGCTCAAGGCTATGTATCTGATGCCAATCATGTTGTTGTTAGGAAGCAAATATGGGAAGACATGCAGCTTCCACCAGAAGTCTCAACTGCATGGTTCAGGTTTCATACTACATTCAGTGCCAAAGAAGTTTAGTAGTGTTACCTTCATTTAGTGAAGGGCAGAGTCAGGGTGGTTGATAGGCGCATAAGCATTTCACTTTCTTACACTAGTGCATAGATGTTTAGAAGTTTAGTGTACCATGACATACCACATAAATTTCACACGCACGTATATATGTGTATAAGTACCGGTTCCCATACCTTGACTTTGATACTGGCTCCTGAACGATACTTTTTTTCGATACTAATTTTATAAAATCCGGTAAAAATCTTTAGTTTTATTTTTCAGCTCATTGGCAGTTTTACACACTCAAAGCAGTTTTGCAACATAAAAAATAAATCTATTTGTTGTCTGTTAACATAATATCAATGAATAGAAATGGAATCGAAATGGGAACCAATTCAAACCTTCTGAATCGAACTGGGAACCTTCTGATTACCAGACAACTGCTGTACCTCATGGGCTGCAGAGGTTCAGCAGGTACAGGTAAATTTATTTTAAAAACCATATACAAGTTAGCCCATTTTTTATGTTTGCTAAATTTTACCTGCTAAAGTCAAGTCATAGCGCCGTCCTCAGTAATCTCGGTTGAGGGGGAATCCCTTGGTGGAGATTTTGAAGGAGGCTCTGTAACAATAGGCAGACTTGAATGCTGAGAGGAAGATGGCTCGGTCTGGTCTTCTTGCTGTCGAACACAGAGCAACTTTCTGCTCTTAAATTTATTTCATGCATGTTCAAGTGTTTCATTCAATTCGTTGTGTTGCAAGTTTTGGCAGCAGACCTTTCTGCATATATCGCATCGAACGCAATTGGTATCAAGCCTGAGAAAATGGAGCTATGCTTTTGATTTCTTAGACACAGTGATGAGTTTTTTCCTTCCAAATTAGGTACTGAATGACAAGGCATTTTTTGATACTTGATAGTATATTTTATTAGTATATTAGAATATTTTTATACATAGAATAATATAATAGTATATCTATATATACAGTATAGAATAACATCTTACAAGACTTATACTTGGAATATAGTTTTACAGATTTGCTCGATACATTTATCTAGAAATCCTTGTTTTTTCTGGTTTTTCAGTTTTTCTTTTTTTTTAGCATAAAATAAGATATATATTAGATAAAATCACTGACGTATGAAACCTAAGAAAGTTGAATATAAATAAGCATAAGATTACAAAAGCAGATTTTTTCATCAGTCCTCAGTCCATTCCTCCTCTGTTATTCTTCTCCATTGCTGCTGCTTGGACTGTTATATTTTATGTAATCATAGAGATTTAGCTCTGATGACTCCTCTTCTGCCATGTCCACTTAATCTGTCGGCTCAAAGTGTGTGTGTGTGTGTGTGTGTGTGTGTGTGTGTGTGTGTGTGTGTGTGTGTGTGTGTGTGTGTGTGTGTGTGTGTGTTTGTGTGTGTGTGTGTGTATCCCACACGTGTGTGGAGCCAGATAGCACCGAATAAGCCCTCATCAGCAGAGTACTCAAATAAAAACAACATTGCATGCAGCAGAAACCAAGTTCCTGTCATGAAACACTCCATCTGAAAGCTGTGTTAAGTTTAACAGGAACCAGAGAGCTGAGGTTTATCTTCGCTGCTGACGCTCCTTCTCACATGAACAGAACAGAAGATGCTTTGGATTACATACATGTTTTACCCATTGCAAGTACATGTACATTTCAAGTAAGGCTGGGCGAAATGGCCTATAAATAATAGTACTATATTTTTAGTTTATATCACGATACATGATATATTGTATATCTTGTTTTTTTTAAATCTCCTCTAAAGCAGTTCATAAATGCTTGATTTAACCCTTTGATGCATACAATCACACCAGTATGATGATTCTATTAGTCCCCGCAACATGGAGTACGTCTGCATTCAAACATTCTTGTTTATATTCGTTAGTGGTTTCTATCAGAACAATTTTAAACTTGCATGCAAAAAAGGGGCAAATCACAGCCAAGTTAAATTTAATAAAACAGTATTTATTCAACCCAGGCAACTACACACAACCAGCTTAACAGCTGTTATATGAAAATAAGTATATGCATGATGTAGGCCTACATACTGTAACCTAGTTCTATAAAGCTCAAGCTCAACATATATATATATATATATATATATATATATATATATATATATATATATATATATACACTATATATACACTATGGTTTTCTTCCTCTCACAGATACCAAAAAAGGAAAACTCATCTACATACAGTACGTCACACACTCTTGCCCCGGAGAATGGTGGATGAGAGAGAAAGAGAAGCAAAATGCCAAAGCGAGTCTCATGCCGATGGCTTAAAAAAAAAAAACTTGTGAAGATTGCCACTCGATGTTTGCGATGCAGTCATTTATTACATCCCATGCAGAACAAGCTGCAATACATCAAATATTTTTGGCACATCACCCGCCTCACAAGATTTGTTTTCCTGTGATCACCATCAAAACAGAGCTCGTTACGTCATGATAAGGAAATCAATATACAGCCAACAGGAGAAAACCATGCAAAAATGTACTGCTCCCTCGAGATGGAAGTGAGAAATGTGAAACACAATTTGTGTGATTTGATGATCAGAATGGTAATATCTCTGACATACAAGTTGCGCCAGATCTTCATTGTCATGGTAACAATAATAAACACTTGGTTACGGTTGTGGACCGGTCATAGTTTGGTTAGGGTTAAGCACAAAAACTACTTGGTGAGGTTTAGGTTGAGATCATGGTTTGGGTTGAAATATCTACTTCCTTAAGGCTAGAAACCTTTGTCATCATGGGAACATTAACAAAGACAGGTTGTGGAACGCTGATGGATAAAACAAAAACAACGCTGATTATTGATCCACCCCAACCTCCTCCTAATTTAATAATAAGCTGCTGCACAGACGACCTATGGGCATGTTTTTTTTTTTTTACAGGAGGACAGTCTATTTCTGGCAATGCGACACTTCTCTTGTGTTGCATTGACTGTCTCATGAAATGTGTTTTAACAAATCTGCATTTCGCCGTGAGGAAAGTCTGCACGCTAATATGCAGCGAAATCTAGTCAGTGACTGTAAAAAAAAAAGAGAGGGGAAATAGGGGGGTTAAATGAGTGAGAAGTGTGATGAGGAGAATGAAGGTAAAGAAGGTCAAGACCCAGACTTGCCTGATTCCAGGTGGGAATACAGATGTTGCGCCCGTGAGCCAGGAACTTAACCTACATTTCTGCACAGGCATCCATCTGTGTGTGTGTGTGTGTGTGTGTGTATAACCCTATCTCCTTGGAATTATGTTCATATACAACTAAACTTCTTTCCCAATTACTTTGTGATGGAAACATAATCTCTTGCTGGATTGTGTCCAGAGGCAACGTATTTTTGAATGAATGAAGTGACACCTTTATTAACAGCAGCTGAGTCACTAGGAGGTGGTTCGGGTGGATGGAGGACATATAAAGGACAGAACTGTGACATCGGAGACCAGGTTCACATCCAGAGTCCCGTCTGTGGTTCAGACAACAAAAGACAGTAGTTTTAGTTCAATGTAAATAAACAGGCTGTGTCTGAGGTCACTGTGAGCTTTCTCTGTATTAAACCGGACCAGGATCTTTCCCGAACCTGAACCAAGTGCTGTGAGAGTCTGAACAGAACCATAAAACAGTTTAATCATGCTGGAGTCACTACTTGTTGTCTGTGAACATTTTACTGATACTATCAGTATCAACATATTTGCAACTCGCTAAATATGTAAATTATCAATACTTCCTCATTATGTTATGTTTGCCACAAAACATATTTGCTTTTGTAAATTAGTTGTGCATAAATGTAATTTATAGGATACAGGGTTGGTGAGTGTGTAAGTCCACCATGGTAATGAGATTGTTTTGGAGTGTGTGTCCTGTCAGGTCAGAGCTGTGTGCTACTTTTTCTGTTTCACAGCAACATTGGAGTCCTCAGTATTTCTTCCTGTCTTCTCCATATTTTAGCCATTTCCTCTCATCTCTTCAATTATTTGTGAAAGACAAGTGACATTCTGCAAAGTTTAATTATTAAGCTGAATTTCATGGATTTAGATATTAGTGAATGTGTTTTGACTATATTAATCAAACCCATTATTTATGCAAATGAGTAGAGGGCAGTTGCCTCAGGAACTAAAGGATAATTAGAATGCCAGTTCTGATTACAGCTGAGAAGCTACATGAATAAATACCTTTATATACATGAATTAATGAAAAAATGTGATAGTTTTGGAAAGATAGGCTGTTTATATCAGTGATCAAAGGCAGTACCATGAAGATAATCTTAACTGTCTGCTCCGAACTTGACAGGTATGCATCCAGTCATACAAACTGAATGGACACACACAGGCCTGAATGGTTATCATGAGCCGTTATAGTCACCATGACTAAAAAGACACACTGACAGCTGATCTCAGCCACATGATAGAAAACCAGTCTGGTAGAGAGAGCTAGCAACCAAAGATTGAAACACAGTGATAATAAGGAACTTGAAGATCACCACTGTAAATAATGAAACACAGTTAATGAGCTCTGTCTACAAGTGTATGTGCCTCTTTTTAAAATGTGTCATAAATCCAGAATAGTAAATGGGGTGATGGCTGCCCTCAATCTGAACACTCAGATTGAGGGCAGCCATCAGCTATGTGGGGGTGACTTGTTCTCATGTATTTTTCCACACACACTCTCTTGATTGGTCAGGACTTGGGGCTCAGCTTGCCATTGGCCATTGCTCCACTCACTCGTGAAATGGTTCCTTTAATTTGTGACCAATGCTGCTGCTGGAGAAGGCTGTATTTTTTCCTCTAACATTTGAATTTACCCAGTTAACGAGATATGACATATGGATCAGGATTATATACACTATGCATCAGCATTAGATTATTTATCCATGTGTTCGTCATCTTGATGTCAGCTTTTCATTTTTGTTGTTACACAGAGAATACCTAAGATAACAAAGCAGATTAGTAAGAGTAAGAGTGTATGTACGAGTGCTGGCCCTATAAACGCAAATGTCCGTGACTGACTGATTGACTGACTGAGCGTGTGATAAAGTTACACCATTGATCAGCTGAATGCCTTATGACCGAGTGCTGACATTAAATCGACTTTTTGGACAAACCTTAGCTACTTTCTGTAGAAGAGAGTCGCCAGTACTGCGCAAGGCCAGGCTTTCCCTCTGCAGGCACACCTCTCTATGCGTCTCATTCAATTGACCACACGGCAGCTGACACAGACGTGAATGAGCTTCTAACTTTCTCTCTGAGTGACCATTTTACAGGTAAATAGAGCTAAAATCACAGCACAGGTGTTGTCTTTAGGTTATATATATATGCTGATTCTGTCAGACTACGTCGTGGTTATATAACCATGATTTTAGCATTAGAGCAGCAGCTTGGAAATGGCTTGGCAGTGACTGCTGGTTAACATGTAGCCTTAATGGGCCTCGTTTCAGTCACTATTTCATACTTTTTCTGTTGTCTGACAACAGAAACAGAAAAGCATGTGAATGAACAGCTTTATTGGGAATTCAGCTGCATTAAATTACTGTATATGTGAGCACAGGGAGTGGGAGAAAAGCAAAAAGATAAAGGTCGATATACTCGGTTTTTACCTAGCCTCATTGAACTTCATTTGAAGTAACAGGCTCAGTGTAGCTTGATAATCAAATAAACATCACAATAATCAGACCTTTACTTTAATCTTAGGTTTTGGGTAAGGTTACCCATGCTTTATGTCATAACAAATAACATAACAGCTTAGCTCCACCTGGTCAAGAATCTAAAGGAGAGAAATGTAATGAAAAACAAGAAAGAGACCACACACTACTTACATCTCAGTTTTAGACATCCACATTGGCCAAAAAACACAGGAGATTTTTATACCCCAAAACAGAGCTTTTCAAAAAAATCTTCAGCAGAGTTAATAAATCCGGTCACCAGTTGGATGTACATTTTAGTGTGATGAGGAGAAGGAAAACTCATGTAAATCTGGTCAGACACCATCAGGGTTGTGGGGTGGTTCAGATGGTGGCTCTCTGCTCTTGCACTAACCCGCTGCTGATTCTTCAGTATAGCTGTTGTCAATAACCTTTATTTATGTTTGTTTTGTCAGACAATGTTAACATCATAATATAGAGATTTGACTGACATCTCACTGATGCACAATTTTCTAGTTTGCCCACCTAAAACGGCATTTTCCTGTTCGTTTGATGTTTCAGTCATGATGTAGATCTGGCCAGACATCAGTTTGGATGTAGTCTTAGCCTCTTTTCACTGACCTGTTCTTAAATTTAGGATTGGCTTAAAACTGATATTCTTGCTTCTTGATTTTTGAACAGCCTTTCTCAAAATCTCAGACATAAAATCAGGGTATTTTTGAAAACCACCTTTTTATCTCTATATTATAATTTCATTGTGTCAGTCTTTCTTTTTTTCCTGTTTGTTGAATGCTTTGTAACTATAAATGTAGTTATTTATTTAATGAATTCTGTATTTAATAGAGAATTCATTAATATGCTTTGTTTATAAAATGCATTCTGTGCAACAGCCCAGTGTCTCCTCTAAAGGAGGGATGTGTGTGTGTGTGTGTGTGTGTGTGTGTGTGTGTGTGTGTGTGTGTGTGTGTGTAGATTTTTCAGCAGCACTAAACACTCAGCCAGCACTCATGCTATTTTATAAGCACACACCAACACTTACTCTCACAGACTCAACAAAAAACCCCAAAACACCCACTCTTAAAAAGACATGTACCCACACGCGCGTACAGACACATACACTATCATCCTGCCTAATCCCCTTCAAAGTGTGTCCAGACGCAAACACCCTCACTGACATAGAGAGACACACTTTATCACACTTTTTAATGGTGAGTGAGTGCAGTGATTAGCCATGTCCAAAGCAGTTCTTTTCAGTGTACTGAATCAATACAATCAGGTCGTTAAAATGATTTGTTCGGAGCTCCAACTGTAGAGTCCCATTCACTGAACTGAAAGACGTCTGAACGGTGTGTATTACTCATGATCCCCAGCTTCCAGAACCGGAAGTGCTGTTGCGTTCGACAAACACGCCGAACTCCATTTATAATTCTTGATCATTTAAAAGGTCCTTCACTGGATTTTGGAGATGAACGCTGGTCTTTAATGACTTTACGTTTCTTTAACTGATCTACGGGTCGTCCTTACTCTTGAACTTGCTGGGCCCGATTCTGGCAGTTTGAGCCGCTGACCATCACTCAGAACTCACCTTCACTGTGTAGTACGTTCAGTGAAAGAACCACTGAACATGCACCACTGAATCACTCACTCAGTGAGTGTGTGTATCACTGCACTTTCTTTTGCAGCTGACTGAGATCTTAACTGAACTAAGAAATGAACGGATCCTTTAGTTCATTCACCCAAAAATTTGTTCTGTTGAAAGAATCATTTGCAAAAGACATAAGACTAGTATTGATCACTACACACACACTCGCACTTTTACATGTCAGTCATTTCAACAACATGGTCCCTGTGGGAGGGAGGTGAGCTTTCCTCACAATACTCACTTGTGTATACGCACACATACACTTCATCTCATAACACACGCAGTTGTCCTTACCAGTTTCTCAGCAATAATTACACTATTACCAGATTCCATATTCTCAGATTGCTCTTTGTCTCCAGTCTTTTTCTCCTCCTTTTTCTTGTAGGAAATGGATCTCAGACTTTTTGACCCGACTGTACGATCTGTAAAATGACATTAAGTCCATTATCAAGTGTGAGTGTCCACCTATAGACACAGCGAAACTTCCCCTTCCTCCATCTCTTTTTCTATTCATTCATTATGTAGGATGATATTACATCTATCCCTCCCACCTCTTGTTCATCACATGTCCTCTTTGTTTCAGTCCCTCTCAGCTCCTCATGTCCTTGTCTGGCGTTTTCTTGACACAACAACTGTTCAGTTTGTGAGTATCTGTGTGTGTGTCTGTGTGTGTGTGTGTGTTTGTGTGTGTGTGTATATGTGTATGTGTTGGCGTTTGTGTGTGTGTGTGTGTGTGTGTGTGTGTGTGTGTGTGTGTGTGTGTGTGTGTGTGTGTGTGTGTGTGTCTGCTGTTTTGGAAGCATGGCTACCAGGCCTAATTTGCCATCATGGCCCCATCTGCCTTGAGGTTACCACTGTGATTAAAGTCATTCTGCCACTGGCTGGTCTGTTCTGCAGTCTCACACCAAACTAACACACACACACACACACACACACACACACACACACACACACACACACACACACACACACACACACACACACACACAGTTGTCATTTCCAATTTCTCTGGAATAATTACACAATAAGCAAATTTCATTTCCTTGGAACTCTCACTCTTTCACCAGTCTTTTCCTCCTTGTTTCTCTTGCACACACAATCTGTAAAATGATATTAAGTCCATTATCAAGTGTATGTGTCCACCTATAGGGACCCAGTGAAACCTCCCTGTCCTCCATCTCCTTCTCTATTCATTCATTATGTAGGATGATATGTAGGTGTGTCTCACACAGACATGTGAGGAAGAGGCAGATTTAAGGGACTATTTCAGTGTGATTCAAGCTCTTGCTTATTATTATTTTTTTACAGTCTCACCTCCTATGTTAATATACAGCTCTGAAGATAACTCAATCCCACGTGCACTGGTATAAAATAATGACACTTAAGTAAAATCTGAATTCTTAAGATCAAACAATACAAAAAATGCCGTACAGTAAAAGTAACAGTAAATCCGAAGGGCTTGATGACCAATATCATGATGCATTGTATTGTGGGTACAGTTATCAAAAGCAAAATATAAAACAAAGCAATACAAAATTCCGACTGACAGGGTGCAAAATGAGCCTCATCTTAGTATGGTCACATTCAAAAGCACTTAACACTAATCAATAGGACACAGTCAATAAATACCTTACTGCTGAAAAGACAATATCCGACATACAGTACAAAGACCTCTGGAATTGTTTAATTCAACCCCTTCATTCAGAATGAGACATTTATGCGAAGTTGCATTACACTAAATTGTATAATTATATAAACAAAAACAGTCACAAAAAAACAAATTTATCATTGCTGGTGCAATGACAACTGTCGTTTAGACATTTCAGTTTTTGAATGGATTCAAAAAGGTGTTAATTTGCAAGCTTTAGAGCTGCCGGTAGGTGGATTTTGTTTCCTTTGAACAGAACCGGACTAGCTGTTTCCACTTGTTTACAGTCTCAAGCTAAGCTAAACTAAGCGGCTGTGGCCTTATATTAAACTGACAGAAATGAGAATCTCATCAGGATTGTCATCTAACTGTCATCAAAAGAGTGAGTCAGCATATTTCCTAAAAATGTATTCCCTAAATTTGGCATGAGAGATATTGTAGGTTAATGAAATTCTTAAGTTATCCATCTTTGTCTTTACAGAAACCAGAAAAACGTAATTTGGACAAAGGGAGAGGAGCCTGGGTGTGGCTGAGGTGGGATAAAAAGCAGAACCTGCTAAGGCTGTTTCTGATAGGCTGAGACAACTGTCTGTAAGCCTTAATATTGCTGTAATAAAACAATTCCATCCATCCGTCCATTTTCTGCTTATCTGAGACTGGGTCCTGGTGAGACAATTCAAATTGCCAAATCTCAGATACTTGAGTTACGTATTTGAGGCTCCCATCCAAAATGACTTATTGTGAATATCTAACATGAATCTTTCCTTTGTTAACTTCTCCAATCTGAGTGAAAGGCTTAGGTCAGTAAAAGGACCTACTTATATCACACGCCTGTTATGAGTGTCTGTCCTAAACAACACGATGCTAGATTCATGTTTATTCATTCACTATCTCAATATGTCACTTGGGAGCTTACAACGCAGTCTGCTTGTTTTTCATACGCATCCCTGACTTTGCTATTAGGCTGTTTTTCTTCTTTGAATTAGTCTGAATATAAAGTAGAAACACTGGCTATTTATTGAGAAGGGTGTTGTTTTTGTGTGTACAGAGAGATGAAGACAGAGAGTGTTAGCCAGGCGATGATTTATGACTATGGGGTATTATTATTGGGTGCACCTTGTTCCTTAAATCATGTCTAGGATCCGTGCATACACACACACACACACACACACACACACACACACACACACACACACACACACACACACACACACACACACACACACACACACTATCCATCTGGTGGCCAGACTTTGAAATGATGCCTTCTGGATTATATATATACTGTACAGCCTTTTCGTCCTGTGAATTCAGCTTTTGTTGCATTCAAACACACACACACACACACACACACACACACACACACACACACACACGCACGTAGGCACACACACACACACACACACACACTGAGATAAAACACAGTGATTGCACTTTTGCTCCATCCATATCAGGTCTGTATGTTCTTCCTCTCTCTCTTCCACACACACAAACACTCACACGCTTGTACACAGACACACACACTCCTCAGATGCAAGGCTTTGATAATGGCAAACACACCTACAGCCTCACACTCCCGCTGAGGCTGGTCTCCCCATTCACCTCCTCCTCCTTCTCTCCCCCCTAATCATATCTCCTTCCTAGTTCCTCCCCCCACCTCCATCCCTCCTTCCCTTGCGGGGCTGTTGCTAAGGAGCCCTGGTGACCAGGGAGTTTTCTCATTGGATGAGGACCAATGGAGGTGAAAGAGAGGAGAAAAGAGGAGGGATGGAGGAAAGGGGGAGTTTGGGTGGGAATATGGGGGGGGGGTCCAGATGTATTAATGAGGTGGCAGGCTGGACTGACATCACCACAGGCATAGAGGAAAAGAAGACAGGATTGATGGATGAATGGATAGAAAAATCAGGAGAGATAACAGGTTAGAAGTGAAATGAGTGAAAGAAGGGAAGGAGTGATAAGCTGAGTAGAAAGGACGTAGACCAGAGTGATGGAAATGATTAATAAGATGGCTTGATGAAATGAATTAAAAAGAGAAAGTGAAGTGAACAAGTTTTGCTTTAGAAGAGAAACAACAATCAAATACGATGAGGTCATGTTAGCAAAGAAAACAAACGGTTGACAGAGATGAGTATAAAGGACAGGAGGAGGAGGATAAAGGAAGAGAGAGGGAGAGGTAATTTAAAACAAGATGGGGAGTGTGAGTGCTGGTGTGGGGCGAGAGAGATAGATAAGAAGAGATAGCTGGAGAGAGAGAGGGGGCCAGACTGCACCCTTTTATTTATTTTTACTGGCACAAAGGAACATTACCCTGGACACAAATGCGCACACACACATTCTTGTATTACTATACAAGTGAGGGCTTGCCATTGATGGCTCATTTCTTACATTTAAACTAAGAATAACCTTGAACCTAGAAAACCATACATCTGTTTCTCAGTGTTTATTCCCGTTCCTGTTTCACATTTCACAGATGCTTTCGTCTAAAGCAACGTACCTTTTTCCCATACACATACACTGGCAGCACCTGCTCTAACTGGCCAACCTGCTCTACAGGCTCTATTTTTTCACCTTAAGAAAATCTTTCCCTTAACGAAGTATCAGTTTCCCAATCTTAGTCATAGAATAACCATACCTAGAGCAGAGTCTGTTTGCTATAACCACGGTCTTTTCCTAGCGTTATATCAACCATAGTTGCTATGCATGAATTTTTGAACGAATGCACACACATTCACACACACACACACACACACACACACACACACACACACACACACACACACACACACACACACACACACACACACACACACACACACACACACACACACACAGAAACCCACATATACAGGTAGGCAAGCTGGAGTCAGGATTCAGCCTTAATAAGCCATTTCCAGTGGAGCCGAGCTGCAGTAGTCTGGTCATTAGCCTCTGGCTGAGCCCTCAGAACCGACCTTACATTAATTTAACCTCCAGCTGGCCGCAGCGCTCTCATCTGTTACTGTGCACGCTCACTGAGTCACTAGTACTGCTGTCCGATGGTCTGGTCATGTGGATTCCAAGCTAAATACTTGAGAGTGTAATGAACATTATTTCATGTCGACAAAATATGGTAATGGTCACACTGAAATAACACAAAATACGACTTTGATGACTGGAGAACCATTAATAGATTTGAAAATATTTGGGTGGTTGCCAGCTCCCAGTGGGTGGGTGTGGTTTTTGACTGTGAACAGTGTGCCTGCAGGGATCACTAAATGGCCTCTTTGTATGTCATGAATTCATGATGTCATGATGGAGGTGAGAGGGGATGTCTCTAGTGTGATTTGAGTCTCAGTAGGAGGTCTTCAATATTTCAAATGAAGAACATTGAAGGGTTGTTTGTTACAAAACAAGAAAACTGTCAGGAAACATTACTGCAAAAAAAGGTCCAGATTGTTTTTGGGTTTTTTTGTATTGCTTTTGAGTTGCTAATATGCAGAAAGTCTTACATGAATAGATATTACTCTGTTAAATATTGTAAGAATTTCTATATAGCATGTCCTGGGTTATCAGGAGGAAAATCACTGATACCAGTTAATTGGGGGAAATCAAATATTGGTGAAACTCCAAAGGTAAACCAACTGCTCCTACATTTGAGATTCTATACTGATGTGAACTTAATTCATTTTCATGACTGTTGACTTATACCTTATTCAGCAGGGGTTGGAGAGAGAGTCAGCGGGAAAAGATGAAGATCCAGTACATACATATCTTGACTTTTGTCAATGCTCGTACAGCCAATGTGGTATGAACAAAACATTCATTTATTTTGTAGAAATAATTTCAGGGCTCAACCACTCTTTCTCTATACTTGATATACAATAAGCCCGGTCTGATAAATTGGCCTATAGAGAAATTGTGTCAGGGATCTCCATTCACATATGTATTCATCTGTCTTAACACATGGCTGTGTATGTATAAGTGTATCAGGCATTTTATGCCCCTCCTGCCTTCTTTCCACTTTTTCTTTTCTTTTCTTTTTTTTCTTTCAATCCAATCTATTTATGTTCAACCCCTTTACTCTCTCTTTACTGCTGTTTCACTCCTCATTCTGCCTGGCTGTCACTGGTATTTCCAAATTCACAAATCCAATTTTTTTCACTTTTCCTCAGTTCAAATGGAAAAGCCAATATTAGGAACCTTTTAAAAATACCCTAAATGCACCTGGAAGATGACCCTTATGTTGTTTTAATTGTTGATTCACTGGTATTCAACTACTGCAATAAATGATCACCAGTCAGGACCACATCTTTTTATTTCTTTCTCTTTCAACTCTCCTCTTCCTCTCCTCCCTAAAACCACACTGTCTCTTTCTCTGTCTCTTGTTTTTGTATTCTCTGGTCTTGTCCGCTGATAGCTTTCTTTCTGCATCTGTAACTGCTTTCCCTCTTGCCTCTCCTCCCCCAGCCTCCCTCTCTGTCTGCCTGCCTCCATCCTTTCCCTGTGGGTTTGATGGCTAGAAAAACTGACAGTGGGTAACGAACTGATCGGGGTTCCCCCACCTCTTGAATTTCCTGTTCAGACAATATGGACTCACTTTGGTTCAAAGTTCTGGAAGAGCTGCAGAGGATTTGGATGGCTTGATGTGATGTGGTCTTGTTTTCTGCTCTGCTTGTTTTTCTTGTGTGAGGTGCTTTTGTGGACATGGTCAGTCCAGTTAGCATTGTAGGAAATACATATTGCTGATAACGGTTAGCTTGATACAGAGTTCATGGCTGATACTGGTCTTTTATTAATAACTGGAATCTGATACGATGGATATGATGTAGTTTGACTGATTTGATATTTATCATTCCAACAGTTATGTTGGTTCATTTCCTGCTGTTCTTTAATGCCTGGAATCATCACTTACAAAGTGTGATAGACCATTTTAATGGGGGACATTTTGACTTGTCATTGCATGGTAAGCAAAGGTATAACTAATAACATTAATGACAGCCCTGTCTGATGTAGGTGTACCAGTAAGCAGTGAAAGTGCCCCAGTATACCACACCTACATGTGAAACACCTGACTCGAATGCAGCTTTGATAAAGGTTAATAATTACACCTGTGTTTAACAGGTGAAAATGTCTGCTGTGAGAGAGATTGCTTGTTGCTAGTTGTTTTTCCCAATTCATTTTACAGACTGTAACTGGAGTTTTGTCTGCTGCTGTTTCTGACTGTTACAGTTGGATTTGTCTTCTGTTTTCTTTGAGAATAAAGATTTTTGAAAAGTATAAAAAAGGATAAATTGTGGCTTAAAGGTATACTATGCAGGATTTGTTGGATGCTGTTTGTAAACACACCCTTTTAAAGTTGGCCCCTCCTCTCCAGCTCAAGAAGCACGAGCAAGAGGGAGTGAGTGAGAGAGAGCAGCAGCGGTTGAGGGAGCTAGAGAGTGAAAGAAGAGAGGGAGTGGCAGCGAGGACAAAGCAGGTAATCAGATAATTAAAACGTTATTTTCTGACAGTTTCTTCTAAATGCCAAAATACACACACCCACACCCTTGCACAAGCTGCGGGAGGGTGCCGCATTGCTGATTTTGTGTGAATGCAGCCAAAGTGCATGCTTCTTCCTGTCCTTCCCGTGTGGCCTCTCTGCTCTGCCTGTGTGTCTGTGTGGCTCAGCCACACCCTTGGTCAAAACAGACACACAGCTCTTTATACATCCATGACACATAATGAGAGCAGTGGAGAGAGACGGAGACAGCGATGTAACCTGGTCGCTACGTTTTTCCAGAATTCCGCCCTCTCACCCCGCGTGCTGTTATTGGCTGGGGGCTACACACCCACGGCCCAAAAGTTGACGCCAGAAACGTCCCGTACACCAAAAAATAAAAATAAAATAAGAAAATACAGGCAGAGGGCAAGATCTCTGCAGATAAAGACACTGCCACACACTTCTAGTGGGTCATAAGTGATCACTGAGAGGAATTACTTTTTTATGAGGAAGATTCTACATAATATACTCTTAAAGAAAATTAAAAGTGCAGCAATTGTAGTGGTAACAATAGAACTGTCTGTAATAACACTCAATAAGCGAGGTAATAGCTGTAGTATTAGTAGTAGAAGTAGTCACTGCTTGAATTACAGCCCTCCAAATTAAACAACAAAGTACATCATTTGTAACTGCAACAGTCAGTCAAGCCGGGCTGATGACACGTCTTACAGGCAGCGCTGCAGGTGTGTTTTCTATGTGTGTGTGTGTGTGTGTGTGTGTGTGTGTGTGTGTGTATTCCCATTGCTGCAGGTGGCAGTCATCATTCATTAAGAAGTCTCGTAAAAGAGGCTGTGTGGAAAAAGGAAATGTTTCAACTCACATCACTCCGGGAACTCTGGGATTGATTTATCTGGAATTGAGCTGAAGGGCACTTCCCCTCAGGGCTGTGAACACTCACACACAATCACGCACACTCAGACACACGCAGACACACGCACACACACACACACACACACACACTCACACACACACACACACACACACACACACACACACACACACACACACACACACACACTCAGACACGCGCACACACACAAACACACACACACACACACCTCTTTCCTGTTTCTTTTTTCATCCCTCTCCTCCTTCCATCTCTTTTTATCTTTTTATGAAATGAAACCTGCTCTTCTCCCCACTGCATCCCTACTTTGTTTTCTGTCCTCTCCCACTCTCTCTTTCCATTCGCTCTTTCTCACTCTTTAGATTAAAAGTAGGTCATTCTGCAACATTGAGCCGCAGCTCCTGCCAAACATGACATACACATACACACATGTATTGCCTAGCAACCATGCGTTCACCCTGCACCCTCTTCATCCTCAATCCTTGTTCTCTCCATCTTACCTTCCCTGGAGGTAGGTGCAGAGGACTGGGTTTGCAATCTGACACTGCTTTGTTTTATCCCTGCTCTTCTGCCATAGAGGGGCTGAGGGCTTTGTTGAGGAGAGGAGGGTTTATTTCACCCATACGTATATAATGTCTGCAGATGTACAATTCTGCATCTAATCTAAACATTGGTGCTGCAAAGGTATTAAGCTATTTGTATTATGGGTGAGATGCAAAAATTAGGCCTTGACTGATATGATTGTATGGCTGATATTGACACCTTTTGCAAAATTACAATAACACTAAGATTATTGTGCCAACAAATTCTAAAAAGTACAAAACATATTTAGAATTTAGTGTTGTACACAGACTTTTAATCTTCTCAAGGTGGTAAAGCCGCAGTAGCAGTATTTAGACTAAGTGTGAAACGAAACAAAAGAAAAGAAAACAACAAACAAAAGAAAACAAAAGAAAACAAAACAAGCTCAATCTAATTAGCTTCTGCTAAGCACCTCATGATCTTCCTCAGCAGGTGTAGATTGATGGTGAATTTTACTTCTGTGGTCTGCCTCAGTCTCTTCCTTAGTAGATGGATATTTTATCTCTATTCACCGAGGAAGACAATGAGAGGCATCTGAAAGCTCCAGAAAAAGTTAGTTGGGGGAACTTGAGTTATTTTTTCAATTTGTTGTCAATTATTTAGAAATGACCTTGGCTGTACTACTAACAACTACCAACTAAGCAACTACTAAAAACAAATTGTTATATTATTACTTCCATTCATTGGCCAATTTATTAGGTACACCTGTACAATCTACTGCAATCCAATACAACAGCTGTACCTGAAAACTGAACTGTCAGAGTGCATGTTTGCTTATTGTGTGTGTTCTTGATTTGATTTGCCCTCCTGAACACAGAGCTGTTCAGCAGATAACTCTTATATCTCAGATTTCAGAGCTCCTCACCAGCACACAAATGCATCACAAGACAAGTCATAGTTCATGCTTTTAGCTGCATTACCACGCTAGGATAATGTTGTCACAGATGTCTTCCATATTCACCGTGATGGATTATCTAGCATAAGCAAGTTGTACGTTACTGTTTGTGGATTTTCACAAATGAACTGAAGTGAATGGCTGCTATTAAGGTGGGAGAGACAGATTTGACAATCTATAGCACTGCTGTACTGTATGCTTTAGAAAATCTTGGATAATAAAGAAAAGTTATCGTTAAAACATAAAAAACAAGACAAACAAAAAAAACCCCAAAACAATCTGGTGAGGGAACTGAAAGCTAATTACTTCTTGGTTATGGTTTGACAAATTCTCGGGATACAAATAATTACAATACAATTACTAAATACAAATTTAGAAAAAGCATAGTCACAATGCTGTAATTCTGTGCTTTACTGAAATCACAAATACTTATTATGTCATTAGACACAAACATGAACCTAACACCTCCCACACACCTTCCCAATTATCCCATCAGTTTCTGAGAGTAGTTGTCATGATGTCATTTATACCAAGGAAATGATGTCACTGTTATTTAGGCATTTCCCCCACAACATCTTCAGCATGTGACCTGTGACCTTTATGAGCCATTGATTGCCATGTCCTCTCAGTCTGTGTGTGTGTTTGTGTGTGTGTGTGTGTTTGGGGGGGGCACAGTAATGCACAGGGTTCAAAGGCCATAGCTGGAGGATGAAAAGGAGGAAGTGGATGTATGGGGTTGTGAGGTAATACGCATATATGGAGATGCACACACACACACACACACACACACACACACACACACACACACACACACACACACACACACACACACACACACACACACACACACACACACACACACACACACACACACACACCTCAGGGACAGTCATTAGTGCATTGTAGCATGCTAGACCCGTGATAAATCAGCAGGGCATAGCAGGTGATAGACTGGACATCTAAGTGCCCAAACACACACACACACACACACACACACACACACACACACACACACACACACACACACACACACACACACACACACACACACACACACACATTTTAGCTTATGTGTCCGTGATGTGCTTAAAAACATTTCTCCACTTTTCTTTACATTTTCTTAATTCAAACATTTACATAAAAAAAGCAGAATCAGCAGGCAAACATTAGAAAATTAATTTCTCATTGTATCAATAACTACACATTTAACCTTCAAAGTATGTGAAATATTCAACCACACATATATATTATTGCATATATTTTTGAACACTTTTTTATTCTTTCACTGTCCAATATATCACTTATGGAAATGTGAAAATCATGGACCCACTATTAAAAAGAGTGCCAGTGGTAGTTTTAGGCAAAAGTGTGTACAGAAAATGCTGGGATATTACAAATATAATAAAATGTTGTAATACCAAAAATTTTCCAAAAATCTTTTCTTGGAAAACTGACTGGAAAATAAATTTACCAGGGCACAATTTAAAAAAAGTATTCCTTAATGAGTAGAGATGACTAAGTAGAGTAGAAAACACAATCCAGAATGTCAGTATTTCACTTGTGTTATTCAGCATTGTGCAAGTCAATACATGCAGTACTAAATGCATTTAATAGCATTCTAATGTTAAGCTGGCAATCTGTATAGTAAATTTAGGTTGTAGTAAGATCATCTCTAATTCTGCAGGCTAATTTGAGACCTGGGGATAAACTTACAGAGCATGACTAATGTGCTGTAAGCATATTAAGACCAAATGTTATTCAGTACTTTCAGCTTCAGTGCACCAGATTCACTGTGAGTCACTGTTTCACAGTTAAAACTTTCCTCATGATGATTGTGTCTACTCTATGTTTATCAGAAAATACAGTTAGTTAAATCAGCTGACTGATTGCAGAAGTGAATTGTTTTCCGAGAACTACTTACATTTATTTAACAAACTCCATGATGACACTGTAGCATAGGCTTTGTTGAGTGAAAGCAGTGATGGCTCCATGCTAACATTTTACTGATATAGCAGGTTGACAATCAAAAAGCATCTCACACATCATAGATAACATAAAAAACATGGTAGGTGAAAACAGTTCACTGCTAAAACGATAGATAGTACAAAATGGAGACACTCAACCAAAACTCAAAGTAAAGAACTAAAAGTAGAAGTAGACTATCTGAAATTTTATCTAATACCTACTTTCCACTTCTGGTATGAACCTTGCTTTTATGTGAGAAGCCACATGGTGAGCTCATTAGTGACCCTATCATACCAAACCATACCATTGGGAGAAACTGAATCAACAGATTCAGACACGCATACAAACACAAACAGTGGTTTTAGAACATTGCACATGAATTCCTTGGAGCTTTCAAGCCTAATTCATGATTGGCATATGGCACCATTTCTGGCCAACCATGACATGATCATTATGGTACGAATTTGAATGAGACCATTTACACAGGCTATAATCAAAATGTGGAACACGCAGACGCTGACGTTGTAGTAAGATGGATTGTACACTAAATGGAGATTTTAACCATAACCACTGCATGCCTTACCCAGTCATTCCTCTAACTAATCTACAGTAGCCTTAAACCACTGGGCCAAAACATCCTTTTTGAAATATTTGCAATTTTTGGATGGTGTGCTGCTGCACGGGTTAGGTACGTTTGGGTTTAAAGACTTTGTTTTTGGGATGAAGCTGGGTCAGTTTCAGAACTTCAGGCCTGATTCTTTGGTACCTAGCACAGCTAAGACTGAGCTGCGTCTAACCAAGAAGGCAAGGAGAGACTGCATATACAGCACTGCAGCCTTACTCACATAAACATTCCCCTCAAGTAGGGCACACTACTAACATGCCCTTTGGCAAAGCACTTAACCTAGTTAAATAATTCTCCCCCAGATGTTCAATATGTTCCATTCTATATTCAGGGGGGGGTATACTGTATAGCTTCAACACATATTGGATGAACGCTTTAGTCATCAGATTGTGTTAAAGTTACCGTATGCAAGTTCTGGTAATCAAATGTCTTCTAGCAGCTAATAATAGCTTGAAGCCTGGGTGCGACAGCAGGAGTAGATCAGAAGCACGTTCACATATTGACTGACATCTGACTTTGACCTTCTCTGATTGGTTAGAAGGGCAAGGCTACCTCAAAAACTTTAGCAGGGAAAATCTCTGCACTGCTGCCGAGCTCACAGAAGCCTCTGATAACATCTCTCCTCATTAAGATATGTTTTGGAGGATGTTTCAACTAAAGCAGGAACAGAAACTAGGACAATATGTTGCACTGGATTTCACCATGGACAACTGAAGTTGTTGTTGGATTTTGGTGCAGAGGAAGCCAATCAGCAAAGAGTCTGTGATGCAGTTAAATCAATTAGTCTGAAAGTGTATCAAAACAAGCTGAAAATCTTTTTCACAGGAATTATTAGGGACATTTACAGAAGTTAGTAAAGAACACAATTTTCTAAAGTGTGTTTGCTAAATGTATGTATAATTTTTATATCCAGTGGATGTGCAGTGTAGTTGAATTTTCTCTTATCTGTCATGTGTTCATTTTCACTTTGGTCTTATATTCTGCTTTCGTGGCACAAAACAGAGAATAATGTATTAGGGTATACCAAGGAAAAAAAAGATTAAACCATAATGGTTGGCCAACTACAAATACCTCATTAGCTGAGATTTACAAAAAACTGTCATTTAAAAAAGAATGAAAAGCCTGAATGAAAAATTTGCTTCTCTGGAAATATTCTGGATTCAGTGTTTAAAAATACCCCCAACTGCTTATTAGCTTATCCGGCAATGCCTTGTTTTCAAAAAATACCAGTATTGATGATGTTTCAAATCTAAACCATGAACTGTGTTAAGTTTGAGTTTGCTGTGATAAAATCAGGAAGTGTTGCTTTAGTGACTTTGGACATTAGCCATTATTTTTTCCAAATGGTAGATTTTTCATTTTTGAGCAAATCCTTAAGAACAAGCCTCTAACAATATGTAACATACAACAGATGATCAATACCGTGTGTGCTGAAACTGACTTCGATGAGTATGTGCGTAAAGGGGCAGTTGTGTGTATAGTTTGCACAGTATGGATGGTTTTATTGTACTGACTGAAGCATTTTGTCACTGTAGCTGCAGCTGTATTGGAGATACAGATTGTGTTTGTGTGGGTTTTATATTTCCATAGATCTTCCGGATTCCTCCAGGCAGACTGTGCGTTAGTGTGTACATGAGTGTGCAGCAGCAGAGGCAACACAGGCAAGAAGTACACAAAGAAAGAGGGAAAGAGCATCCTGTGATCCTAAGGGCAGTGGCTGGCGCACAGACAAGCTCTTTGAAAGCACAAACACACAGTTGTAGAAACAACACTGATGCAGACAGTCCTGAGGCGTGTGTGTGTGCTGCTGTCTGCTCGACTGTATCTTCTGCCACTTCCTGCACTCAGGCTAACAAAGACTAATGAGCATTCGGCACATCTGACTAAAGTCTTCCCTTCAGACTTATTTTATTGCATTGTCTCTCTGAAACCATTTAGCTATAAATATATTCATTATTTACCATGGCCTGTAAAGTGTTCCAGCCTGCGTAACCTACAACCTCTGATACACGTAGTGCTTGTTTGGAATAATGTAATCGTGGGAGGTGATTCCAGATCTGTTGAACTCTGGTGTCAAGCTTTCTGTTTAAACTGATAATTGAACTGTACTATGTTATTTATTTACTAAACACAATTCAAGAGGTTATATCATTTATTTCTTCTCTTTGTGTCTCATCAGGTCTGCCAAGTGGTCACGAGAGAGTGGGTGGACAGAGAGAATATAGGTGTCCACATCAGTGTACGTAAGTCAGTTTAATGTACATTTACAGCAATCTCCCCTACCCCCTAATTGTTCACCTATTCTTCAAGCTTATGTCTATGGGAAAACAGATTTCAATATCATTCTGTAAAAGTTGCTTCACTGGTGATCCACCTCAGTAATTCAGTCATAAAAATAAGATTGAAGTTCTGGAAATGTTTCTGACATTTAACTGGGGAAATGTTCTGTTCCACTAGAAACATGTTGTCACAAGCAACAGGTTACCTGAGAACAGTTGTGAATATCAGAATTCAGGCCATCTTAACAACTCGCTTGTCTGTCAGTGCTGCTTAGTTCTCTTGTGCGTACATTGTTGACACAGCTCTAGGAGAAACTAGGTGACTGATTGAGCCTTTTACCTTCCAGATTTCCTGAGTATAAAAACCTCAGAAAGGCTCTATCGCTGCAACATTGCCGCTTTATTGAGGTGGGGGGATTAGGGGTTGCTCTAATCAAAAGGCTTACATGTGTCTTCAGTGTTTTTTTCGTTGGAGCGTATCCATGTTTTTGGTTTTGGTGAAAGTGATTGCAGTAGCTGCAGATGCTGGCTCACTTGTACCTGCAGTATTTTTTTATGTGTGTGTGTGTGTGTGTTCAGTACTCTTGGTAGCCATGCCTTTACCGTGGTGGAGTGCTAGAGGTAATTGTGTATGATGGATGGAGGACTATTTTTGGGATGTTAGATGAAGGTTTGGGTATATATAGAAGTCATATGAATGGTTGAGGGGGCAGTTAATGTGTTAGGGCCTGCAATTCCACTGACTCAGAGAGATGAAAAAAAATGTCCAGAGAAATGACCAGGGTTTGTATTTAAAAGAAGCAGTGAGAGAATTCGATTCTTCACAGACTATTGTTGCCCACTGGAAGTATTTTATATATACATTTTTCAGATAATGGATGTATAAAATGCTAAGAGGAATTAAGAAATGAAAAACAAATGGTTAATTATGACTTTTCTCCAAACCTGCAGTTTCCATCTGGTTTGCACTGTCTGCTGCTTATCCTCTGAGAATGGTTTTCTGATAAAACATCTGAACAAAACACAATACACAATAAAACACTGTCTAGCTCTCGACTTCACAGTTAAACCTTCCCACCAGCGGATGCATGTTTCATAACATTTATTGAGAGAAAACTAAAATCGTGTGTCCAGTGGTGAGAATCTTAGGTCCAAATCACCAGAAAAAATGAACTGATCCTAGAGCCAAGTATTCAGCCTTGACAGAGAAAGTTTTTATAACAGTATAGCATTCTTTTAGAGATGAATGAGGGTCCTGTGGGAGTAAAATAACACATCATCTGCATAAAGACTGATTTTGTGGATATCTGTATACCCTTAATGTTCACAGTTTGCTGAATTGCCGCTAATAGCAGTTTCAATGAATATAGCAGAGAGTAAAGGAGAGATAGGACATCCTTGTCTGGTTCCCCAGTGTAAAGTAAAGCAATCCATATACTGGTGATGATCGTGGCCATTGGTGACATAGGTGATGTGTAAAGTGCTCTCATTCAATAAATAAATGATTCACAAAACCCACAGTTTTGTTGGTGAGGTTACAAATACGAATTTTGTAATTGACTCTGTTGAATGTTTTGTCTGCATTAAGTGAAAGAATCAAGGCATTTCATTTTTGGAGAGTTGAGAGCGTCATTTGAGACATAGAGGTGGCAAAGCTGAAGCTTTAGCTAATACAAAGCAGAACAAGTCGAGGCAAAAAAACTTAAGCATCCATGCACACACAAGGACATTAAAATTCATTTGTACTCTACATGTGAAATGAGAGATTTTCTAGTTTTGGGACATGTTTACACACACATAGACACACTAAAAACGCACAATCAAAATCTACATGAAAAATAGTGTCATTTCACCTCTGACTCTGGGACTCTGCACTGTCCCCTCTGTGTTTGTCCCACAGGTGCACCATTAGCACTCAGCACCATCCAGAGAGACTCTAGTGGAATCTCCCAGTGCTGGGAACAATGAATTAGTTGCAGCTTGTACAAATACTGTGTGAGTGTGCACTGTGTTGGGGATGGGCACAACTGAATATGAAAGTGCTTTCTGCAAGGACAAAGAAGGAGGCACAACAATGAACTTTGTGTAATTGCAAAAAGATGAAGAAAAAGATGACAATAATAGTCAAAAATAAGACAAAAAAACAAGACCCATCTTTACAATTGTTTTCGAGGAAATTCTTCATATTGTATTGTAGTGTCTGCAATATGCAATCTCCTGTCAAAAACCAGATCCTTTTTGGCCAAATCTAATTTTAAAACCAGTTATTATAAATGGTTAATTCCTTGTGAGTCTTTGAAACCATGAAAATAATCCTAAAATAAGCCCAAATGAAAACCTTCAGCAGCTGATTAGGCATTGTGTTTGCAGCTGTAATAATGATGCTTCAATCATACTGTTCATTCGTGCCTTAACAGTTCATTTGACGGTGAGGAATTTTTCAAGCTTTTGCATTTTAAGTGGCCTCTCTTAAGAAATATGAAACCTTTGAGAGGCTCTCCAGATTAATGGATTTATTCTACATTTGGCCTGACAAGACTGGGAAATGTAATTGACTCCAATACACTTTAGGGTGCCAAGATATTAGTTATAAAAATATCTGTAGTCTATAAGTGCCTTTTAATGACGGGGTTTTCTTATAGAAAATATTCTCATCTTAAGTAATGGAAGAAAGCACATGATATTTAAAGACCAGTTTTCCTAACAGTCTCATTTAGCAAATATATGCAAATTCCCTGCAGTTTCTAGAAGTAGGTTAACATTTTTATCTTTCTGTGTGCATGTTTGTGTGTGTGTGATGATAATGTGTGCCTAAGGTTGTGAACCTTAGGCTAAACTAAGATAACTCTGACCTAGCTATGTTTTGGCAAGTCTATTACGTCACTTTGTGTTCCAGCAGAAGTAAACTAAAGTATGTAAGCTAGGTCAACTAGAACTGTGAAACAACATACAGTTGAGTACACTACCACAGTGTTAGAGGAGCCAGCTAAACCAAACCTGCCAACTCGGTGTGACTACCCAGACACTGAGCACAACAATTTGTCATTTTATCCTGTGAAGATTGTCATAGAAAAAGACAACTGATTTTGAGTTTAGGATGCCTTTTGAGACCCTAATGGAAAGACTAGGATGCAAGAGTTTGCCAATTCTTACCTAGTTTGACAACATTTTGACATGCTCTGTGAAGCTTTGGATTTTATGTATTTGATGTCCCTGATCCTTTTGGTGAGCTGGTTGGTTGCACCCAAAGAACTTGAAATCCCTGTTTCAACAGTTCGTAATGTCATCAACAAGTTTCACAGTCATTAAACTGTTGAGATGCTTCCAGGATATGATGCTAAGAAGAAAGTCAGTGAGAGAAATCTGTAAAGGTTGATGTGGATTGTAGAGAAAACACCACGCATCTAAGACATCTAAAGAGCTTCAGGCTGACCTGGATCAGTCTGGAGTGGAGGTTTCTGCCCGTACCATACAACGTACACTAAACAAGGTAGGGCTCCATAGGTGAAGGCCAGGGAGGACACCACTACTGAAGAAAGGCACAAAAAGGCAAGACTGATATTTGCAAAAAGTTTCACAGATAAGCCCCATTCTTTCTGGGATAATGTTCTATGGACAGATGAAACCAAAGTAGAGTTCTTTGGGAATGCAGTGCATTTTAGGCGACAAAACTAAGCCCATAAGGAAAAGACAACCCTACCTGCAGTAAAACATGGCGGAAATAAAAATGGTTGAAAAGGAAAAGATGAACTGTTTTAAACTGGCCAGCAGTGAGTCCTGATCTAAATCTTATTGAAAACCTTTGGAGAGGGCTGAAGTCTGCCATTGCAAAAAATGACTCCTGCAAACTTAAAAGAGCTTGAACACATAGCAATGGAAGAGTGGCAGAAACTACCAGTAGACAAGTGCAAGAAGTTTCTAGATGGCTACAAGAAACGTTTAGAGGCTGTCATTGTTTCCAAAGGTTCTGCAACCGAAAAATAATCAAGGGTGCCAATAACCATGCCTGGGGTATACTTTGTGTGTGTATTATTTCCCTATTATGCAAGCTTTTTAAAAATTTTCTTTTGTTCAGTAACCTTGGACATTTTATTAAATATTCTAATTATACAGAATTGGATAATTTTCATTTATTTCTAAAGATATTCTAAATTCTGTACTTAAAATTCAGTGGTGCCAATAATTTCAATCAGAAATGTACGTTTCAAATGATAAGCCATGTTTGAGGTTGATGAATGATAAGCGAATGTTTGCCTGCAGAGTTTGCATGTCACCTTCTTTACTCTCTCAAAAATGGTGCCACAACTTGGATTTTCTGCCCGACGTATATAATTACTATACAATAACCGCCGGTACCAGCTGTGTGAATCATGTCTGTCCATGACTGACTGAGAGACTAAGTCTCGCCACTTCCCCTGGAGTGATTATTTTTTCTTACCAATCAAAACTTGGTCAACCAAGACTCTTCTCATCAACTAACGTTTGGTCGACTATTAGGTGGGAGCCCTAATAACATTAGAATATCCTCTCAAATCTTAATTTAATCCATTAGAAAAACCATAAATAATTTCAGCTTTAAAAATGACCAGAGTTGAGCTAAACCTCTATAGCAAACCATCAACAACTACTGATCATTTTATCCATTTTATCCACCATATTTGTTGCAGGGCTGCTGTATTTTTGTTGCATTAGATTGTGAAATTGTACCTAACAAATCAGTTACTCAGTGTAAATGTACCTCATATACCATTACTTCCCTTTATAGATGAACAGAACTTTTCCCCAGGCTTCCAATCACTGTCTGCTCCATATGCTGGGATGTCTTTAGCATGACTCCTTGACATCCTTGTAAGTCTCTGTCATTTCTAGTGCTGGGTAAAAATCTTTTGACACTAGTGCTGATGTGATACTTGAGTTTCATATTTGGGGAAATACAATTATACGCTTTCTTGCGGAGAGTTAGATGAGACAGCTGATGCCACTCTTATATACCATTCTCTAAAGATTCTAAATGTTCTGAAACTAAATGACAAGTTGAGGTTTTACAGAGAGGTTTTGTGGGGGACTGTTTCTTTCAATGACCTACCTGAGTCTCTGCTGGTTGCTTGGCAACCTCATGGTGACAACAAGACACCACAAAATCCCTGCTCCTGGGAAGAAATAGTCCCTCTCTTAAGGACCCCAAAGTGAGTAAGTGTATTTCCCAAATTATCAAACTATTCCTTTAAGACAAATGTGTAAGCATGTAAGACCGAGCTAGGGCTTGAAAATGTATCTGCAGTTTTCATGTGATAAACATTTGTGGGAGGACTCTGCCCACATTTGTGAACAGACTGTAAAAACAGTTGGAGATCAGTTTTGTAAAATTGGCCCCAGGTTGGTACAAACAGCTGTGTACCTACTTTTCACCGCCATGTGCGGTAATTTGTGATACGTAGCATGTGACGTTCACTGACCCTTTTTCTCCCCTACCGGTGCTCCCAGCCTTAGTGTATCACTGTGTGCTATAATGCACTGCAGGGTGTAGAGAGGGTTTCACATGAGGAGAGAAGCACTGACCTATTTCAGAGCTTTCACTGCTTTCACTCTTCTCTGCTGATCTCTATCTATGTTTCCTCCCTATCTTGATTTCTCTTTGTCTCTCTGATCTGCAAGTTAAAGCAGATTTCTCTCTTAAGGCTATTATTGGACTGTGTGGCCTCTATTGTTCCTCTCTGTTGTGTGTGTATGTGTGTGTACTGACAAGAACTCAGTAATTAACAGAGGTAGGGCGAAACCGGACATGTTTCACAACAGCTGGGCTGTAGAGATATGTGTGGATTTATGTGCGTATGTGTTTTTGCTGAGTGGGATGAGGGTGTGTCGGGATGTGTCTCCATCCATGTGTAACCATTTACTGTACCTCCCTGTACATCTGCATCCATGCATGTTGTGGGTGTGTGTATGTATGTGCGTGTGCGTGTGTGTGTGTGTGTGTGTGTGTGTGTGTGTGTGTGTGTGTGTGTGTGTGTGTGTGTGTGTGTGAATAATTGGCTCCAATTGCTATCCCATGCTGAGGTCTTAGCTCCCCAGGGGCAGATTAGCTTTTTAGTTGAATACTGTAGGATTGACATACCGCCAGATGGTTTATGCATAACGTGTTTGTGTGGTAGGTGTTTGCAGGTTTTTGGGAAAAATCTGACAACCGCCCCCAGGCCAAAAGGCTGTTGTGTTCCGTCCGTTGTGAAATCAGTCTGTTAGTTCACTGCTCATAGTTTAAAGAGATCCAGGATATTAAACAGTGTGTTTTTGGTTCATTTGTTTCAATGCTTGCTGGTACAATGTGAGCGAAAACATTTCGCATCATCGGGAAATAGCATTGTAAACGTTATCCTAATAGAATTCCATAATGCCAATATGCTTCGTGTCATTCATTATAGAGTACAGTGTTAGTAAATAGTAATACTCAAAACATTTTTTGTTGAGAAAGGTTTATTGTTTACTTCTTAATCTTTTTAATCTTTTTTTTTTCTTTTTTAAGGGAGCCTATGTAATGTTTGCTGAACAGCAGAAAGTTGGATTGGTTTATTTTATTTATTTTTTCAGAAAAAAAAATATTGTAAATGAGCCAGTTATTTTAAAAGACCATTCTTTATATTTCTGGCCAGATGTTAAAAGGACCACCCAAAAATGCCATAAAAATGGCAAATGCTAAAACTGTCCAAAACACAGTGTAGGAGTAGCACCAGTAGAGAAAAGTCACAGTCATTTGTAAGAGGAAGAATGTATTGTTTTCTTCTCCCAAAAGTTGCATAGTCTTGCTTTAATTAATAATAAGTTAATAATATGAATATATTATTTTTGGAATCATACATAAAATAACAGCTGTGGTAATTGTTACCACATTTAACATTTTGAAAGATTAAAAACATTGAAGAATATGAGTCCAGTTTTCACTCGAAAGAATTATTTTATTTATTTTATCTGTAATACAACTGTGAAATTCTTCAGTCATTTTAAATGACAAATATCAGAGTATCATCTTGATAATCACAACATGACTATATTAAATCAAGTATTCAACAGTAAATGATGAAAACTCTTTTATGGTTATTACATTTGTTCAATGATGATTTTGTTTTTGGAGAATTACATCTACCTATATTTAAAAAAAAAACTAACTCTATACTCCAATTTATTAATTTACATGGAGATGAGACCTGTGAGCCAGAATTTTGTCACTATGTTAAGATGATAATTGGTAATATAAAATTATTTGCCAGACCTATAAAGTCTCATAGTTCTATAAAAAGAACCAAATGGTTTTAAATAGAAAACATTCATTTGTAACTTCAAGTGTAAGAAATGTGAAAAATACATTGTTGCAAAGACATTGGTGAGATGACAATGATGAACTGATCCCAATAATAAATTCTCCATCACAGTTTCTGCGCAAATAATTTAAAGGGTTCTACCTTTTGCTTTGAAAGTCTCTCTTTTCCTTTAAAGCAGCCTGTGATTGGAGCCTGATCCCACTTTAAGAATCAATGCCACAGAGCTACTCCTCGGCTTTGTTTCTAGGCTGCTCTCTCTAGGGAGCCACACAGGGACTCAGCTGTGAATGTAGGCCAGAGTCGAAACACTCTCGGGCCAGAATACATATACAAAGCTACACACTCACGCTCACAAGCAAACAGTTTATACTGTATACTGTACGTTCTACTATGCTGTCTTCATCCTAACCATCTGTCTCTGTCTCTGTACTCACAGGTCCTTGGTGCGGCTGTCAGGAGAACCTTCTGGCCAATCAGGAGAGGTGAGACGCGAGGCGACCCGATCGTAGAGGGAGAGATGTTGGGGCAGGGCGGGCATGCAGCCCTGGCTCTCATGTCATTACTGCTGCTGTGGCGTGAAGCAACACCCATCGAAGTCCCACAAGACCGTAAGTTACACAGCAATCATCAGATCCGCTTTAACTCAGTATGTTTTCATTTTTAATACACAAATGCCTTTTAGTCAGAGGGCAGAAAACTTTAGAATTCATCACAAGTGAGACATGTTTTGCAAGTCCATTAGATCATTATTGTTGGCATTGTGAGCTTACAGTGAATGTACAGACAGGAAACATTGTGGAGAGAGTGTTGTGTGACATACAACAAAGGTCCCTTGCCTGACTGGAGCAGGGGACCATGACGGTGTAGTGTCCAGGGTGTCCTGGACTGCTAGACCGTCAGCATACCCTGACGTTCACAACTTGTTAGCATTTCTGCAAATTTTTTTGAACATTGGTCTTGACCTCTATTTTTACAAGGCCAAGTGGTGAATGAATCCTCGTTCTGTAGCAGCTTTTTCTGCCTGCGTAAAGTTAAGCAACTGTAATCCTTTAAAATGTGGGCTAAAAATGGTTTGATGAATCCGACACCATGTGAAATAAAGAGAATTTGCAACACAGTAAACAGTGGAGGTCCACAGAAACGACAGAAAACCCAAACCACAACCAGTATCTGTACTCTCAATTTATAAAATGTCCGTCACCTGATCATCAGCTCTGCAAATGATTGAAGTGTATATATTGTGCACATTGTATTTATTCTATCACAGTGGACATGAGCATTGACAATCTATATTTTCGACTACAGCTCTTATGTTAAACAGGGACAGCATTACCAAGAGCAGATGTGCACTAGATTTTCCTGGAAGCTCAGTTTCTTTCTTTTTAGTGGGGGTGGAGGAAGTGAAGACTGGATGGAGTGTTTGAGCTTTTTGGAAGTAATGTTTTAAAACTGAAAAGTTTTCATCCATCACCTCCTGTGTCAACCTTATCAACACCAACACTAACCAACCCGAAGCTTTGCGGTTAAGGACAGTGGAAGCCTTTAAAGGGGCATGAGGAGTACCACTCAGCATGTCTTCTGTGGCTCTGAAGAGAGCTTTGCCAACTCTGAGAAAATTACCCTGATGACATCACCATCACAAACCTCATCATCTCAGTTTGACACATACTAGGGGCTAAAAGTCAAGATATCTCGATGTCTCCTTCAACAATGTTGACAATTCTTTTTTAAATCTGTCTTTTGCAAGCCTCCAACTTTTTGCCAGGGCAATACTAAATGGCTGGAGCAACTGTTAAAGATCCGTTAAGTTTCAAATTACACATTTAGGTAAATGTGTCCTTAACCTTAGAATCCGAATCTTAACATTCCAACCTATCGGCTGTTAAATATTGTTTGCGTTGGCTCTTTTGAAAATGAACCGTAGGTAGGACCTCATTCAGAGGCTAAACATTTCTCATTTCAATTTAAAGTAAATAAAAAATAAATTTAATTTTAAACCACTTTTAAACTTCTTTTTGCACAGCAAAAAGCCAATGCACAGGTTTCAAAGCAATTTAAGCTTTTATTTTTAATAATGGAACCATAAGTGTGTTGCTGGAACTGTAGTGGTGATCACACTGGTGTCACATTTATCCATGGGAATAAACAGCTTCATATCTCTGGATAATACTGTGTCACTTTGGGTGGCTCCCTCTCTGCAAAATCAAAGATGATAGATCCTCATTGATTCATGCACATATTAATAAATGATATAGCTATATAGCCCCAACACGCACACACACACACACACACACAACACACACTTGCAACAGTCAGCTGTCAGCTGCTCTGTCCTCTGTCTCTCTGCCCCCCATGGCGCCGTCTCTCTTGCTCTGTCTTTTTATAAGCCTGACCTTTCAACCCTGGACCTATGATGCTCTATTGATCTAAAACACACACACACACACACATACACACACCCTGCCTAGCAGAGACCATTTGGAGGATACCCTTGTAACCCAGTGACCTCTCCTTGACGTATTCGCCACACAGATTCTATTCTATTCTATTCTATTCTATTCTAGTTTGGTCACTTCTATAAAGATCGACTCATAGTTCGGTAGGACACACAGACCAGTATATGGTTCACCTTTGCTGCATGATTGAATGTATGATATTACATGCAAGAATTTGACCAAACCTTAGAAATAAACACACTCAGTCAAAGCTGAAATAAATTAGAGAATCTCTTAAATGAAAACACAGAATAAACAGAGGAATTCCCCATCAGCTCAGATACCAAATTTTTGAATCTGGAGGGATGATGTCTGGAGCACAAGGTCATAACAAAAGCTTTTAGTAGCATGCTGCACCTAATATATTTTACAAACTGCATGTTTTCAGTGCTGTTGTTCCAAATGTAAGTTGCCGTACCTTATTAAAAGTTTTATTTATAATGTTCTGCTCCATATCCCATCTCTTTGTCCTGTCTGTAAAGGCAGCAGTTCTAATCTCCAAATTAGTTGATGAATCAATGATTCAATCAATCAATCAAGGTTTATTTGTATAGCACCTTTTGTACAGGTTAGTGCAATTCAAAGTCCTTTACTGATGAATGACAGAGACCGTCTTTCCATAAAAAAACCCCCTGCAGGTCACTTGTGCAGCAGCTTAGTTACATTTTATTGTTAGGTGACCACTAGTGGTTGTAGTAATTATGATTGGAGTAAGAGAGGAGGTCCATTGATGTTGTATATAGAGCGACAAAGTCTGCTTGGAGCAGGGGTCAGGGTGTACGGGTGGGTTGACAAGATATTGGATTTTGATGGACCATGAGGTGGAAGGTCCTATAATCTTAACAAAGACATTAATTTGAGCTTTCCCTAAACCTTGTTGTGCCTCAACCTAACCAACTGTGACTGTTCAGTAACGTCAACCATGACGATGACCGTACGACTGCTGCCGGTACGCACCTATTATCGTATCAGAGGGCAGAGATAAACAGCCTATATGGTTTTTTAGGTTTGAGGACTTGTTGGATTTAATAGCTGAAAATAAGACCAATAAAACAACTTGAGAGTAATGCACACAAGACATGATGAAAATATTAATAAAAGTAATATATAATACAGTGATAATAGATCAATAAAATAGATTAAAAAAATTAGACAAATAAAAAAAATAAAATGGGTGGAAATTCCCTTGCCAAAATCTTTGAAATTGATTGGAGTAACATTTTCCAAAATACTTCAGTTCAAAGTTTATTTAGGAAATGGATTTTAAATTTCTGGTCAACATTTTCAAGCATCAAAATCACAATCACAATCAGACCAAATATTTTAAAAAATTACAAGGCATTTGACTCCGGTTTCCAGGAGTTTTCAACGTACTTGCACCCAGTTCCAAGAACAATGTTAATTTATGTTTTTTAATTGCACCGTTTGGTAAAAAGTGCATATTGAGAAGACACCAGTGCTCTTTTGGTAGAGGAATAAATCTTATTTAGTTGATAATGATCCATTCCTCGGTTTTGCAATGCACATTATCACATTTTTGTGTCACAAAATTATGCTATATGACATGTTAAACCCCTAAAGACTCCTCCCCCCTTGTAGCCCTGCTAACAAAGGCACCACATTCTCCACAGCTGATCGTTTATTTCAGTAGACAGAAAGAGAAACCCCATCCCCCTCTTTTCCTTGTGTCTACTTTTCTGCTTAACAGCAAACTGCACTCTTGACCTTTATCGATGAGTGCTTTCCACACATCCCCAAAGAATACACTCACCCCCCACACACACACACACACACACACACACACTCACACACTCACACACACTCCATCTCTAAATAATAATATCTAAAGGGCACATGGTGAATACTATTTAAATGCCGTAGTATGCAATAGGTCTATGGAGTTGTAACGGACAAAACACAATCAGCCTTACTGGATATGCATGGATGTAAGCGTGCATACATGTGCACACACAGCACACGCCTTTTATCAAGGCTAACCAGTAACTGCCACACAAGCACAAGGTCTAGCTCCTGACACAGGGTAGCTTCATAATGCATGTGTGTGTTCTTGTGTGTCAGTAGGGAGGGGTTTTAAATCACAAACAGTGTGGCAGGTCCAAATTACTTCTAAATATATATGCATACACTGATCAGCCACCACATTAAAACCCGTAATTGGTTTTAATGTGCGGCTGATCAGAGTACAGGTACAGTATTCAGTACATTTACAGGGCAGAATTTGTAAGGTAGGACAAGAAATAAAGAACAAGAAATAAATGAGAGTGGTTACTAGTACTTGAATTTCAGTACAGTAAACTACTAAACAGTAAAACCAACAATTTGGTTTGGTCAGATGTTCTTTTCAAATTACAATAAAGTTGTATAATTTTTTGTTAGTGTTGCATACATCCAACTGAAAAAATGTGTCACCTTACACACTTCATTGCCAGATCCCCGTCTTTTTATTCAGGCCGTTGTTGTCGGTCAGCACAACACTTGATTTCAGATTGTGATGTAAAACAATAAAAGCCTGTCTAATCATATGGAGCATGCATTAAAGGATGACTGGGCAAATATAGACAAGGACTATTCAGTAATCATGTGTGTCCCAAATGGGACCAGAAGTCTTTTCTGACACACATTTAATCAACTCACTATACGACAGTTGCCATCTCAGACTATACTGTACTCCTCACTTAAAAATGCCCCCACAATCGTATTTCCTTTGGCATTGCTGAAAGCAAAAAACACATCTGAATGGATTGCAGAATCTGGCTGCCAAAGAAAACTGTGAGACAACCAAACCTACTGAGATGAAAAAAAATAAAGTCTAGTTAATCTCAACAATGATCTGAAATACTGTCCACATGGGAAGGAAATATAAACTCCTCTCCAGCAGTGAGCTTCACTCCATCCAGAAAGGCTGAACTCATCAACACTGGATCTTTAGTCTGTCTTGTATCTTTTATTTTGTGAGGGATGTCATGGGTTGGCCAGGTCCGTAAACACTACGTACAGTATGCAGGCCTTTGGAAACTTCATGTGCTGGCCTCCCAAACACAGCCATGCATGGGAAGCTTTAAAAGCAATTATGGTTATGCTTCCCCTCTGTTACTAATTGATTATTTTCAAAAAAAATAAACAGTGTGATGTTGTAATACAGTCTTTGATGTACAATTTAATGCATAACTTTCGTTGTCTTTCTCTGCTCTCACTGTTCATCATTTGCTGATATGGGAACTCCTTATAGGTGAGTCCTCAGTCATTGTTTCTCTGTTTCATTCTATAGATCACAGCTGTCCCTTTCATTTCTATAACAACTAACATAGACATTTTATCACATAAACTCTATACAACATAACTGTAAGCTACAACAGTGGTCCCCAACTGGTCCAGCCTCAGAGTCCAGATTTCCCTTACACATCAAGTCAAGGTCGACACAAAGACCAACATAATACCCATTCAGTTGTTTTTCCATTCATCCATTCTGAATGTAGGAATGTTAGGAGACACTGTAACCACTGTGCTGCCCCTTCAGTTTGATTTCACAAAATGAAAACTAAAATGACCTAAGCACAATTGGGGCTTAAACTCAATGAAATAGGAAACACTGCAGCAGGAGAGTGCAATCAAAGCTTAAAACTAGCATTTAGAGAAACATTAGAAACATTGCAATTGTACTTATGACTAATTCATGGCTATTAAGAGCACTAAAACTGTTTTTACAATATAACGTGAATAGGTCTAATAAAGTAAGAGCGCAATACTGCTGCAGTGCTGTAAATGATAATGAGAAGAACAGTTGTTTTCAAGTCAGGTTTCAACCCAGGCCAGTTGAATGTACTTCTCCAGGAAGACAGAGAAACGGGACCTCAACAGCAGTGCTCTAGAAATTAATTACGTTTCAAAAGAGGTGGGGGGTTTTTTGGACAAAGTTGGACAACGTGCCTGCGACCCATTCAAAATGGACCCCACCAGTTGTGAAACGCTGAGCTATAACATGATAACTTGATGAATAGGCAAAGTTCTAATATAGTGCTATAAATGTTTTTATGTCTTTAATATAATTAACAATCACATTACAATTTGTCCATCTGTCTCTTTGTCTCTCTTTGGCTTAACGTTGGACTAACAGCAAAGATCCAGCAAGACCGTAAGTGTTTCTTTTTAACATGTCACTGCTAATGTTTCTGTCCCACCTACTCGTTTTATATCTTATAGCTCATAGCTTGTAATGCTGCAGTAACACAGGCTAATCTGACTGAAAAGGACCAGACATTACACACTTCACAACTGGTATTTACAGTTTAATTCTCCTTTGCGCCACAGAGGTTAAACCCGCTCTTACAACAGATTTAGGAAACATTCTGCTGAGGACCAGATGACTGTGTGGGGCACACATTACCTCACCAGTTTGTTTTAGGCAACACACACTTTGCAATCTGTGAATTTTTGAAACATAACCTTGTATAAAATCGCCAACATTCATTAATGAATGACAGTTTCAATGATAGATTGTTTTATTATGCTCTTACGGATTGTTGGTTCTAAGAAACCGTAATTAATGTGTATATGTCAAGAATATCACAGATGCATTCATAACTCAGAGGAGGGTTAAAGAATGTCAGTCTTTGAGGATGTGCTATAAGCTGAAATGTTAGAGTATTTTCCATAGCATATCTCTCATAGCCTGGCTTTTGTCACAACCAAGCATACTATAAAAATACTCCTATGGTTGCCATAGCAACATGAGGGATATGTATAATACAGTTCTATTTCAGTTGGGGATAAGATTAGCTGGAAGAGCTTCAATTACAGAGGGAAAATGCTCTTTCATCTCTGTCCTCTCTGTTAGACTGGAATTCATTCTCACAGTCCGGACACAGAGCTTTCATTTAGAGCACAGACTTTCTCCTTTATTCTAGCATGCGGCTGGTCCACTGAAGCGCTTGTTATCTTGTGTTTTGTGTAAAGTATGTGTGGGCTCAGTGAGCTAGAAATGCAAAAGGGGCAGAGAAATGTGTTCTGTGTGCTGCGTCTTGCTGTGTTGAGGGGGTTTGGCTTAAGTGAGCAATTAAATATGTATAGTAGACTGAGCACAGCTGGGGAGTTGGAAATTATGATCTATTTATTTCTTTCATCAGGATGCAAGGCAGGTTTAGGCTAATATATAAAGCTGACTTTCCCCTTCCATTTAAACAAAAGACAAAAGCAGGATAAATCATTGGAAATGGTTTAAAGAATATCTCTGGTGATATGTTACATTTTCTTATTATTGACAAATCCCAAGAGAAGGCAAAAACCAACAATGAATGTATCTAACTAACAAGTAGTATGTGTGTAACAAAAGCCTGATATATCTTATGTCTCTGGGCCATAGAGCTCAACTGTAATCCAAAAATTATGAACAAGGCTAGATCCAAACCTAGTCTATGACTGGACCGCCCTTTATCTGTCTGCTTCTCTCCTACTGTCTGTGCTCACATATACAGTAATTTAATGCAGCTGAATTCCCAACAAAGCTGTTCTCATTTACTGTACATGTTTTCTGTGTCTGTTGTCAGACAATGGAACAAGTATGAAAAACCGACTGAAACGTGGCCCATTAAGGCTACATGTTAACCAGCAGTCACTGTCAAGCCATTTCCAAGCTGCTGCTCTGTAATGCTAAAATCCTGATTTTAAAATCACCAGTCACAGATGTTAAAGACAACACCTGTGCTGTGATTTCAGCTTTATTTACCTGTAAAATGATCAATCAGAGAGAAAGTTAGAAGCTCATTCATGTCTGTGTCAGCTGCCATGTGGTGGATTGAATGAGATGCATAGAGAGGTGTGCCTGCAGAGGGAAAGCCTGGCCTTGTTCTCATGGGGCAACACTGGTGACTCTCTTCTATGGAAAATAGCCAAGGTTTGTCCAAAAAGTCGAATTGTTGCTAGTTGCTTTGGTGAAGAAAGGTCGCTAAAGGGTCTGAAAACTTGGTTAATCTAGTGACGAAGTCACTAAGTTGGCAAAACTGCCTGTAAACGCCCCTGATGACGTAATAGAAACTGTCTGTGCCAATTCATTTTGAAAGAGCAATGACCAATGCTGTAACTTTATCACTCAGTCAGTCAGTCAGTCACTCAGTCACTCATTCAGTCAATCACGGACATTCGCGCTTATAGGGCTGGCCCTGTTGCGGTCCAGCCAAAAACACATCCGTGAGCCACACTGTTGCACTGGGTGACATGTTCCTTCTTTATCATGAAGACACACACACTGTAGTTTATTTTGACTTAATCCCGCACACACCATCCTGCTGCCCCAAATACACACTAGAGAATTAAATGTGGATTAATCCACTGCTGAAAAGAAAATAGTCCCTAAAAAATGCACTATTTCCTCCTGTTTGAGTAAAATTTTGACCAGCTATTGTTTTTACTGGGGCTTATACAAAATGTTACTTTATAAACACACACACATATATATAAATGAGTGGAGAAACAGTGATAATAATAGTTTGGGTCCACATGTCCCCTTAGAGGGAAGGGTCACTGCAAATCAGTACAAAGTTGTTCTGAGTGATCACCTTTATCCTGTGATGAAGCATTTCCATCCTGATGGGAGGGGTCTCTTCCAGGATGTCAATGCCCCAGACCACAGGGCAGGAGGGGTCACTGAATGGTTCGATGAGTATGAAAATAATGTGACTCATATGCTGTGGCCTTCACAGTCACCACATCTCAACCCAATCTAACATCATCACATGAGAGATTCTGGAATATCATGTTTGACAGTGCTCTCCACATCCTCAAAACACCAAATGAGGGAATATTTTTTGGAAGAATGGTGTCCATTCCTCCAGTAGTTCCAAAGACTTGGAGAATCAATACCAAGGCACACTGAAGCTGTTCTGGAGCCTCATGGTGGCCCAACACCTTACTAAGAAACTTTTTGTTGGTTTTATATATATATATATATATATATATATATATATATATATATATATATATATATATATATGGGTTTTTCTTTTAATTTGTCAGATGGGTGACAACTTAAGAGGTCAAAGGTTATGGTCACTGTGACTTCACAAATCACTTTTTTGACCATAACTCAAGAATTCACATGCTAATTGTGACAAAATACACTTAATACCTTTTATTAAATTCCTCAAAGTCTTCACTTTATATATTAATTGAATCTGGACAGACATGGATGTAAACTGTAACTTGACTGGTTGTCAGAGGCATAGAACCACAAGGCGGTTAATCTAGTTCTCGCTTCTAAATGAGTCGGACTTGTATTTGTATTACTGTACTTGTTGTGTTGTGTTCTTGCCCTGTTGAAAGTGATCTATTTGTCATCATGTTCTTAGATCTCAGTGAATACTTTGCTGAGTAAGATCAGTATTTAATACTGTTGACAAGACGTACTGTAGGACCTACTGTACTGTTCAAAGCTTGGCAGCTTAAAATAAGGTGATCTGTGAGTGTGAAGAGGTTCCTTACGACCAATTGCTGACCAAATGTATCCTAATTGTTGACAACCAGTTTAGCTTAGGGAACATCCACTTGAACACTTGATTTGATGACCAGTGGCATCCCTCTTCCCTTCTAACACAGAAACTGATCTTTAGGAAATCTTCATATAAATCACTGTATTGAGCTATTGAAAATCCATGTTGTCTAGAGTACTGAAAAGGCATGCAAAGCAGCACTGTGTTTGTGTTCATTATCTGTACACAGCCTCATTTCTGTAACCTTCTCTTTGTCTCCCCCCTCCTCCCACAGTGAAGCAGCCCCCCACTATAGTCAAACAGTCAGTGAAGGACTACATTGTCGACCCCAGAGATAACATCATCATTGAATGTGAGGCCAAGGGCAACCCGGTGCCAACGTAAGCAGTCCACATGCGCGCGCACACACACACACACACACACACACACACACACACACACACACACACACACACACACACACACACACACACATACAGACACACACTTGTACTTCTATCTTTCATTGACATAATGCATTCCCTAACCCCTTACGCTAACCGTCACAAATAAATGCTACCCCAACCCCTACCCCAACCCTAACCTAAACCTAACCTGTACCCTAAAACCAAGTCTCAAGTCTCAAACAGCCCCTTAAAGCTGTGATGAAATAAAATATCCTGACTTTCCCTGACTTTTCTCCAATTTGTCCTCATCAAGATAGAAATACAAGCAGTACTCACAATGCACTTATCTGTCCTTTGCTCAATACTTTGAGTTTAAGGAATAGATCCATTTCAGGGAAAAAATGAAATGACAAATTATCCAGAGTAAAGGGAACTTGGATAATTATAACCAAAAAAAAAAGTAAGAAAAATAATTATCATAACTAATTTGTGTAAATCAACCCTTTGAAGTCAAAATTGATGCTGACATATCCTGACTTTTAAACTCCAATATGGTTGAAGCTCTAATGTATTGGATACTACATTTCTTTGTAATGCTACTTGAAAGCATCTTTTTGACTACACCTGCCTGGGAAATGCACAACTTTTAAACAACATGCCTTTAATTTGTAACACAGGCTTTCTACTAAAAATTGCAGTCTCCAAACCGACACTGAGATAACCCTAACGACATCATCAGGGTTATTTTCACAGACATGACAAAGCTACTTTAGAGTAACAGAAAACATTTTATGACTGTTTTCGCAGACTGAGTTGTACTCCTTATGATGATTAAACTGACCTTGTGTACATTTTGTGCCGTGCACCTTTAATGGAAATTAAATGACAATAGTTGAGTGGCTGAGGTGAACAAAATAGAAAACAAAATAGCTTGACACTTAATGAGAGTCTGAAAAATCCTGCAGATCATTCAAAAAACAGCCTTAAAACTCACAGTAAGACTGGTGTGACTACTTGACAAACTGACAGGATGCAGATTGTCTTAGCTCAATCAGATGCAGCTGGACTGTAATCAGAGAAATGTAGCACAGCTGAGGGCAAAGATTCATGTAATGCAGATCGGGGGTCTCTCATGACACATTTTTCTACACGCCTCTTCTCCTCCTTCCCACAGTCTATCATTCATTCTTTTCACTAAAGCCCATTGCATTTCTCTGTTTTATTTCTCTCCTCTGCTGCCTTTTGTCACCCTGGTCTGTCAGTCCTTGGTGTCCCTTGCCATCCCCTCTCTATCTCCATCCACCCCTGTCTCTCTGTGGCAGTGAGAGTTATGAGGAGTGACATTGCCACTCAGATGTGCTCTCCTGCCACTCTACCCTCCTCTGTCTGTCTTTCTCACACACACAATAACACATTTTTATCTTAGCCCCCCTTCCTTTTTTAGTAACCCCCTTCCCCTTCAGATGAATGGTGTCTTGCCCAAAGCTCCTGTGCTGCCCTCTAACAAACCTGTAAACTCAGTGTGACACCTGTCTGCCTGCCCTCTACAGCCTCAGTCTGACAAGTGGTCTGCTGTGCTTTTTACCGCTCTCTCTCTCTCTGTTACCCTCTATATTGCCCTTCCATTACACAGGCAAGGCAGGCCTGTTTTATTTATTTATATAGCACATTGCAAACACAGTGTTTTACATAGGCATTAGAAAAGATAAGAAAAGCATTAAAATTACATTAAAGAACAATAAGCAATAAAAACCAGAAGAAAATAAGTTGAGACAGTATAAAAGTAGATTTTTAAGAAATAGATAATATGAAATACATCAGATTAAAATAAAATATAGATAGACAAAGGTAACAGTAGACCAGAAATAAAGTTATAGCACAATTACAGTGCAGTAATAAGTTGTGACTTGCCCAAATGCAACAAAGGAAATAAAGGTTTAGTAGAGAAACCAATCAATCAAAGACACAGGAAGAACAGCAGAGATTTTGATTTAGATATGAAAGTAGCTAAGAGTTGGGGCACATATAAGATCACCAAGAAGTTGGTACCATCTGTGTGGAGCAGTAGCTGAAAGCAGCTTCGCCATGGTTGGTTCTGACTTTGAGGTTCTACCAGCTGTCTGCTTCCTAAAGATCTTAGAGCCGTACTGGGTTTCTCTTATTCAAGATTATAAATGTGTTTTGGCCCCATATTACTGAGTGATAAACTATAAACTAGAAGTATCGACTTTGCAGGTTACTGGTAGCCAGTGTAAATATTTAATAACAGAAGTAATGTGCCCAGTTCTCCTGGTCTCTCTGGTAGCAGCGTTCTGTATGAGCTGATCTTTTTGGGAAGACCAGAAACAAGACAGTTTGCTAAATCTTCTGCATCTTCTGCAAATTTCAGGAGTTTAATAGACAGTTCTCCTGAGGTGCAGTTGTTAGTGTAAAGTGAGAAGAGCAGAGGGGAGAGCATACATCCCTGGGGGTATCCAGTGGTGACTGGGAGCTGGGGACTTCTCACAGCTCCAGAGATCTGTTGAAGATCTGAGTGAAGATGGGGGCCAGACAGGAGGTTGACACGCCGTCTGGGCCTGGAGCCATCCTGAACCTCTGTCTCTGAAAGAGCCAACACACATCCTCTTTGCAGATCCTGAGTGCAGGTGGGGGGGTCAGTGGGGAGGGGTGAGATAATTGCAGGAGGTGCCGTTGGTCGTGTCTGAGATGAAGCGGGTCAGGGTTGTGAATGCTGGTTTATCAAACCTAGAGTAAAACACATTCAGATCAGATAAGACACAGTGATTTCCTACTTGGGATTTTTGTCTGTATAGCTCTGGAATCAGGCTGAGCAATAGCTTTTATTCTTTCCTTCTTGTTGGTAAATACGATGATTTCTGTCTTTATTTGATTGAAGGTAAATTAATTGCATCCAGCTATTTAGCAATGCAAGAGTGAGTCTAAAGACCATAGTCACTTGGTGAAAGAGCTAAGTAAACATTATTGTAACATTCTTGTCATGTATGATTTGGCCTAGAGGGAGCATGTACAGGTTGAATAACAGCAGCCAAGAAACACACTCTGGGGGACTCCACGTGTCATGGTGATCCACTCAGAGTTATGATCACCAATGGCTACAACATAGCCCCTGTTTGTGGTTATTCCCGGAATACAATTGCCCTGTAAAACCTGTAAATCCTGTGCTTTGTTTTCTCTCTTTTCTCTTTCCTAAAGACTAAAAGGTCATGGTTAACACCTGAAACCCTCACAATAAAGCTGTAGTGTATGTGAAGGATTCTGCTTTTTAATTGCTTTTGTCCAGCTTTTGCCTAGAAATATATCCTGTAAAACCCGCTAAAAGGTTTTTTGATTTTTTTGTTTTAATGTATTTGCTCATTTAGTTTGGTGATGGTACAGGCATGTAACACAAAATAGACAAAATGCAATCATACAGTGAACACAGAATATGTTATCAACATCACTGTCTCAGGTCTTAACAATATTGAAATGGCAAAAAAAAAAAAGGCCCACACCCACCTACCTCTTATGGCCTATACTTAGACTCCTTGGCTGCAGAAGTGAAAGAATAAATAAGTAAACAATGAAAATGAGAAAGTAAAAAAACCCCACATTATTGTTATTACACATTCACGTTCAATTATTAGCGTGTGATAAGGGAGTTTTTTGGAACTACTAAACCTACTAAAAGTTAAAATATATCTCTTCAAATGCAGTCTCAAGTAGGGTTGGGCTGGTGTTAACATTTTGGTTTGATATTAAGCCAAACACTGGGCTGAAACCAGCACCGCACTTGACTCAGCAGATGCTCCCGAGTTGAACATAATGAGACTGAGAGAGCCCATGAATTTTTGAAACGGAGGAGCACTGGCATGACGTAACTTGAAGGTCCTTTTGCTGCAGCCTGCAATATTTACTGGCACTGCTCATTTCAAGTTACGTCATGCTGTTGCTACTCTGCATCGAGAGGAGCCAGTTGAGGTGGTTCAGGTATCTGTGCAGGATGCCTCCAGGACACCTCCGCCTCCTAGGTGAAGTGTTTCGGGCATGCCCAACTGGGGGAGATCCAGGGGCAGACCCAGGACAAGCTGGAGACATTATGTCTCTCGGCTTACTTGGGAACACCTTGGAATCCCCCTGAAAGATCTGGAGGAGGTGGCGGGCGAGAGGGACGTTTGGGCAGCCTTGCTTGGACTGCTGCCCCTGCGACCTGGATGGATGGCAAATGATAGTGTACCACATTAAATTGACACATCTTATGATATTTTATGTGCAGTGGTGGCAATTATTCATGAAATCATAGAGAAATAGGCTTAAAATAGAAATTTTCGTCCCCTTGTGTGCAGCTCACCAGCTGCCCAAAATACATATAATGGTAAGATTCTTTTGCATGTAGTGATCCCAGAGTGACAAGTCGTGGTTTTATTTCTTACAACAGCCATTCAACTTAACTGTTCTTCTTCTAAACATCAAAATATTAAATAAAATAAGACTTCGGCCAAGTTTTCGTTGAAACCTAAGTCTGCCATGTCTCCTCCTGTCGTCACCCCAAAAAGCTCATGAACTTTGTAGTAAACATACACTGTGTGCATCTTCTCGCCTCTACTGAAATTTGATCTCCTTCATGTTGCCGGCCTCAGCTCAGGGTGAATTGCGCACGGCTCATCAAACACTAGTAGCTCTGTTAGTCCGTTTATAAATAAACATAATATTAAGTTAAACATGTTGTCATATTGCTTATTACTAATGCAATAAGATGGGGGCTGTGACGCTGTTGGCACAGGTTGCTGATGTTGGCTACTTTTTAATTTGCCAGAACCTGTCATAATGACAAATGCCTGTTCAGCCGGTTTAAGCTCCTGCTCTGGGCCAAGCCGGACCAGCAAAACTGGAAATGGACCCAACTCTAGTCTAGAGATCTCAGTTTAGTCTCAAATATATTTTCTTCTATCATCTTGGACTTCAACACATTTAACATAACTTGGCATTAATATGCAATTTTGTATTGGGATATCCCATCTGGATAATAAAACAACCTATTAATATCAAGCGTAAATGCAAAGGCTCATAGATGGGATGTCATTATCCAGTAAATAGAGTTGTAGTCTTTCCTGGATGCTCTCATAACAGAACGGAGAGGCTGCTCTGCTGTCAATCAGCTGACACTAACCTGTCAAATTTGAAACTTGTATGAATTGTTCTGAGGGACTGAAGTTAGATCTATCTCTCACTATGAACAACAGAAATACAGCAGTATTAGGAATGGAAGCTTGACTGGACACTGTTGTGTAAAATCACTGGGAGGAAAACCACAAACCTGAAGAGACACCTTAAGGTGCACGACACAGGAACTCAGCTGACCTAACGTTGAGGTGTTCAATATCGTCACTTTACTTTTAAAGCCATATGAAGCCAACTACTAAAGGCAGCGGTGTAACATTATCTATTATCATTTCATAACAACGGCTGCATTTAGTCTCGTTGAAAGTCAGTAGCCCAGTCAGCTACGATGGCACACCTTTTGTTTGGTTTGGTGTATTAAACATTAAACGATTCTGAATGGGTCCGTGAAGGCTAAATGTGGTCTATTTGAGACCTCTGCTGATTTATAAAATGCTCAGCATATAATGTAGGGGATTGTTTTGGGCTAGAACAAAGTCTGTTAGGCAGTAGTTAGCTGTCTAGTACTGAGCTTGATTTGACACAAAATCACCAAAATCCATGTGAAAACAACAGAAAACATTTTAGGTTTTTATTAAATGGTGTTTGTCATGTGATTACAAGCAAAAAAAGAGTTTAGAAGTTTGTTAATTTATCATAAACAAATTCTGAAGAGTACAAATGTGGTATGTTAATTAAAATTTTTTCTACCAAACCAATTGGAGTAGGGGGTAACTGAAGAATGTGATCAATCCAGATGTCCATGTTTTCAGTGTCAGTGAAACTGATCAGTTCAACTCTGCCACAGCCGTAATGGAGCCATTACTAGAGCATAAATCGGCTGGTGGATTAGTTTATACCTTCAGTTTCTATTTCCTTCTTTTTTATATGTCTCTCCCTCTCACCTTTCCCATTTGCATCACATTTTTTCCCTCCCTCCTCTTTCTCCTTTTTTGTTCTTTTCTCCACACACAAGAATGTATGCACACGCAACAGCACACTCAAAACCTGCTGTAAACTCAATCACATGTACATGCATATACTTCATCTGCATCGAAACATTCACGTAATTCACACTCAGGAGCAGGACTTCACACAGACACACACACACACACACACACACACACACACACACACACACACACACACACACACACACACACACACACACACACACACACACACACGGGGTCTCCAGTGGTTACATCAGTGGGGGTATGACCAGCTCAGGACAGTGGTACATTGTTTATTTGGAGACAGAATGGCTTTATGTAAGACACATACACATGCACGCTCACCCAGATTCTTCTACCCACACACACACACACACACACACATACACACACAGACACACACAGACACACACACACACACACACACACATATGCACGCTTACAAAACATCACAATAAGGCACTCATGGCCACTCTCATGCACACATACTGGCTCTTCCCTTCCCAGGACAGGCATTGTGCTGGGAAGCACTCAGATGACTATTCATGCTCATGAAAACGTTCAGCAAAAAGGATCGTTCACTTATTCACTTGCAATCAGCCTCTCACTACGCAACACCCACCACAACAACGCTCTGGTCTCCAGTGCTTCAATAGTGGCCCATTGCTCAAGCTCAGTGCTGTGCTGCACCTCAAACACTCCCAAATCAACTGTAACTTGCCTAAAAATGTAAGGAGGGATCTTTTGTAAATCCACCCTCCACACTAAAAATAGAGGCAGGTTATGTAAGCATATTCGGTGTTCTTCACTAATCAGGGAGCCCTCTGGAAGCAGCACATGGAACAGGATTAAGCTACAGCCCTAATACATACAGAGCATGTGGTGTGACAGTTTTTTGAGATGCTGTCATATGCCAGTTGAGTAATATAAGATAGCAACCACATGACAAGCAAAGGAGTTTCACATTTTACAGTTGCTGAAACAATTAAGAGTCCGTGTTAATGTGGTGACAGCCCAGTGGCCATTCCCTCATGCCAAGATAACGTTTGCCATGCTTCTCTTACTTTCATTGTCTACTCTTAAACAATCCTGCTGGTGTTTTTTCTTATGTATAAGCCCATCAACACAGATCCAGATATAGTTTGTACTATTGCTGACTGTTTTGAAGCATGCAACAGGTTTTCAGACTCATTTTCTACTTCGCAAGCCACTGCTTTTTGTTTGATTTTTTAAGAAAGTCACCCTGCAGCGATTGGACATTTGCTGAGAAAGATACTGCAAAGTCTCAAATGTACGAACAAATAAAGCCTGGTTGCCTAGAAAGAAGAGGAGTGATGGAATTACTTGTATTCTAACGGCTCACAATTTCAAGATGATGTACATTTCCACAGCATTATTCCATCAGTACAACAGAGTCATGTCACAATCACCACTCTGCCACGGAGTTTCTCTTTTAATTACAAAGACTCTTTTCATTCACTAATTTATTCCAGTCACTTGTGCTCTGCTTTTTTTCAAGTGTTGTTACTTTACCGTCAGTAAGACATTTCCTGCAGATATTTCAAATTAAAATCTTTCCAGGAATGGGAAGAATTTAGCTGCTGGGAGGGTTTTAATGTGAAATAACTGAACATAAATTGCTGAGTTTCATTGACGGTAGCTTAGCAGTGCTTGAAAAAAGGCAAAATGGAAGCAACGGGAGATCATTAGTGAATGAGAACTATGTTCCTGGAGAAAGAAGAGAAGCCTGGAACTGTCAAGGTTTGGTTTGTTCTAAACCCAAAGGCAGACACAAAGGCAGGCTGAAGTAGTCAGGTTGCTTTTAATAACAGATAATAGGGTAACAGGTGACTGGTGAGCAATCAGGTGAGCAGGTAGATACAGGCGACGGGATTCCACAATGCAGGAAGCAGACATACAGGGAAAGACTGAAACAGAAACTGATGAACTGTCAAGGAACAAAGGAAGCAAACTGGTAAATATAGTCCAAGGCTGATTATTGAATGAGGTGCAGATGGGGAGAGACCAGGTGACTGCAGGGCTGATTGGGGAAGTGGGACATCTGGTGGAAAACTAGGGGAAGGCAGGTCTGGGGAGATGAACAGTCATCAGAGGGTGGAGACAACGGGCAAGGAGAACAGAAGAGTGGTGAGAATGGAGTATGCCCGAACTCTGGCATCATGTAAATATGGAGAAGTTTTGAGTTTGCGTTTAACAGCACAAAGCATCAACAGCAAATTAAATCAGGAGAAGGTCAGGAAGCAGGAAGAATGTATAAGTAGGACGGACTTGTTATAATGGTAACTCTCTGTCTCTTTGTTTTGTGGCTAAGGTTCTCATGGCGAAGGAACGGGAAGTTTTTCAACATTGGGAAAGATCCCAGGGTGACGATGCGAAAACGCTCAGGAACCCTGGAGATCGGTTTCCGTAGTGGAGGACGACCAGAGGACTACGAAGGAGAGTACCAGTGTTTTGCCAGCAATGACTTTGGAGTAGCTCTGTCCAACAGAATCCTGCTCCGAGTCTCAAGTAAGAACATACAGACACATTACGAGACAGCATTTCTGCACATATTCAAATGTCATCATAAGCCACAAAGAAATTGGTCTGAGCGTATTATGACTTCTTACACTAGAAGAGACAGACAGACAGAAGAAAAAAAAAAACCCCAGCAAATTCTAATGAAATTTCAACATATCTATATAAATATAAGGGTTTGTTGCGAAAAATTTTAAACATTACTAGTTCTACAGTGCTGACGACAACTGCATGTGGCAGAAATACTTTACATTTTGTCGATATGACCAATCAGCTGTAAAGAACAATAATGACTAAATCAATACTAAATCAATACTGATCAGCTCATGAGAGCTTTTTTTTTGGCATTTTGTCAAATGGGCAAACTCTTCCTTCACCTGTGTCTGACTAAAATTCTTGTCATATGTCATTTCCCTATTTCTTTCTCTCTTTCCTGCTTCTCTTCCTCTTTTCCTTCCCTCCTACTTGCCTCCCTCTCTCCATTCTCCAGAGGCTCCTCTGTGGCCTAAGGAGGTGCTGGAGCCAATGGTGGTGACTGAAGGCTCCCCGCTGGTTCTACCATGCAACCCCCCACCAGGTCTTCCTCCTCCCTTGACCTTCTGGATGAACAGTGGTGAGCACCAGTTACACACACAGTGTATTTCTCCTTCTTAATGGAGTGTGTTTTATCCATGTGTCCTGCTGACTTTTGGTGTATTAGCGGTGTCAGCCATTATCGGGGGCAGTTTTATAGCTTAAGGTGAACAGAGACATTTGAACAATATTTTTATGGTGGTGCAGCAGTGGGTAACAATGTGTACTGGTTTTTACACCAAGAGGTTTTTGCATTCCATATACCTCAAAAACAACTTTGTTTAAAGGAATTTTGCCTCTTATAACTGGGCATCTAATTAGCTCGGAGCCAGACTGCATCATTCTTGATGATATGGTTATGGTTGTTGAGTTTTAACACAACCACCTCAAGTCAATCGGCTTGAGGTGGTCCAAACAGTCCGGGGGCTGCAAAGTGCATTTTATTTGTCTTTAGACCCTTTACATTGTAATTGGCCAGAAGTCCTTTGGATCATCTGGAGACAGCCTTTCTTTTCCTCTGTTCATCGTAGATTGTCTCCAGGGACGTCTAAATGTAATGCTTTAATTTAGAGTTTTATCCCTCATGATCTTTTCTCTCTCTCAGCATTTTGAAGGAGACTTTTCAGTCTCAAACCACGCTGGCATCCTTTCTTCCACTCTCTCCTAGGCACTATTTTGTCATTCTCACAAGTAGGTTATGTGCCAATACTACTGAGACAGTGTGTGTGCATGGTTGTACGTGTATTTATCAATCAGCCACAAAACCAGTCTCTATCTAAAACCAGTCTCTCTCTCTCTATCTATCTATGGAGACATCTATCTATCTATCCATATATCTACATATAGATATGCATATATAACAAACACAATTTAGAGTTGCCAGTTAACCTAACCTGGATGTCACTGGACTGTGGGAGCAAGACCCAGACCAAACCCACAAAGGCACAGGGAAAACATGCAAACTCCACACAGAAAGGCCCCGGGGTTCAAACCCATTACCTTCTCAGGCAGCAATGCTAACCACTGCAACACTGCGCCGCCCTGTACAACATTAAAACCGGTAACTGGTTTTAATGTAGCGATGTTGTGGCGGATTGGTTAATGTTTATGTGTGTTGAAAAGATCTGCAAGGGCAGACCTCATGTCCAGCCAGAAGACAGTTTACAGTCATGGAAAGACACTGTAAAACAAACTTTAGTTAAATAACCCTGATTTAAACTTGAATATTGCGTATTAAAAAACTTTGCTTAGTACCTGAGAAATGGCCAGTGTGAGATGAAAATTTCAGCTATTTTCATTACAAGATTTTCTTCCCAATTAGAAAGATAGTTAGAATAGCGATATGGTCCTATCACCTTATGCAAAGTTTCCCACTCAGTGAACAGCCTGTATGACACACAATCATATACTCTCAGATCAACCCCAATACATTATGTCAGCTTGTCATATAGCCCAGACGCTGTAACACAGCAACGCATGATTAGGGCTGTTGACTTGCTGCTGATTGGTCCTGGGGCACTGTCTTGATGACCCATATGGCTCTTGTCAGTTTGTGCAGTTACAGAGTGTGGATGACGATCTGTCTTGACGTCCATGTGGGTGTACTGCAAGTTAACATTAGCCTGTAGTGACGGTATGATGACACGTCAGCAGGGTTACCAGAGCTAACTTGAACATTTGTATGTGAAAATATACACAATCTACAAGCTGGTGGTTGGCATTAAAGGGATCTTCGCTTCTACATTTTTATATAATATTTTAAGCCTTTGATACAAGATGAGTTAAATTGGTGGTGGTAGCGTGCAATTTCTTGTTTCAGACAAGAACATGGCGGCCAACTAAAATCAAGATACAGTACACTATCACTGCAGAGGATGTGTGTGATTGGAATCCTAGAAACATATAATCTATGACCAGGCTAAAATACACTTAATGAGCACTTTACTAGGAACACATGTACACCTGTTTATTCATGTAATTCATCCAATCAGCCAATCATGTGGCAGCAGTGCAATGCATGGTATCCTGAAGATCCAGGTCAGGAGCTTCAGTTAATGTTCACATCAAACATCAGAATGGGGAAGAAATGTGATCTCAGTGACTTTGACCATGACATGATTGTTGGTGCCAGATGGTCTGGTTTGAGTCTTTCTGAAACTGCTGATCTCCTGGGATTTTCACACATAACAGTCTCTAGAGTTTTTACTCAGAATGGTGTCAAAAACAAAAATTATCCAGTGAGCAGCAGTTCTATGGATGAAAAAGCCTTGTTGATAGGAGAGGTCAGAGGGGAATGGCCAGACTGGTTGGAGCTGACAGAAAGGCTACGTTAACTCAGATAATCACTCTTTACAACTGTGGTGAGCAGAATGAACAACATGTCCAACCTTGAGGTGGATGATGTACAACAGCAGGAGACCACGTCAGGTTCCAGTCCTCTCAGCCAAGAACAGAAATCTGAGGCTGCAGCAGGCACAGGCTCACCAACACAGGACTGTTGAAGACTGGAAAAATGTAGCCTGGTCTGATGAATCTGGATTTGTGCTGAGGCAGCAGATGGTAGGGTCAGGATTTGGTGTGGGGAATGTTTTCGTGGCTCACTTTGGGGCCCCTTAATACCAATCAGTCATGGTGTGAATTCCACAGCCTGTCTGAGGATTGTTACTGACCGTGTGCTTCCTTTTATGGCCACAATTTGGCCCCACTTCTAATGGCTACTTCCAGCAGGATAATGCTCCACGTCACAAAGCAAAAGTCTTCTCAAACTGGTTTCATGAACGTGACAATGATTTCAGTGAACTTCAGGTGCCCCCCCCCCAGTCACCAGATCTGAATCCAGTAGAACACCTTTGGAATGTGTTAGAACTGGAGATTGGCAGATGAATGTGCAGCTGACAATATGAACAAAATATAAATATGTAAATATAATTACACACTTGCAAATGATCAAATCCAAAATGTATGGGAAAAACTCGAAACATAACTCAGAAGTATAGAAAAGATGTAATAGAGCATCCAGTCACACTGTAAAACACTGAATACATCTGTCCTGGATGTTGTTCATTATTTTGACCTGCATACAAATACAGAATCCAAACAGGAACCCCCATGGTTCCTTTTGGTTCAATTTATTTGTGATGTAAGAAATGCTTTATTTTATGGGTCCAAAATTTCTGAATAATTTCCTAATAATATTGTTGGAAGTTTCCTGGAAAGAAATATATCAGTGCATCATTTCAGGTAGAGCACTGACATTGCGCTTGTATTAGCTATGGGGCATCAGCTATTACATAGCTCTCCCCTGGAAACTTCCTTGGAAGCTATCAGGGAATTCCAGACGAATGAAATAAAGTGTTACCGTAGCTTCAAATTTTACTAATAATCATAATGTGTGTCCTTCATGTTTCTCTTGAAGTCTTGTTTTATCACTTGTCTAAAGTAAAGGTTCCCAAAAATTTAAGTTTATGTTTAAGTTTTAACATTTAAATTACTAATCCACGTCTTTGGCCAGTGCTTTTAGAAAATTAATGTTCCAGTGGTAACATGTAACTACAAGTCATTAGTGTTGCTAAAGTTTTTAATAGTTTCTGTGCAAATCAGTTATGTTAATGTTGTTTCATTAGCACCTTTCTTTTCCTTTTTCCATTTCCCTCTTTTCTCCTCTCTATGCTCCTCCTGTCTCTTCCAGCTATGAATTCGATCCCTCAGGATAAGAGAGTGTCCATGGGTTTGAATGGAAACCTGTTCTTCTCCAACGTTATTGCCCAAGATGCTAACACAGACTACAGCTGCAATGCCCGCTTCTTCTTCACACACACCATCCAGCAGAAGAACCCCTTCACACTCAAAGTTCAGACCAGTGAGTAGACAACACACACAGACACACACACACACACACACACACACACACACACACACACACACACACACACACACACACACACACACACACACACACACACACTTAGACAACCTCACAATAAGCCACTCAAGGCCACTCTCCCATGCACACATACTGGCTCTCCCCTTCTCGGGACAGGGAAGGGGAGAGCCAGTTTACTAGACCTGCAGATGTCATACTGATTTCTGAGTTATGCCCTTAAATATTAACAAGTTAATTAACTAGTCATTAACTCAACATTGAAAATTGAACCCACTGCATTAACAGTGTACAAACTACGTGATCCAGTTCTCTTGTCATGTCTGCTGCGTGTGTTTCGATCACATACTAATCACACTCAAATGGAATATGACATACAGTATGTCCACCTAGAGGTAATGTAATGACATCAAATGATATGCATGAAATCTGTGATATTTACCCCAGGTTGCTGCAGAAAAATGAAGACATGAAATATTGGATTCTCTTGATGTAATGTGAAATCTTTTCTTTCAGCTTTGCTCATGTATCTTCAACATCATGCTCTTTTTATTTGTCTGTGTGGACTGATGATCCACTGTGTGTGCCTGTGTTTTCAGAGGAGCCGTATAATGACACATCTTACAATGCCACTGATCCCTATGGTGGTGAGTGACTTCCTGTCAGGACAGCTCCACTTCCTGTCCACCTGCTTAATCATGTCCCACAGTAACATGGCTAGCACACTAACCTGCTGGCTCAATGCAGCCCAAGCCATCCACTGACCTCAGACTGATCTTGGAAACTAATCAAACCTCCTAACTGCTCTCTGCAGGCGTAGAATTGACGATGTGGTTTCATGTAGAAAAGTGAGAATGGGTCGTTGTGTTTCTTATAAGCCAAAACTGTTTTATTATATGTTTTTGGATTGAAGCTGTCAATATTAAATATTTTTAAACTGGACAGAGAAGCAAAAACACAAAATCTACATGTATTCAGCATGTCTTCGGGAGTTTTAATCTTGTCTGGGCAGAAACTGCATTTAAATCATTAAAAATTGAAAATGTATTTCCCTTATTAAATCTACCACGGATCATAAAACCTAGTCAAGACAAAATACTGCCACATGAGACTTGTGAGCTATAGTATTAGAAAGTGCTTGAATCATTGTATCTTACACACTAATCAAATCCAATGTTCTCAGATCACACGGGGGAACTCCTGAATTGATAGACTATACAAAGCTAAATAAAGCTATTGACCTTATATGCAATGCTTGTATAAACTATTTTTGTACTGAACTGAATGTAACAGCTTAGACCAGCAATAGATTGAACTTACTACAGAACTGTAGACAGAATATGAGCTTATAGTCAGCCCGTATGAACAGTCATGCATTTACCATACAGTTACTGTTGTATGTAATGAAGTGCCGTCGAATGGTGATGCATTCACCGACTGTTGTACGTAGTGAGGTGCTGGGTCATGCTGCTGAGTATCTGCTCTTTGCTTTGGTGACATAAGGATTCAAGGATGCCTTAAAGATGCACTAAGTCAAAGAATTGTGTGTAAAAGTTCCTGATATACACTACTGGTTAAAAGTTTTAGAACACCCCCATTTTTCCAGTTTTTAATGAAAATTTCAGAATCTCAAGTCCAGTGAAAACCCTTAAAAAAATTGAAATTCCATAGCAAACAGGCCTTTTCCAGGGATTGCGAAAACTGGTTAATTTACAGCTTTCCTGCAGCAATGGAAGTAAATGAAGCCTTTAAAGTTAATGCAAACAAAGGAAGACAGACTGGTTGGGTTCATCCTATAGCAAGATAAAGACCCAAAATATTAGAAGAAGAGAACCAGACAGAGGCTTCACATGATAGAAAACAGGCACAGTCTCCAGACATAAACCACACGGAGATGGTTTGGGATGAACTGGACAGAAAGTGAAAGCAAAGCAACCTACAAGTGTGATACATTCGTGGGAACTTTTGCAACAGTGTTGGGACGAACGTTCTGAATAATATTTGATTCATATTGTATAAAAAATGCACAAGTGTGTTCAGCTGCTGAATGAGTCAAAAATTTAGAGTAAATTTAGTTCAAGAAGAAGATTCAATGAATTCTTGTCTTTCAAATCACCAATTGTTTAGTTGTTCTATGCTTTAATGTCAGAAACACTGAGACATTGAATTATGTAAATTTAAAACAGCTGGAAAAATGGAGGTATTGTAAAAAAAATTTCCAGGTAGTGAAACTATTAATTATCTGTAAGACTAGGGGAGCTGGATAAGCAAAGATTACTACTACTGAGCGGGCCATAGCATTCAGATGAAACTGGTTAATCAAGACAGCCTAAGCAGATACAATCCTCTTAAAGGTAAGTTAGGTCAATGCTAGAGAATGGTGTCCCCTGTCATAGGGCCCAGTAGATTTATGATTCCACAGCCTGATACCCAATGCAGGTCCTAATGAGTGGTCAGAAAATCACTTAACATTAATACCGGGCAAACAGTAAACAGGGTCTACAAAAGATTATTTTCAGTTGCATCCTTCCAACATCTTATTTAAAAAAATGCACCAAAAACTGGGCCTACTTTGGTCTTTGTTGAATTTGTCCTTGAACTACAGTATGTACCAAAATCAGTGTCTGAAGAAAGGAGTTTCAGGACTTTCATGAGTTATTGAGTCATCTCATGATCTCAACATTGTCCAACATAATTTGATTGAACCTTGCAGCAGTTGATGTTTCCCAGATTTAAATCTCAAAACTGACTGAGATACATATAGTCCTATATATATACATATAGCCAGCAGTAGTTTAGACTGTTATTTTATGCTGGATTCAGATACATTTTTGATTCACACTTTTTCTCTCCATGTAGTATGTCATATGTAAAATTTGGCTGTTGCTTGTTTTTTTTGTTTGTTTGTTTTTCCTACCAGAATAGAACACAACAACTCTTATCTGAAACTCCTAACATACACTAACAGACACCAACAATTTAATGCATATCCCAATGGAATAAAAATGTTGCAGCTCAATCAAATTTCTCCTAATCAATAAGTGTAGTGTTACTCAGCTATTCATTACACATGGAATCAATCAATTGCCTCATACCTCATAGCTGACATATCAGAGGAGGATGACCAACTGGACCAGATGTGACTTCAAATAAAAGACAAACCAATATCTCTCTGACCCTAATATATCCTCACATAGTATAAATAAAAAAGTATCCATCTAATTTAGTCTATAACTTTTTATTCCACCTTTCAGTCAGTGTTAAATGATCACATGTAATGAATAAACATATGGTAAATTGTGACATGCACCTATTGAATGAGCCCATCGCTGGAGGGAACAGATCAGCTAAAGTAGCATCACATTTGGTAATGGGGGAGCCAGGGTGGGGTGTGAGGTGCTCCCTGAGGGAGCATCTTTTCCCTGAGGGAGACAGACCAGGCTTGCGGTTTGGAGGCCCAGTGGGACTGAAGATACCGATGAGGCTCCAACACTGAGGAGGATTAGGTCACATGATGAATATTCAGTCTGGATTCATGCTGTGATCTTTAATAGTCATATATGAATGGAAATAAGGTTTGCCACCTCCTACTTCTGCTCTCATACACCTTTCTGTGTGAATGTGGGGAAATGATGGGGACAACTGTCAGAATGTTCACACAACAGCACTCAAACATACACTCGTGCAAACATGCTAGCTACTTTGCTGCTAATCTCTTAGGAATGCAGAGAGAGAAGCAAAGACCACAATTCTGTCTTTTTTTGTGGATGGGAGGAGTCTAACACTCCAACATATTCTGAGCCTTGCCAGCATCATCAGCAGGCTGTTCGCCATGTTTGCCATGTTTTCAGGGTGCTCAATGCATTTCTGTAGCTAACAACTATAATGATTGTGTAATTTAGCACTTTGGTGGCATTTGTTTCCACTGACCCTTAATGCCTCCTTCTTCTGTATGTTTCTTCCTCTTGTCATTGTTCTTCTCCTCCCCAGTGTCACTAACAATAATAGATCCTCCTCACCCACTCCTGTCTGTTTACCGGCCACTGGAGAAGCTAACCGCTAACAGATGCTTTAATCCCATACAGATCTGCATCACAAAGGAGGTTTATGCTAATTTAATCCCACGCTCTTTTTTAGCAGGCTGTAGCTCTCCACTGACTGGCTTTGGTGTCCACAGTGTTTGAAATTGTGTTGAGATTGGAGCAGACTGGAAATGTGCTGCCTAGAACTCTGAGTAATGATCAAAGATCCAGAAAAATTACCCTATATAATAGTTAGCAGCCTTTTTTTTTTTAATTGGTTCAGTCAATGGTCAAATTCCAAACAATTACTAGTTATCAGTCAACTACCATTGACAGTGCTGCATGGAATTCAATGTAGTATAAGGTAATCCCGAGCCTTTTTGGAGCTCTTAGCAGAATGTCAACCCACACTCCTCTCAAATGTTTACAAATCGAAGCATAACAATAAACTCTTGCTGTATAAACTAGTATTCCAGTATAGCACTTATAGGGCAATTCTATATTTTTATAGGTTTGGCCATGGTTTCTCTTGTTTATGACAACTTTATATTCCCCAAAGTAATTGCTGAGATCGCAGAAGGCAGTGACATTGCCTAAAAGATACCAACGGGTGGAAGAAACACAAGCAGTCAGACAATGATTTAGTCAGACTTAATGTGAAAGAGAAAATGAGGGTGAGCGACTAAATAATTAACCAAAATTCCATCCATCACATACTTAACATCCTCACAACTTTGAACTACAGTACTCACTGAGTTATGTGCACACAGTTTTCCTGTGCAATGAAGGGATTATTAGCGACATTTCAGGTGCGCTCACTTTCAGTTTGACCTCCAAATAAAATAGTTAATACAATCTGGATAAACTCATCTGACTGCTTCTTCTCTCTAGCAATGTCTTTGTTGTATGGGTCTCACAGTTTAAGTTGAAGCACTTAAAGCAGTTGAAGATTTTGAAGATCATGAAGTGTAAGAGCTGAGAACATTTCACATTATAGCTACAAGTTTAAGCCTGTGGGCAGTCGAATGGTCAGTTTGTATGTAAACACTGAAAGAATTTGAACTACCAAGTGAAGAGTAAAAGCTGAAAGCAGATGAAATCTCAGCTGAAAAATAAGAGAGGAAAGCAGTGGAAATGTCAGTTGAACTGCAAACAATGAAAGCAATTGTAATTTCAGCCAAAGCTCAAGTTGAAATAAATGAACCTGGTCAAACTGGATCAACACTGTATCTATTTGAAAAAGTCTCTCTTTTTTTGTAATATAGAATACCACAATTTAAGTAATGTAATATTTGACACTCTTAATGTTGTCATGACATATGAAACTAAGAAAAGGTGTGTGAGTCTTGTGAAATTACAGTCAACTTCATGCCTGGTTAAAATGTGTTTGGGTGTTGTAGAAACAAAGGCAGCACTTGTCAGTTTGCTCACATTCCAGTCTGATTAGCTGAACTGACTGTTTGATCAATTTATGCTCAAATGTCGATTCACAATTCATGTTCTACCTTATCTTCCAACCAAAGTGAGCATTTTCCAAGTGAAACTAATGCTATACTATCAAAATAAATGTGCTTATAGATATTTCTCTTCCCTCCTTCCTAGTCACTGTATGATGTGCATGGAATATAAAAGGCCTTACAATCTATAAGCCACACCCACAGAAAACCAAGGTTCTGTTCTAAAGGGTCTAGTTTTGGCAACCACTTACATGCTGCTACTGAGGCTTAATGCTTTAGTCAAGCCCTACGGGAAGGTTTAACATGGGGCTGAAGACTAATGCATCAGCTACATGACCCTAAATATACTTCAGTTTGATGTTAAACTAATCTCATTACAGAACAAAAACTGGGCAAGTTTTATTAGCGGCTTATGTAAGCTTTTAATGGCAGTCTTGCCATCTCTTTTCCTTTGGAAAACAAGCGAGATCAATGACCCTGTTGCTGTTTCTGCATCTCTTAATGTCTTCCTTTGAGAGAAGCCAGATAGAGTTAGACCTGTTTAGAGGAAATTTGGCCTGACTACAGACTGCTGAGAGAGCCAAAGCCAGCTGGAGATGGAACACAGCGACAAGGAAATGATCAGAATAATAGTGTTAGATCTATGTAGTAGTGCCCACAAACAGGATGTTTAGCTCCTCGTAGGAAGTGAGTCATACGACAAAGATAAACTGTAGTGCTCTTGGATTCTATTCTGGATGTGTCCGTGAATATTAAACCCTCCTCTTTCCTTATCTGTAGGCCGTAGAGTAGCTGAGTCCACGCCGACCTTCCTCTCACCGGCAGGCAGTGAGAGCTCAAAAATGGTGCTACGAGATGAGCAACTACTGCTGGAGTGTATTGCTGCTGGACTGTGAGCTCACACACGCACACACACACACATACACTGCAAATGATAAGATGATATTTTCGTAGTACTGAACAGTACCAGGATAAGGTCAGCTTAACATTCTTAAGTAAAAAAATCTTCCTTCTCCGGACTAACCCTTTAAGAGAAAACAACTTTGTTATCCCAAGATAATGACATAATTCATGATATTGAGATCACAATATGAAAAAAATGCAACCACAGCCGCTCGTGTTTTTTGTCAAGGAAACAAATGTGAATTCACAGTCTGTGTATGTGATTTTAAAAAAAATTGTAACTAAAGAAGGACATGTTTGTGTCTGGGTCTAGTTTCCAGTTATTTCTTTAACAGTTTACTGTATCTGTAACTGGTCCAAACAAATGTAAGACGTCACTGCAACTCACTAGGATACTGCAGATGTTAATGAAAAATGAGCTGTGATGTGATTTCTCTTTCAGCACATACAGAGGAATGAGATGTGGAAAACAGAACTGTTCAGTATGCCATTTACACCAAACCCACGTATGTGTCACTCCTCCCCTACAGACCGACGCCTACCATCAAGTGGTTCAAGAAGGGCGGGGACCTGCCAGGACAGAAAGTGAAGTTTGAGAACTTCAACAAGACCCTGAAGATTATCAGTGTGTCAGAGGAAGATGCTGGAGAGTATGTATGCATGGCCAACAATCAATTAGGCAGCATACGCCACTCCATCTTTGTCCAGGTGAAAGGTGAGGAGGCCATGTTTATGCGTTTTTACAAATACAGTATATTAACTTGTGAGTGAGTCCATCACGCTAACCTCACTCCCTGTTCTCCACAGCGGCTCCATACTGGCTGGACAAACCTACAGACCTGGTGCTAGCCCCAGATGAGAACGGGCGCCTGGTGTGTCGGGCCAACGGCAACCCTAAACCTAATATTCAGTGGCTGATCAATGGACAGCCTATAGACAGTAGGTGTAGCTGTTTCAGCTTTCTTTCTTTCTTTCTTTCTTTCTTTCTTTCTTTCGTTGTTCTTAACCAAAACGCTGACAGGTTTGTTAGCTAACAATCTTAAAAAACTTAAAATTGTGTTAAGTTATAATTTTATATAATATTATTATTGATTATTGGTCATTTTCCTAGCAAGTTTTAAACATTATCGCAATGGATTATCAAATAACATCAAAATTAAGGTTGTGTATTGCTACACAGTTTTTCTGAAATTTGAGAGTCATTCATTTTATGCTAGTATTATTGTTCCTCAGCTCTGTGTGAGTGTGGCTGGTGAGACTGACATGTTTATTTGAGGAGCTGCCCTATGTGATTACATTACATTGCATTCTTTTAGCCTCTAATTATACACATGACACATAGTCTCTGAGTAGCTTTACTCAGTGATTAGCTAATAGCTACCTATGAACTTATAGTAGGAGACTGATTATACTCACTAGATCAGAGTTTTTATATTATCCAGTAAGCCCCTTTCTTATATTTTTATTGTCTTGGAATTTTTCAGATACAGTGTCCTAAGGCTCCATCATTTCTTCACTTTTGTTATATCCTTTCCACCCCAATATTCTCAATCCTCCTTCATCTTTCCCTGACCCCAGGCTCCCCCCCCAACCCGAGCAGACAAGTGTTGGTTGACACCATCATCTTCCGCTCGGTGCAGATGGGAAGCAGCGCTGTCTATCAGTGCAACGCATCCAACCAGCACGGCTATCTGTTGGCCAATGCCTTCGTCAGTGTTCTCGGTGAGATGCAGAAGGGGTTGATTTGAAAATGTCAACAGAGCAGTTACTCACATTGGCTGGGAGTAACTGCGATTTTGAGTAACTGCTCTGTTACTCACAGGTGACCTTAGCTACCTTAGCTAAGATACACAAATGTACACCTTAGCTTCACTCTTCACAAAGTCTCAAAATCGCTGTGAAAATAAGGACTTGAATGGACGCTCATTGTGTTAGAGAAAAGCAAGCAAGCATATCCTAAAATGTGTTCCTTTAATGTTTATAAATTGCTATTCAACTATTTGATCAAATTGTTTACACCTTTTTGATTTCACATCACTTTAAAAATTTAGAATATTCTGTGATAAGCAGAGTCCCTGTTAGTGATGAAGTGGTAAAGGTGTAATCCACTGTCCCACTCCCTGTAGACATGCCTCCAAGGATGCTGGGCCCTAAAAATCAGCTGATTAAAGTCATTGAGAACAACCGCACCTTCCTGGATTGTCCATTCTTTGGTTCCCCTCTGCCGGAGCTACGCTGGTGAGCATTGACTGTTCATTGTGTACTTGAATCCAGAAATAGAGGTTTTGGCATCATCCTACAGCAATGCTTAAACACATATTTTCATGTGTTTCTCCATGTGTAGGTTTAAGAACGGACAGGGCAGTGGGCTGGATGGCGGTCAGTACCGTGTTTACATCAACGGTACCCTGGAGATCAAAAAGGCCCGAGCAGAGGATGAGGGCACCTACACTTGTGTGGCCAATAGCATTCTTGGCACAACCGAGAACCAGGTCCGCCTGGAGGTCAAAGGTCAGACATTACATCACTGCTGCACTCAAGACTCATATGAAATGTCCTGTTATGACAAAGCATCCAAACCCATTGCATGGCAGAATGTTGTGTTTTCCTTTCTTTGTGCCAAAAAGCCTGCACTGTTGGATTATATGCAAATCTCTTGTGCCTTTTATTAAAGTGCCTCATCCTCTCTTTACTAACAGATACATTTATGTTCAAATTGCATGTACTGCAAACATATCCATTCTAGCATTCAAGGTAGTACTAAACTGAATAAGATTTCAAACTAGTGAACTAATCACGGTGGCAGTTTTTCAAGTCATGTGGCAAGGATCCTTATCTGGATTATGTTCACTGGCAACACTTTTTCCAAGCGTGACTTCTTACACTGCACTGAAGTTGTAGGGAGGAGCTCAGCGCGGGACTTTGACGCTGGTGGCATTACATTTTCTAAAATGGATTTTCGAATGCATATTAGTTGTATATAGATGTCATTTTTAGGAGACTGCACTGAATTTTAAGTCAAGTTCTCTCACCCCAGTGGCAGATTTTGTCTACTTGCGTCAGTAGAAGAAGAAAGATTTTAGGAGCTAAACAGATTTACATGGCCTTACACTCATTTTAGAGTGTATTGGTGTGAATGAGACTTTGTTGGAAAGGACTGTTTTACATCCAGCTCTATGACATCAGTTATCTGACAGAATTTCAACTCCCACCGATATTACTGCATGCATCTACAGTAAATGTATGAGTTAATATAGTATGTGCCTTTGTGTGTATGTGTTTGTCTACACCCTCACCAACTCATCCAACTCAGAGCCAACTCGTATAGTTCGAGCCCCCGAGCACCAGTCAGCCATCAGGGGCTCCATGGCTCGTTTCGACTGTAAGGTGACGTCTGATCCCAGCCTGCCTACCACTGTGGCCTGGGCGAAGGATGACAAGCCTCTGTATCTGGGATGGAGGTAATGGAACTTAAAGGTGGCCTTAATTCTCATCATACATAATTAGCTCCTCTCGTACATTTGTAAAGTCAAAACACCACAACCCGTCAAGGTTTTAAATGAAGAAAAAATCCTTATTTAAGTTAGTTTTAAGGCGAGACGCTACAGGTGAATAGGTCGAAACTTGAAACTTGATTACTTACATTAAGACAATTATTTTTGTATTACAAGTTTTCTGAAATTTTGAGTTTAAATATGAAGATGAGGCATTATCTAATTAAATATGCATTGACATTTCCACAACAGAAATCTAAACAACGGATAACTCCAGGCTCACGTTTTTTGTTTCATTTTGTTGACAGATTAGAGCCAAAGGTTTTCACAGAGATCTCTTTTCATCACTCCACAAATCAGAAAATACTGTCAACAGCCATAAAAAAATCAATTTTCGCCATGTTTGTAGGAATAAAATGTTCTATAATCAGGCTATGAATGATATATGAACAAACCCCCTAGTAAACCCCAGTAAAAGCCTTCAGAATATAGATAAGAATAAAACGGGAAAGTTTGGTGGATGTCAGTGGAGATTTCTGGCTCAAAAACAAAACCTAATTTTGAAGAAAATGGCCTCTAAAGATGTGCATTGTAATTGAAATCTACAGACACAAAAAGACAAAGTGTGGTAAAATAAACATCTAAATGTGCAGGTGTGTTGTCTGTGGTGTCTCACCTTTTTTACCATCAGTACATCATTACCACATTTCTGACTGTAAACTCTTGTCTTTTAAACTCCAGTAGATGGGTAAACACAGTTTTCTCTCAAATGAATTTAAGAGAATCAACATTAAAGATTCAACTGGTCTCTGGTTTGTTTGTGCTTTTGTGAAGTTTTCAGGTTAGATATTTAACGCTATTAATATACAACACCACATTTTTAATACAACCTGGTAACCCAGTTGCTCACTTTAGAGATAAGGAAGAAGCCTGTTGTCCAGCAGTTTGGGTTTGGGTACTCTCTGACAGGCAATAGCCTGTCACACTGATCCAGTTGTAGTTGTACAGATCTGTCCTGTTGGGAAGTAGATTTTCAGTTTCTTACTGAAACTTTCAGTGACATTTCTTTATTTGTCTTCTTGTAGTTATCCTCATTTATCAATCCTTGTGGAATCCTTGTTTCTTGTCATACAGTTATAAGGTCAATACCCTTCAGATATGTTTTACCAAAACAAACAAACAAAACACAACAAAGATCTTCTTCCAGATCAAAATGCTAAATCTTTCAGGGTTTCTGTTGTTATTAAACTGTGGTAAATACAGTGTAGTCTTACTTTTACGTCCCTTATACACTCAGTCTGAGACTCATTTATACAGATATCAGCTTTAAAAGAGACAAAGTATAAACTTGAAAAATACTATATATACTATATGCAGTAACATTCAATCATTTGTCTGTGTGTCTCCCAGGCTGAGGAAGGACGAGGAGTCGCTGACCATCCCCAATGTGAACGAGGGTGATGAAGGAACATACACCTGCACTGTTAAATCTGAGATAGACCAGGACTCAGCCTCAGCCCGCCTGACTGTGTTAGGTACACTCACATACAGAACAGTGCTGGAACAGTGCTGAAATCGTGTGCTTCAGTGTCAACAGTAGATTGGAATATTACCCCATTATAAACATTTTAAATATTACCTGGGAAAAACTGTTGAAGTAGTTGAATTAAAATGTACTAAAGTTTCAGTTGTAAAAAGTCTTTTTTTTGTAAAGAGTGTGTTGTTTCACTGTCTTATAATACTGTTACATTAGCCCCACTGTATTCTAATATTATCCTCATACTCTCCAAATAATCTTCATACTCAAATACAATATGCTGCACGATGGATACAGGGTTTGCCTTCATTAAATAAATAAATAGAGAAATTAATTAATTAAATTCATAGTGATGGAAAAAAGGAAAAGAAAAAGTAGAAAATCTGTCAAAGTTAACATACTGTAAAAAAAGGATCAGCACTACAAAAACTGTTCTTACACACTTTTAAATGTATTGCATGTCTTTCCATATCCGACACGCAGTTAGTCAAACTAAAATGTTTGTAGTGTAGTCTTTAATGTTTGTGCTTTAAATCCTATCCTTTAGAAAGTTTTTTTCTTGACACTGTACTATTTTTCAGCTCTACACCTCAAATGGAAATCATGCATGTTTTATTGTTGATGCAGTTTACTAAATACTTATCTAGCTTAGCTTTAACTCTACTTACTCCCATTGATTTAACAAAATGCATGCAGCGTATTGGGTTGCTGTAGTGCTGTGTGTGAAAGTGCTATAGTGAAACTATGCTGTGCTATTGTGTAGACTCAGTTTGAGCATCCTGTGTGCCCATTGTTTTGACATGTGATACTTTTGCCTTAATGATAGTGAGCCACAGAAATAAGCCACTGTATTTGGTTAAAAAAAAAAAAAAAAAAGATAATTCAGCAGACATTACCAATGAATTAAGTATCGCAATAGTGCAGTACATTTCATTTGGGTCAAGAGATAGTGACACACCTTGAGAAATGGCAGAAATTTTTTTGTCACTGTACACTTGAAGAATTTTTTGAGATGATGGGAACATCTTCAGAAAATGTACCTTTCTGTTAGTTGACCTACTGAGTTTTCCGAGTTTACTTTTTAAAGATTTTTGAGGAAAACTTGCTTACATCTGTGACTCAGATATCGATGTCTCACCTGTCAAAACATTGCTTGCATGATTGTGTCACATTGGAGCTAAGTGTAGCTGACTTTCATTAATACAATGTGTTCTAAATTACATGTTAACGGTAATGGTTATGCTCCCTTGCTGTTGATTGGCTGGTAGACTAACCTGCAAACTGTAACCTTTATACCCACTTCCTGGTCCCTGATCCCGCCCCACAGAGGAAGCCTCCCTCAACCCCTCAGTCTCTAGTGCCTTGCCTCCAGGTAACACACGGCTTGGGTGGAAATCTTTGTTTTTCTTTCCTTTCTCCGTTCTGTTTTTTATTAATGTTTATTTTGGTTTCCTATGGTGTAATTTTTTTCTCTGCCTCTGTCTTAACTTGTGCCTCTGTTGTATTATAAAAATTATATTAAAAAACATTTTTAATGGATATTATTTTATTATGTAGCCAAGAATACATCTCATGTGTGTTTGAGAGGAGAGACTGTTTTTATTACATAATGGATTTTTATATGCATGCACCACAATCTATCCTTTCAAATCATTTAATCTTATATTAAGTGTAAAGATGTCTGTTCATGTTTCATAATGTCCAGTTTGTTACAGTTATTCCAATCATTGTAAGTTGTTTGTTGATGGCATTAGTGGAGTCGATTTCCTAATTTTTCCTAATTTTCAGGAATATTTCCTGAAATATTCCCGGTGAACTGGGAGGAGACTTGTAGAGTTGAAGGCTATTAGGTGTTCTAAATCTAGGATTGTGTTTTAACTTGAGATTGAAGGACTGATCATGAAAATAAATGACATGTATTTTGCAGCATGCAGCATGTATGTGTGTGCTTGTATGTGTGTGGCATTTCCAAGGTCACGTCATTCCCTGTTTCTCTGCAGACCGTCCAGACCCTCCCACGGATCTGGACATGTCGGACGCAGCAGCCCGCAGTGTTCGCCTCACTTGGATCCCCGGAAATGACCACAGGAGCCCCATCACAGGTCAGTGTTCACACACATATACTTGTACACTCTCACCTCTCCGAGACATTCTGGATGGATTAAACTACCATTAATTTTTACAATTCTCAAAAATGTGTCCTGTTTTACATGCATACTCTGAGCTATATTTATGTATGTGGCAGCAGGGCAGCTTTTACTTATCTCATAGTCTTCTTACGTGGAAGTAAAATGCATCCTGTAGGCAGATTATGTGGGTAAAGGTGAACTAAAAATATGTGAAATGGTGGAATTTGTCTCAGCTAATCAAGCTTGGGAAAGAAATGATGTAGGGGTGCTGAAATAGAAATACTGAAGAAATTACACACATTTTAAAGGTGATATATGTAAGTATTTTAGTTTAAAACATTCCAAAAGTACCTAAGATTATCAACATTATATGAAGAAATAATAGTTCTGACGTTACATCAAAGACGTCTGTGTATTGTGTTCCAGAAATATCTACTGAAGTTAGCATGCTAACCAGCTAGCCCTAGCCCATCCCATCCCGAAATACGACTTTAGTGAGTCACTGTAGCGTCCAGTCTGCCCTCAGTCCAACATGAGAGGATGAAGAAGTAGTAAGTGTGAGTAGACTATAAACCCGTGTTGCAGTCGTCCTCTCTCAGCGACATTCCTCCATCTTACCTCAAGCTCAGCTACTTATGCTGCTGCTCCAGCTGCTCTCCCTCTCCCTCGCGTTCCTCCACCTCCCGTTGCTCGTCCTCCACTCCTGCCACCACCACATCTTCCCTGTCTGTCTAAATGGGCAGACTGGATGTGAAATCATCGTCATCAGTCTAACAATGACCAAAAAAAAAAAGCCAACCTACCAGTTTCATAATCAGATTGCAGGGTAAACCCTATGTGGAAAACAGCAGGTTTGGCAATATGTCAACAACTACCCTATGCTGATGTTTGATTTATTCAGGCTAAGGTTAGCTCAGCATGAGGGTGAGGGTTGAAACTTGGTTGTGATTGGCCAGTGAGTCCAGTCCCGGAACACACACTTAGCATGCTCTCATGTGTCAGTATGCCAGATGGGCAGTCTGACTATGGCACAGGGGAAGAGGAAATAAAATGAATGCAATAGGGCCATAAAAAAAAATTGAGAAGATGAGGGGATGAAATGACATGATACAAGAATACATGAAGCTGATGGTCCACAGGAGGGGACCTAGAGATCCTAGACAATCTGCTGAACCCCATCAAGAACCTCCACATACTCCCAGATTACCACTGTTTCAACAGTAAGTGGTCGGCCTTGTCTAAAGCCAGATGTGTGTCTCTGCAGAGTTCTTGGTCCAGTTTGAGGAGGACCGCTGGGAGCCAGGCAGGTGGCAGGACCTGTCCACTTACCCCGGGGACCTCAACTCTGTCATCTTGCAGCTCGCCCCCTATGTCAACTACCAGTTCAGGGTCATCGCCATCAACTCAGTGGGCCAGAGTAAGCCCAGCAGCCCCTCACAACGATACAGGACCAACGGAGCTGGTGAGAAGCACCACACACTCATCTAAAATATAATACATGTGTTTAAAGACTGATAATGAAGTGTTTGGATTGACGCTAATGTTCTTCCATCTTTTAGTTGGTTAAATGTAGTTTACCTGGCTTTTAATCAGGTACAACATATGATCTAATTTACATGAAAAATATGATCTTGTTCATCAAGGCATTTGACTCCTATCTACCTCTAACAATACATTATTTAAAAGCTATGTCATTAAACAGTTTTTAAGAATAGGTACAACCTTTATAAAGTGGTGGATGTTTATTTTTGAATAAAACTCTGTATTCCTGCTTATTATCAAAGACAGAATACAGTACAGATTCTAGAAGATACAAGCCAGAAAGCTTTAGGTCATAAATGTTGAAATGGGGTTTGTTGGAGTGAATGTATGATCTAATTTTGTTATGTCAAAACAAGCCCCAGATGCCATTCCCAAAGGTCTACGGGGATGGGGCTCCAAGAAGGATAATATGGAGATCACTTGGGAGGTAAGACATGTACAAGGCACGAAATTAAATCTTGTAAGTGTATTGAATTCAGTGATTGTTGACTGTAAATAATAGCAATAACACAAAAGAGTGTAGTCTCTATTGTGATCATAGAAATGTGAAAATAAAATTTAGCAATCTGAAAGAAGTAGGGACAATGTACTGAGGACATACGTATAATAATTTCTCACACTTTGTTGTTTTCGGCCAATGTCAAATACAGTAGTTGGCAGCCAGGCTGACTCTGCCATATGTTTTTTTAAATCCATGGTGGAACTGTATCAGAAATATGTTTACAAGACCTATGAATTCCCAATTAAGTTCTTGGGACTCATTCAGACACCTCCTTCAAAAAGCCCTGAATACAATCAATCAATCAATCAATCATCAATCCAAAACTTTATTACAGAGTCACGGTCCAGATAAAAGACAAAACATTACATAGAATAAATTACAAAAATGTATGTGTTTTATGGGTCTTGCATATCAGCATAGCAGAATCAACAGCACCCCCTACAATATTTCAATGGAGTAGCACTCGCAATATGTTTTACCTAAAGGTACAAAATACGGTAGGCACATGAAATATCCCAAGACTTACAAAAAAGCCTCTTGAAGCCATACCTTAAACCAAACAGGAAGTCAGCTATTTTTGAATTTACCGTGCTATTTTGGCACAGTTTTTGCCATTTGCAGGTGTTGTACTTGTGTTGAAATCGTCCTGGAGAATTGATTAGATCGACTTCAAATTCGGTCATTGCAATTTAAAGACGTTCACGATGCTAAATAGCAAAGCTTTTGAGATTTCTTTGAGCAGCGCATCTGTGGCGGCATGGTGAATTTCGATGTCTCACCATAAAACAGGAAGTTGTTGTAACTCAGATATACATTGTCCAATCTGCCCCAAACATCATTTTTGATAAGAGTTCTGGCCTGAAGACATCTACATGCCAATATTCAGTTATAATGATATCACAACCTACTAGCAATGTGTAATGTTGTAATGCAAATCCACATCATCAGAACTTTCCCAAATTTCACGTTTGATACCTGAAGACATCTATAGACCAATATTGAATCATAGTAATTGTGCCACCCACTGGCAACAGGAAGTAATTCTTGTGTGACAATTATCATTTTATGTAGGTAAAACTTTAATGATCTTGTCTACACTAGATATACAACAACATAATGCGTGTTTGGTGCATGTTCTCTAGCGCCACATTCTTGACACAGGAATGAATAAAAATGTGCAGTACATCATGTCCGTTGCCACGCACTCCACGCAAGAAGTGACATCTTACTTGTTCATGCTGTTTCAAAAGGTCACGAAAGTGCACAGCTGCGTCAACCGGCATCCTGCTAGCACCCGCGACGTATTGCTTGGACAGATCATCAGTACAAAGATGAAAAAGAACTGGGGAGAAAATTCCCCCTTGCCTGACACCATTGCCAACCCAAAAGAGGGTTGTGATAATGACCCATTTTACTTGCATAGTCTGGTGGGCATACCAGTAAGCCAGAATTCTCACAATGTATTTGGGCACTTCGCTTTGACTGAATTTAACAAACAACTTTCTATGATTGACATGATCAAAGGCTTTGGAAGCATAAACCACATAAGAACTAACAAGTTTTTATAGTTTTTATATTTGTTTACAATTTCCTTCAAGGCACACTGTATGTACACAAGTCAGTGCCATGTGTAGCTTTAAAACAAAATGGGTTATCTGCGATTCATATAATTATACACACATACATATATATATAATATTAATATAATTACATAATTGCATCTCTAGGTAGATGAGTATTACTTAAGGATTTAAGAATTAAGGATTTATACTTTAACCTCATAAGGATTTTTGAGGATTGCTTTGTATGAGCATAATAGGCTATGATGTCTACCATTGTGAGGGTTGACCAGTGCAGTTTTTCTGTTTTGACATTGTTTCCATTTCATAGCACAGGTATATGTTCAACATTTATTGACACAGAAACAGGTATATGATCAGTCTTTGCTAGCTCATGCAGAATACTCATACACCCAACTAAAGCATGCACATCAGCTGTACTAATACAATGTTCCAGCCAGGATTTAGTGTGCCAGGCCTCAATAATGTAACTTAACTATCTGTTTGCAAAAGCACTTTGCTTGACAATATAAAATTCTTATCTAGACAGAACTGAGCCATATGATTGGCAAATAATGATTGTCTGAGATATCTGCATTCATATCCCAAATTACATAATTATGGTCAATACTTGTATAAAACTACCATTAGAATGTGTAAACCCTTTACATGTCTATCAATCTAATGCCACTTCTATGTAATTGAATAAAAAAATGTAACTTGAGTTTCTAGACCCTCTGCTTTAGGTGTGGCTCAAAGAAGGGCACCTTTCCACATTCATACGCTTATTTATGCCCCAAAGAAAATGCTTTTTGGAATAATGTGTGTAATACAATATGAAAACCAATCACAACAAGACCCTAAAATTTGCCTCTAAGGCTCAGGAAGGGCCCAAAAAAGTATTAGCACTAACACATTCTGCCAAATTGAATGTGAATTGCAGAAATTATTAATTCAGTACCACTAAAAGGCATTACACTACTGGTTGAGAAACAACTAAAACTTTGAGATTTGACCTTTTTAATGAGATTTGACCTATATTGATGACATAGAAGATGTTCCTCCCAATGAAATTAATTGTGACTCTGTGAAAGTCTAATTTAATGCTTTAATTATGTTGTTTAATTCCGAATAATATTTCCAACTGTGATATATGATTTAATATTTATTCATAACAGTATCTCATCAGCATCTAGAATCAGCACGTATTTTTCAGTCAATGTGTACTGACAGTGAGCTTTTTGTTTTTTGTTTTTTTTTCCAGCCCCTGCTTGATCTGGAGAGAAATGGCCCAAACTTGCACTACAACGTGTGGTGGAGACGGAAGGATTTGGGGGAAGAGTGGAGTAATGTGACAACAGTGGGGTCTAAACATATCGTCCACAACACAGAAACCTATGTGCCTTATGAGATCAGAATCCAGGCCAGAAATGAGTATGGACTAGGACCCGAGTCTAATGTGGTCATTGGATACTCCGGAGAGGACAGTAAGTAGATACACAATAGATATCATATTTTTGAAAGACAGACAGCAACAACATATATTTATGGATGAAGACTGGTAGATATTTTCTTTGATGCTTGTTAGGGCTAACGAAAACTCAGATCCTCACAGTTTCATCAGTGGATCATTTCTCTTTGTTTTAAGCCATTGTTACTCCAAGTAGTGCAAAGCAACTAGAGCACCACAGAGGCAATTTGTTGTTCTTCCAGCACATGCAGAACCAAACCTTTCTGACTTTTCACACCTTCTGTGTCCCTTTTTATTTGTTCAGAGCCCACTGATGCTCCCACTGACCTGCGGGTGTCCAGGGTCAACAGCACCAAAGCAAACATCCACTGGAAGCCTGTGGACCCAAACACTATCCAGGGAGAATTCAAAGAGTACAGAGTGAGACTGGCTGAATTTTTGTAATAAGAACCGGCTGCAGAGTTGGTCTAAAAATAGATTGAATATTAATTTCCGCTGAAGTCCCTTTCTCAGTTTCTGACAGTTTCTCTTGAGTAATCTCTTCACCCTCCTCTGCATGTCTACCCATTAATCCCTTTCTTCCTCTTCTCCATCCCAGTTGTATTACTGGCGTGAATCCAGTCTGGTCCCAAGTCTGGTGGTCAGTAAGGAGAAGAAGACCAAAGGTTTCTACAGCACCATGGCCCAGCCTTCTGGCATCCTCAGTGACCTGGTGCCCTATTCTAAATATAAGATGTTTATGGTTGTGGCCAACAGCCGCTTTGAGGGTCCACCCAGCAACACGGTGGAATTCACCACAATGGAGGGAGGTGAGGATGCCAGCCAATCGAACAAAATATTACATTCAAGAGAGACTGACATGTCATGTCTTTTCTAAGCCAGGTAAGAAAATACAGGACAAGTCAGTCCAGTTCTGGCCAGTTTTATGTGGGATTTTAAAAACACACACATAAATTTCGAAAGGGGCATTTTTAATCAGGTATGCGGGTATCCCGCCTACTGCCACCTTTGTGACTTTATTACTGGAGCCCGAAAATCCAAACTTAACATGGCAATGTGTCAGGCTGAGACCCTTTCAATCAAGCAAACACTTGGTGTGTGTTTATCTCTTAGTAAATTTTGGATGTAATAACATCAGATGGTCACACTTGAGAAGTAAAATTTGCTTCTGGGACAATAATGTCTTGTAGGGAAAAAGCATTGGCTTTGCATTTTGAAAGATATTTTGGCATAATTGAAAAGGATGTCTATGAAACTATATCTTTTTGGAGCCAGCATGGCCATTAGTGGCACTGCATTATGAAGCCTCCTGCTTCTTCTCCTTACTTATTTGACCGTGTTTTTGTATGTGTATAGTTCCTGATGCTCCAAGGTTCTTCCGGATCAACCGGAGGAGTTTTGACACCATCTACTTGGAATGGGACAGACCACTGGAGCCAAACGGCATTCTGATTGGATACCAGCTCAAGTATCAGACAGGTGAGCTGCTCTCATTTGGTAAATCCCAAATATTCACATATATACTGTATATACAGACTTTTGAGCATTCAAATATAAATGTTTGGTCATGTTTGGTCAGGGGTCAGGGGGGTCTTCCCTCAAATTTATGTTATTTGACTGTGCTTTTTCACATTATTTTGGACTATTATCATTACATTATTATAAAACCACAACACAGGTTGTTGTTTTTCACAGTAACTCAGACATTAGCAAGGAAAAAAGCAAAGCAAATGTCCTGAAGTAATCCTTCACATGTTTGTGAGTGATCACACTGTGTTTTACAAAATAACACTGGTAAAACAAAACTTATAGTGAATGGTCGTCTGACAATCTAACAGCGTTTGGCTGCCTACTGAAACTTTGGTTTAGTTGGACGTCTGTAGACAGCTCACTCTCCCAGTGGACAATAGTCAGCTATCTGAGTTACTGTTGCAAGTCGATTCCTCTCTCAGAATCATTTTCTCTGGCAGTTAGCATTGTTCAGGCTCAGTCTCCTTGAGCTCATCATCTGTGACAGACCTAATTCTTGGCTGCTTTACAGATTTTCTCCCTGGTTTATTTCTGCAGTAAAGATGGCGGGAGACGCGAAGAGCTCGTTTTCACTTATCATGAAATTATTTAATTCTGTGGCAGCACAACATGTTACACCAGCCATCAGAAATTTGTGCAGGTTAAATTGGACTAACCAAACACTTTTAAGGTTCTTTAACTCTCAAAGGCTCACTATAGACAGACTCCAAAACACTCACTATCCTAGCAATATAGTAAGGGTGCAAATAACCCATAATGCAACACTGTAAAAGACCATTGTTACTCTGGTACTCTCTCCATTCAAAAAGAATATCTGTTGTAATAAATGAACACGTAATTGTCTAGTCCTGAAGTATAAGGCAACCTCGACTTTTTTAAACCTAAGTTTCAGAAAAAAAATACTGTCTTATATTAGGACCAAAATGGTATCCTCTCTCGCCAGAGCAGTAGAACTCTGCATAGTTTTTTTCCCGTTCATTCAGTTTAGGCGTTGCACGAAAATGCTTAGACGCTGCGTCTAAATCTTATAATGGTAGGGAAAACCCTAGTAGCTGTTCATGGGCCTTGGGATTCCGGTATTTTCTTTGTTTTTTTTGAGTAAATTGTATTTGGACCAAAGAATTGATGGAAAATTCTAAATGTTTGTTGTTTTCTTGGTTTTGGGAACTCATCATTTTCTTTGCAGAAGATTGGGGATGAGGTCACACATAGCTTTACTAAACCACTTTAACCCTGTTATCTTAACTGCGTATTTAGAAGTGACAATAAGGTTGAAAGGCTCTCAAAATCAGCCACTGCAATGGAAAAGTGTAGTACATGTGTGCAAAATAGCAGTATGTAAAGTAGGTCAAACGGGACCCAAGAAAGCTGTAAAGGATCTAACAGACCTCAGTAAAAGCTAGGGCAATAACTGGAAGTTTAATAAGGTAATGTTGGTAAAGAGGGATAACTGCATGTCTACTTAAATTCAGCTGCAGAGATAATTTGGGAATTGTCCATTTCTGATAGCAAGCTTACTCATCAGTCCTTTTTTTATCATTTTTCTGTGAATGTATGTGTGTTTGTGTGTGTGTCTGTATGTGTGTGTGTATGTGTGTGTGTATGTAGTTAATGGCTCCAGGGTGGGTCAACCACAGCTGGAGACTTTTCTGCCTAATGCAACAGACTTCAGCCTCCGCCTGCCGGACCGATCTACCCGCTACAAGTTCTACTTGTCAGCACTCACACAGGTGGGAGCAGGGGAGGTCTATGCTGAGGAGTCTCCACACTTCGCCAATGAGGGTGAGTGTTTCTACATTTGACCATTCGTTATCCAAAAAATCTCATATTCAGTGTTTCCATAAAATGACAAGTATAATATGAAATTAATTTGACAATGAAGATACATACTGTATATTGAAAATGTATTAAATCTAATCACAGTTTCTCATGAAAATCAATTCAGGGCTTCTTTATAGGTAACCAGTGTAGAATTAATCAAGACTTAGTAAACTGCAGAGGTCAAGTCACATATGATAAAATACTTAAATAAAATACCAATATATGAGTCTATCAGTGTAATATGTAGTTGACTGATAATATGGCATCATCTGCGTTTAATGGGGTGTTTTGAATTATTTACCTGATTACATGTTTTTTTTTTTTGGGGGGGGGGGGTTCAATGAACACGCAGTTGGCAGTTTATAAGGAATACAGACTAAATTAGTCTAATACAGCAGTCCTGCCACAAATCCTCCTTCGTGAATGTTGCAATGTTCAGTTTGTTTTGAAACTGTTTTAGAGAGGTGTTGATTCACCTTTATGGTCATTTTGGAGGATGTAGGTTGCGGTGCTGTTTATATCAATGAGAAGTATAACAGAAACACCTGTCTGTATAATTCAAAATTCAGTAGATCAACAGCAGCACATCTTTCATCCTCCAAATTAGTCATGCACTTGAATCAGCACCTTTCTAAAACAATTTCAGTAAAAACTCAACATTACCGCCTGCATGAAGGAGGATTTATTGCACGACTGTTTTATTAAACTCTATTAGTTTTAGCAAGGTTTACCTAATAAACTGACAGCTGACTGTATGTAAAGTATATTTCTGAATAGTATACATTGTAGCATTTTTGAGAGGGATAAAGAAATGATCAAACAAAGTACACTTTTCTTATCTCCTAAATTTTACCTCTTTCACATCACTGTACTGCCTAACAGTTGTTTAAAGTTTAAATTATTGCCCACCATTTTTCTTATACAGTATGTTTTAGCTTTTTGTTTTTTAAATGATAAGGATAAGGGAATTTTTCTTAAGGTCAACAAATCCCATAAAAAGACCCATAAACCAACAAGGAATTTATCCTAACAAGTACAGTGTGTGTTTCAAAGCCTGATATACAGTATCTTATTCCTCTGAGCCCCAGAGCTCCATTGTTTCCAAAAACTATTAAAAATACATCAGTAAGCCAAACGGTTGCACTGGGTGACATGTTCCTTCTTTAACATGAAAATATACACTGTAGTTTATTTGACTCAGTCCCACACAAACACCATCCTGATGCCAGTAATACTCACTAGAGCAACAAATATGGGTTAATCTGCCGCCAAAAATAGTCCCAAACAAATATACTATGTCCTCCTATTTGAGAAACATTTGCCAAAAAGTTATGGTTTTTATTTTATTTTTTAAATTAAACTATGTATTTGTAAAGCATTTATAAAGATTTATGTTTTCAGTAGCAATTGTTGGCCTCTGGGCTGAGGGCCACAGACAGGGTTGGGAAGTCAGAACATACTGAGACAATAAAAATAATATTAACATATTTCACTACACTAATCAACTTGTAAAGACTTGAAATTCTCCTGATATAGGTAATCCAAGAGTTTCTAAAGGTTCGACAATTCCTGCTCCAATTTATCATTGGAGTTGCTGGAAGTTTTCCTTACTCACAGTGTGTCAAGCAATCCGTTTCCCAGTAAGGCACAGGACACTGACCCTTCACTCAAAGCACTGTCTTTTACAATGTGTAATTACATAATTTCTAGCCATTCTCCGTAGATAGGAACTAGGTTGGTTCGATAGTGTTCCTGTATTGTGAGTCTGGTTTGTGAATCACTAGAGGCTGAATGTGTGTGAGAGAGAGAGAGACGGGGAGACAGAAAATGAGAGGTTGTAACCCTTTAGTAAACACAGGCTTCTTTGTCAGGGTATCAGATGGAGAAGAAAAGAAACAACCGGTCTTTCTCTGATGGACGACATTATCAGCACACACACACACACACACACACACACACAGACACACACACACATGCGGCTCAGGATCAGCTAGTGACTCTCTAGTGTCGCATGTAATCGACTTTACATTTATGTGTACAATGTAGTTACAGCAATACGCTATAGTTTTGCTGTCAAGAATACAACTTGACCTGATATGGTTGTTTGAAAGGCAAATTAAGAAAAAAAAACTGTTTCACTTACCTCTATAGGTATCTAACTACCCAGATATTTTTGGTTTTTCATATTCATGTCCAAAAGATTGGAAGTGAATAGGACTTATTTGTGGTGCTCACAGCGATGAAAAATACCTTTACAAATTTAGCAGTTGCACTGATTTCTTTTCAGAAACAGTGTCCCTGCTGCTCTGGACAGACTTCACTATGAACACGTTTCATTGGGACTAATTATTTAGTAGAAAGTAGTTCCAGCGAAAGTTTTGACAGAGACTGATATCTAAAGGCAGATTAAAAAGAATTCATGGTTAGATACCATTAGTGGTAAGTGAGAGAATCTGTTGAAGTGACCTTCTAGCTGTTCTTGTTGTCCCTCTCTGTCTCTCTTACACCTCTCCCTTCTCTCCTGTCTCTCTTATTCTTTTTGTTGGCAGAAAACTTTACTAATACAACAGGTCTAGGTAATGGGGAATGAAAAGCACAGCCTGTTTGCCCGTCGCCTTCCCCTCACCCTCATCCTCTGTCTATGGATCTGTCCATCTAAACACTTAGCAGCAGTGCAGTCCTAATCATTATCCCCCTTGTATTGTCCAGTAAAGTGCAGTTCCACCAACCCCTGCAGCTCACACTGGTAGGCAACAGAGGGAGCTGCTAAATTTGTTTGAATATTTCACCCTTTGTAGGGTAGAGAGTGGGCTTCCAGCTAGTAAGTGGACTTGGAGCTGGTATGTCAAACTATTTCTAAGTCAAGAGCAAACTTTTGTTTTTGTAAAAGATTTGCTTACATCAGCAATGTTGCAAACAGATAGGGTCATTCGTAAATACACAGTACTTGTAATTTATAGGATCAATCCAATAAGACTGCAACTAATAGTTGTTGTTTTTTAATTTATTACTGATTTTTTTTTTTTTTCCAATTTAGATGAGTTTAAACTCGTCTTAAAATGTCAAACATAATAATAAATACTAATAACAAGATACTTAGCCCATAAGTAATGTCTTTATTACTCTGTCAAGCAACTGTCAAAACCCCCAGATCTTTACATTTATTTATAATGATATGCCGGACCAGACTATTTCTTTGCTATTGGACTGAACTGCTGTCTATACTGTTTTTCTTTCTTTTCTCATCTGCCTATCTGCCTGTCTGCTTCTCCTCATCTCTTCATCTTTCTCTTTGTGTTAAACTGCTGTTTTGTCTGCTAACGTGTGCTGTCAGGGATTGAATAAGCCCACTCAACGTGCTCAGGCCGTCATTGGCTTTGAATGCTGTAGGTTTCTCTGATTCACACGTCCAGTGAAAGGGATATATACAGTGGCTCAATTATATGGCAATACAACACATCAGATACATTGCATCACACATTCCACACACTGTAAAGTTTTGGTATCATTATCTGGTCTTCATGGTCAGGACACTCACCCTGACAGCTGCTGTAGAATCTTCCTTTGCTTTTGTCTTGACCTCTAACCTTTGATTGCTGAGCCGGTCCCTGATGGTGCACTTTTACAATTAAATCTCCCAGCATCACCTCCTCTTCCGGCCTGCTATGAGACACAAGTTTGTCTTGTGTTGCAACTAATGTGTTATTAACGACTTTTTCACTCACTGTCACCGGATACAATGTCGTGATAATGCTGCTGTTTTAGGAGTGTGTGGGATGGGGGGAGATGCATATCCTTGCATCAGAATGTCAAGACGTCGGACACATTTTGACAAATGATGCAACCTGACGAGTGTGTTGGGAAGGACAAACAAACAAAACTCCATCAGCAGTTGGCTTGCCCGATCACTCACTGGCTTGATCGCCTTGCTTTTGAGCTTTTTCAACACTCATGTCACTCTGCCATCTTTATCCATTGCTTGCTCACTGAGTCAGTGGTACATACTGGGAATTACAGGTAAGATGGCTTGAAAATTTGGACGGATCTGGGATGTAATGGTTCCTGAACATGCTGATGTTTCAATCACCCCATCCCACTTTTTTTTTTTCCCTCTCACAGTGGTTTGAGGGCATGCTTGCCATAGCCTGGTGATATAAGCATGCCGTCTGGGTTGTTGTATGAGGGAAATGTTTGGGGTGGGGCATCAGTAGTTGGACCCTACACTGGCTGGAGATGACCTCAACTTGAAGGTACAGTAAAAATGTACAATATTTAAAGTGGAAATAATTGGAAAAAGATGTGCTGGTTCCCAACCTGAGGAGGTCCATGGTGTCCCAAAAGTCCAAAAACAGATAAAACCAGGGCTGAGTATTTGAACATTTGTTATAGTAGTACCAGTGTAATACCTGAGTTTAACTACAGACACTAAAAATGTGCGAATATCTATTTTGAGGAGTATAAACAACTTTTTCTCTCAAAAGCTTTTGGTTCATTTCACAGAAATGTTAAATCAAGTCCTGTCTAGTTAAACAATAAGTAAAAAAAGACTACAAACCTGAAAATGAATTTAAACAACCGCTCTGACATTTAAAGGAAGGCCTCCAAAAATACTATGAAACAGATAAGAATCTGGCACTCCAAAAATTCAGTCACTTCCATAAAGTTAGGGGACTTGAGAGAGACAGATTTAAAAAAAAAGAGTGGTTGAAATCAAAGCAGCAAAGTTTGAGATCCTCAAATATTTAGTTTCTAGTATGGATCAAGTTGGAAAAATGCTGGATCCTGCATTTCCCATAATGCAACCAACACCGTCATTTTTCTTTGACCCACATATTTCAAACTCCACGGCCCCAGTTTTTAACACAGGATTTTATTATAGACTTATAGTTTTGAATCTAAGCCGGGGTAACCCCAGATGACATCATCATCATCGAGGTAACACCTGATGATCTCATCAGGGCTCATTCCCTCATACTTTACAAAGTCGAGTCAATACAAGTCAATTTTCTGTGGGTCTTCGAGAGCCAACTATTGTCACAGGCTTAGCAGTACTTCCAATGATGCGTAAATTGACTTTATGTGTAAAACCAGAGGAGTGTTCCCTTAAAATGCAACAAAAATACGTAATTAAATAAAATAACATCACTAGTTTGGGGTTTTCTAAGCCTAGCTCTTATAGAATACAGTACCTACTCATTTGCTCCCTATTCAAAAAAAGTGTGACAGACATGTAATATCAGCATTTGTCCTCTTGGTGGCAGTGGCATCTAAGTCTATGCAGCGCAGTGAGGATGAAGTGTGTGTGTAAATCCCTGCAGAGATGAAGTGGAAAACATTCAAGTGAACAGTGTGATCATTTATTGACTGACAGTGACTTCAGTCAGGCGCGTGATGTGCATGGTGATGAATGCTGCTTGTGGAGAATTCCTTGTGTGTTTCAGCTCAGGGCTTCATTGACTTTCTTCTGTGTGTCTGTGTGTGTCTCTGTGTATCTGTTTGATGATCCTTTTGCCTTGTCTAACCCTCTGTTCTCTCCCACCTCCTCCCTTGTAGTCGACCTTACTGATGCCTCTGTGGCCTCACCTTTCACTCCTACTCCTCCTCCTCCTCTTGCTCCTCTTCCTCCTACTACCATCGCTCCTACAACCATTAGTACCTCAACTACTACCACTCCTACAACTACAACTTCTACTACTACTACTACTACTACTACTACTACTACTACTACTACTACTCCTACAACTACAACTTCTACTACTACTACTACTACTACTCCTTCTACTACCGCCACCACTGCAACTGAGGCGACCACTACCACCACACCTCCTCTGCTGGTCACCACCAGGCGTACCGATCAGAATGTGTTGGGTACATGCTGCAGCCCCATTGTGGTTTTTTAGTGTTTGTAGTGTTTTAGTTGACCATGAAAGGCACTTTAATTCATGGATATCAAAAGACGATTACTTTCTCCCACCTGACGAAACAGGAAACTACATCAGGGCTGCATTCCAATAAGCTGTGTTGTACCTGCTGTACAAAAAGTGGGGAATTACTTCAGAATATTGGGATGTAGCCAGCAACTGTCCTCCTGGTCAGGAAGTGAGAATCCAAACTTTTTTTTATTAAATAGACATTGATAACTGTGACGTTCATGGACAGAGTACCCTTTACACTTTGTAGTGATGAAGGCTGCTTATTTCAATTGATGAGGATGGTGATTGAGTTCACCATTTTTTTTCCTAGTTTTTAGGTCTAATTATCTCTGGAGTTCACTCGAAACTGAAAGTAAGCATTGCAACTAAGTCTTTCATGAACTGAAAAATCCTTTGTAATTTTATTGCGGGTGAATTTTCTGTCCATGAACATATTAAATTTACTTCTGGTTTTGAGTGGACCATGATCAGCATCCATCCTGATCAAAACAATCATTCTTGTAGGCAGACCCCCTTAGTGCTAGCGCCATGCATAGGTCTAAATGCAGCCCTGTGTATGGTTGTTGTAACTGTGCCGTCTCTGCGCCTTGCCTCTGACCTTTAACCCTTTACCCTCAACTCCCCATGTGTAGTGGCCCTTGGGCGGAAGATCTGGAATCTGACGGTGGAGCCTAACAGTAACTACGCTAACGTCAGCTGGAGACACAACTTCCCGGCCGGCAGCAGCGAGTTTGTGCTAGAGTTCACACTGGACAGTAAGAAACCAGACCAAGCCCACTTTGAGCTATCAAATCCTAAAGCTAGATTTGAACTTAATCTTTTCTGACTAAAAGCAACTGGAGTAGTGGGATATTAATGGAGTTAGAAGATAATGCTAAGTACAAAGAGTAGGATTATACAAAGGGCATTTTTCAGAGAGCAGGCAAAATAGACGTGTCAAAACAGATCCAAAATTTCTGAAAATTACTGGGACACACTCCAGTTGACTCTACAGTTTTGTCTTGACCTCTAAGGTTTAAGACTCATCCAGCTCTAATTATAAAGTTGCACTAATCAGTATTTTTATATGAGCAATGGGTCAAATAACTACGTATAATGCAAATCTTTGGTTGCAGTGACGAATCCGCAGAGTTATCACCAACTTTGTGGTTTCCATCAGCTATGGCGCATTATACCATCTGTCAATTCAATGTTTCGGTATTCCAGTGCTCGAATTTACTGTTATCAATACTGTTTCCAGGGTGCGTAAAGAGGCAGTTATTTGCAGCACATGTTTTTTCCCCGCAAATCAAAATATTTGTTTAATCTTTTTCACAGGAACCTTAGTTTAGCTAAGGTGTCAGTGCTGGGGATTAGAGAAATGACTGGATGTGAAAGACACCTGATCTTCTACCAGACTCTAGCCCACGCTCTTAAGTTGCCCGATGTGAATACTGTTCAGTATATATTTATTCACAGAAATCCTCATAAGATGGAGATGCAATTTTCAAATTATGGTTTGTATGCATCTCCAATGAAATCCATTTTTTTTAGCAGCAGAATTGTGATTACAATCGCAAGCCCCCTTTAACAGAAATGCTGAAGAATGATTCTTATCATTAAATATTTAATGCCTTGTTTTTTTCATACAGACTTCAATTGAACCTTAGTGGCAGGTTTTTACCCCAAAATTCCTTGCTAAAGGGTTTTTCTGAAATGTGTCCTTGTTCCTGCGTTACTCATTCCCAAAACAGTCTTTTATATAAATAGTCTGATGTTTGAACAAAGCAAGACTGGAGCATAAAGAAGAAACAGCATGAAATGGAAAGATGAGGACATGAGTAAAAAACAAATCGATCTTTTTGGTGAACATTTTTTAAATAAAATGTGTGTTATCACTACTCTTTTATCAAGAGACAACCTTCAACTGTAGTAGCAGCTGCTGCTCCGTTGGCCTGTTTTTTTTTTAATCCATATTTTTACTCAAGGAGGTGATATTCGCACTTAAAAGTTGATTTTTCAATTTGAATTTAGCAGAAGGTAAAACATGCTGTCTGTGTATCTGTCTCTCTCTCTTGCAATCTTTCCATCTCCCTTTGGTCTTTATATGTTGAAAAATGTTGGTCATCATCATGTCACTACTAACTTCCTGTGTAGTCCACCATCACAATGGTTTCTTTTGAACATGCTGCCTGGCTTTGAATGGCTCTTGTTTGACCAACACTGTGAATGGTCTGTTCGCCTTGCTTACTCTGAGTTGTTGTTTGAATGTGTCACCTTTTTGGTCACCACGCTTCCCTAATCACTTAATTTTTCTTTGGATTAGGTGTTAAGCACTCTTGAAGCCTACTTATATAAAACACATCATCCCTCCTTTCCTGGAATCCCAGAGCTTGAGATTGGATAGCCCATCACTTATAGGGTCTCTAGTCCTTTCTACCAATTCAACATTCTATGATCTTTGGTCAAAGACAGAGAGAAGGGAGGATGTCTTTTTCATATACTTGAGGGAGGGAAGAGAGGGGGGTGATGAGCCTGATCTAATGGTGCCCCCACACACACACACACACACACACACACATCTCCTGTTCTCCAAGGTCAAATCTGAAAGCTTCAACCCTAAGGAAGCACACTCTCCACCTCCTATCATCATCCCTTCATTCTCCCTCTGTCTTCCTGACTGTGATTCAAGAGTCTCCGCTTTTCTGTCAGAGGAGGGTTTATGAAGGATTATACTTTGGTGACATGACAGAACGAAAGTGGGACCACCTGTCATGGAAAAGGAAATGAGAGATCTTGTCAAAATGGAAGAAAATTGGAGTAACTGTCAGAATGTGTGCATGAGTACTAAAAATTGAACATGCACGGCTACATATTAATATTCCAACCTTTTCTCACAAAATTATTTTGAAATTAGTGGATGTTTTCAAATAACTTAACTTTTTTCATGAAGTAAAAGTGAGAAGAAGAGCTTCTCAAATTTTAATACCAAGTGTTACCAAATTTGTTCCCAAATTTAACTATTAGCCAGTCGTTTCACATGATGCACAAATGAAAATGGTGTGACCTCTTTTTTAGTTTTATCATATATATTATTTGTGCTTCTAATGATTTGCATTTCAAAATATGGTCATAATATAATCCACAAAACTTTGCAAAATTCTATAAATCTCAAATACTTGCCGCAGCATTTATTTCCCTCAACTATGAAGAGAATCCATCTGTTTATTTTTAATTTCTGCTGTTTTATAAGCCTCCCTGTTTGCTGGTCTACTCTGTTTTTTTTTCTAACAGCATATTAAATTTAGATTTAAATTTAAATTCCTCTATGTTCACTTCCTGTTATCTTGATGAATTCCAGCTTTTCCACAGCACAACAGTCCTGTCATACTTTGCTGTTTTTTTTCTCCAATCCCTGTTAAGCTACCATCAATGAAACTCAATATTTCCTGCACAATTATCGCACATTAAAATCCTACCAGCAGGTCAAAGGGTGCAGTCCTTCCCATTCCTGGTAGGCATTTAATTTGAAACATCTGTAGACAGTGTTGAGCTTTACTGATGGTAGGTTAGCACCAATCAAAAGGATGGCAAAGAGGCGAGTGGCCTTAATTGGTGAATGAAAACAGTATTTGTGCTTAAAACAGAAAGTGAGAGCAGCAGACTGGCGAGTATGACATGACTCTGGTGTTGCACTGAAAGAATTAGTAAGATGCTGGTAAGATGTACATTATGCTGGATTTATCACGTGATTATGTGAGTACAACGTTATTTGAATTCTGGCAATTATTTGAAAATTTACCCTGTTCTCAGTGTACGACGTTTTGAGAAATCCATTTGTTCACAAGGAAATGGAAAGGCAATGGATTTCTTGAAACATGAAGTAGTGCAGTAAAACATAATGAGATGGACTGTAAAATATAATCACCTTCCGGCTTATATCAAAATATTTGCTATTGGGAACATTGGAATGTTTTTACTTTTGAACAAAAGGTTTTTCTTTGCGGGACTATCACCAAACCCCAGATTAATCCTAACCAGGCTATTTTACAAATGATGTAACCTGTATGTTAAAATGGAATTTAAAATGTGTCACAGTAGGATACACACACAGAGGCATGTAAACCCAGCACTTGTTCCCATCCATCCCACTCATTTCTGCCATTTACAATAATGTTGTAAATACTGTATGTGTTAAAAGGACCAGGTGTGTTGGTCACACAAGCTACAGCAAATACTTCGGATTGTAAATCACTGTGCAAAGACAAGTGCTAAATAGCAATAGCTTCGTCTCCAGTAGCGATAAAGCACCATATAGGACTGAACAAAGACCATATCAAGTAAAAGTCTGTGGTCTACAAGTAGGAAGATTTTCAGGAGTCTCAATAATTTCAGGAGATTTGAATCTTTTTTGCATTAACCATAAAACATAAAGATCACCATATTCTATTTATAATAATAAATACCAACCTTGGCCATTCTCATGGCTCTTTATTGACTAATTATGTAAAAAGGAATGGCATGTCTTCTCCTGTGTCTGAAGCAGACATTTTGTTTGGTTGGTTTAAGGACTGGTAGTAAATAGCATGGCTTTGGAATGAATATTGTTGTTAATGTTGTTAAATGGTTGATAGCATGGTGCATGACGTCACCACCTTTTGCTGCCTTCTCCTCTCACTGCCAGCTCAGAGTCATGCCTATAGCTTGGCCACGTCACGACCGACACGTCTTTTTGCAGGAAAGACGCAGGTTGTTGTCGCTGTGTGGGCCTGTGAATAATTGAGACGAACAATGCTTTGCCACCTTAGTCCCTGATGTTACGCAAGAATAAAGGAAGTTGTGCAGTTCTACCTGGTTGAAACATGATGCAGAGCGACCAATTTATATGACAATTCATTTGTGTGAGATTTTGCTGACCAAAGTGTAGTGGTTTTGCCTGAAGGAACATCTGCTACTTACGCCCCTTTTCTCCTTTGCTCCCCATTTTTAGATGAGATTTCTCCGGAGAATTGTACCCTTGAGACTAGCTGTAGTCTCAGAGCCATAAAAGAGGGAAATGAACCAGAATTCGTCAGCTGAATTGAACTTTAAAGAGTTGCACCTCATTCATTACGTATAATGGCTAAAAATATTAAACTTCAACGTACGTATGCTTCTGTACTTTAAATAGGTGAATGAATCTTTATGATGGGGATAGGCACTGCATTGTTATCAGTCTCAATTCACGTAAGTAACCCTGCTTTCACTGAGAAAAAATAGTCTTCCTACAAAGCATTGTGATGCTGTGACCGTTGCTAGTAAGAACAGACCATACTGTGAACAAAGGCCACACACCCTGGAGTGTGATTGGCTCCTTTCTTGTGTCTCCAAGGCGACAAGACGGTGAAAGTTGTACCAGTGAAACAACAGCCCCCCATTACAGTGGCGGATCTGATCGCAGGCGCCAAGTACCATCTGAGGGTTTACTCCCATGAGCTCAACAGCGTCAGCAGCATATCTATCCCCTTTAAGACCAAAGCAGGTGAGACCACACCAGGCTAGGTGGAACCAGGGTTCCAGCCAGGTGGGCTACTCTGGGCGCAGATCTGTTGTTAGTAGTATCTTCAGAAACTCAGTCAAAGCTGGGTGAGTTATTATGGTTTGTTTTTTATCAGCATACATGTTCTTCCCAAGGTATCCTCAAGTCAGTTAGGATAAGACACTTCACCCCTTTGTATTTGGATGCCATCATACTACATTTAGATCTAGGTTCTTTGATTAATTTGATTACTTTGCATGAACATAATAAGTATAAGAAGTATAAGCTATATATAGTGCAACTTAAGAATTTTATTATCTCGAGGCAGCACATACTCTGGCTCTGGTATTCAAGTATCATCATAAACTAGATCTTTCTGTACACAATGGAAGGGTACAGAATACACCGATCAGCCATAACATTAAAACCGGAAACTGATTTTAATGCTATGACCAATGGGTGTATGTTTCCTGTGCTGGCAACTTGGCTGGCCAAAAAACAGTAACATTAGACGAAAGTAAAGCTTATTGTGCTTATTTGCCTTTTAAGTAATGATAAATCTTAGTTTAGCTAATTTGCTTTGTAGATATGCCAGGTCTTATTTCAGGTCCAAGTTAGTTAACAAGAACAAACAGTTGTTTTTTTTGTTTTTTTGTTTTCTTAACTTGTTAAATAGTTGGCAGGCTAACTCAAGCCGCAAATGTTAACATGGAAACAATAGCTGTTACTAGCTACCAGACACCTAATGTTAGATATGATATGTTAACATCAATCATTAATGTTTGGTCTGCAAACATGCATGACTGTCGGACTGTAGGATGACTGTCTTACAGGTTCAAAAATACAAGTAGGCATTAATAGGTACAGTCAACCAAAAGCTATGGCCCTCCAATATGGCCACCACCGCTGCTTAGAAAGTGATATTTTTTATCCAAAGATTAGCTTGCTTCATCTAATCTGACATATGAGACCTCTTATAATTGGAACTACAGCTTTGGCTAGAACTTAATTTTTTGATGGAATTTTAGAAATGTTGCTCTAAATATTATATTCTTTATTTTTTTCAAATTCAGTGCTAATATCTATAAAATTTCAGTTATAATTTCTGGTAGAGGTCAAAGAATTTGTGTTCTTTCAAGTTGTATTGAAACCTTTCCGGGTGTATTGAAAGTAACAGTTATTTTCACACCACAAGCCTCTCTTTCTCCCACACTTTTCTGCTTAAAATTCACACACTGTGTAATGGAAAAGAAGACAAACACCTTATATTTATGGATGGGATCCTTTGTACAACATCATCCTGGATATGAGCTTTGGAGGAAATAATATGATATTGGGTTCTGAGTTGTCGACTTCTGCTGAGGGCTGTGAGATTTGAACAGATTGTCTGGTGTGTTAGGTCTGACTCATCATGGTCCAGAGAAACACTCACTGTGTTTCCACTCTTCTCTCTCTTCTTCTGCCCCACCCTGTGTGTGTGTGTTCTGTGTATGTCTACAGCCTACATAGACCAGGTAGACATAGCCACTCAGGGCTGGTTCATTGGCTTGATGTGTGCCATTGCCCTCATCATACTGATCCTCCTCATCGTCTGCTTCATCAAGAGGAGTCGCGGGGGCAAATACCCAGGTAAGGCCTGACAATGGGCTTTGATACCTCTGAGAGGAGCAGTTTTAGCTCCACAGAGCCATCTGGCAAAGGTTGACAGGCATTTGCTTGGATTGAGACAACATCAATAGAGTAACCAGGTGGATGAGCCACTGGTTTGTAAAAATTTTTTTCCCATTGTAAAATAACGTTATTTAAGAAATAAACTCAATAATCCTCAACACATAAACACAGTCTCATGTGTTTTTAAGTTAAGTTGTAACCACTGGATACAAATACAGTGGCATGAAAAATTTGGGTACCCTTGGTCAAAATTTCTGTTACTGTGAATAGTTAAGTGAGTCAAAGATGAACTGATCTCCAAAAGACACAAGTTAAAGATGACACATTTCTTTAATATTTTTATTTCCATTTTACAATTTCAAAGTAATAAAAAGGAAAAGGGCTGGAAACAAAAGTCTGGGCACCCTGCATGGACAGTACTGAGTAACACCCCTTTCAGTTCTTGTTTGGGATTATTTTCATCCATTCTTTCTTGCAAAGGGCTTCTACTTCTGTGAGATTACTGGGCCGTCTTGCATGTACTGCTCTTTTGAGGTCTACCCACAGATTTTCAATGATGTTTAGGTCGGGGGACTGTAAGGGCCATGGCAAAACCTTCAGTTTACACCTCTTGAGGTAGTCCATTGTGGATTTTGAGGTGAGTTTAGGGTCATTATCCTTTTGTAGAAGCCATCCTCTTTTCATCCTTAACTTTTTTAAAGACAGTGTGATATTTGCCTCCAGAATTTTCTGGTATTTAATTGAATCAATTCTTCCCTCTACGAGTGAAATATTCCCTTTGCTACTGGCTGCAACACAAGCCCAAAGCATGATTGATTCACCCTCGTCCTTAACAGTTGGAGAGGTGTTCTTCTCATGGAATTCTGCACCCTTTTTTCTCCAAACATACTTTTGCTTATTGCAGCCAAAATTTTCTAATTTAACTTCATCAGTCCATTGTACTTGTTTCCAAGATACAACAGGCTTGTTTAGATGTTCCTTTGCAAACTTCTGACACTTGTGACGAATTCTGTGGCGAGGATGTAGGAAAGGTTTCCTCCTGATGACTCTTCCATGAAAGTCATATTTGTGCAGGTTTCACTGCACAGTAAAATGGTGCACCTCAACTTCAGAGTCTGCTAAATCTTCCTGAAGGTCTTCCTATCGGTCATATAGATGGTTTTGATTGGCCTTTCTGGGAATCCTATGAGCAGCTCTCTAAGAAAGTTTTCTTTGTCTTCCAGACACCAACTTGACCTCCACCATTGCTTATAAGTGCCATTTCTTAATTACATTAAGAACTGAGCAAGCGGCTAACTGACATACCTTTGCTATCTTCTTAAAGCCTTCTGCTGCTTTGTGGGCATCAATTATTTTAATTTTCAGAGTGCTGGCCAGCTGCTTAGAGGAGCCCATGGCTGCTGATTGTTGGGACAACGTTTGAGGAGTCAGAGTATTTATAAAGCTTTGAAATTTGCATCACTTGGCCTCTCTTAACAATGACTGTGAACAAGTCATAGCTGTAACAAGCTAATTAAGGTCTGAGACCTCGGTAAAAGTTATATGAGAGCTCAAATCAGAGATATCAGTTCATTTTCTACTCACTCAACTATTCAAAGCAACAGAAATTTTGACCAGGGGTTTCCAAACTTTTTTATGCCACTGTACTGCATTTCAGTTTTGTTTCTGAGAAATGATTTTTTTTTTTTGGCAGTTTATTATGTCAAATGACTGTAGCTCAACCTCTAGTATATTCAGAACACTTTGTGATTAGGACTAAAACATCCCACTCTATTAAATGAACTGTTCAACATTTGTTGCAAAATTTTGAATTTTAATGAATTTATCCAAAATGTTCTACAAAGCTCAAAGCTCTGTTGCCATTTCGATGGCAACAGAATTTGAAATTCTCTGATTGGATGTTTTTTGCCACGCTCAATAGTTTGCTCTGAAGTGATTACTAAATCAACACTTTAATCATCAACATTTTGGTATCAAGGTAGTAAATGGGTAGTGATTCAGGCACAGCTGACTCCTCTCCTAGACTCATGCACACAGTCTTATATCTATACTGTAAGTGGCAGATGTTGTTTATGGCAGTTATTTTTACATATCTGTTACTGCAATTTTGATGTGATATTCAGGTTTTAGTGACTTATTGTGAAGATGTATGTTTCATGGTTTGGTCCTGATCTACAGTATGTGATAATTTAATGGTTTAGAACAACAGAAATTAGAGGGTTTTTTTAAAATGTTTTACAGTTTCTATAATATCTAGGTGGTGGCTGTGTGACTGGTTTCGCAAAATATCTCGGTAGGTGTTGAATTGTGGTGCTGTAAAGGTTAAGAACTAATGGTCAGTGTTTTCACTCCTGACTAAAGCACTGACACACCTTACAAACCCAACCCAATGTTATACAACTAAACAACAACAAGCTTCTAAGTCTCTTGCACTGTGCACTATGTTCCAAATGCATACTACAGTATACATGAATTACTAGGGCAGCAGCTCAGAAAACAGTAAAACATGATAAATACATAGAAACACATTTATAATTATATATGTTTTTCTATTTTCAAATTAGAATTAATGTCTTTCAGCAAACATCTTGTATCATGTAATTTCTTTGCAAAATGGTAGAGTACATGCATTTCTTGTACACAGCCTGCCAAAGTAGTGCACTGTCCACAATTGTTTGCTTTATACTGTAGCATCAGTTTATATGATATAGTAATAGGGAATAAGTATGGATTTGGGACACAGTATTAGTTAACAGTTTAATAAATGAAGGCTGAAACAAATATCTGGAACTAAATCATATGTTCAAATTAACTCAAGGAACTCCTCAAAATTTGGATGGTTTTGTGTATCCAATCTAACCATGACATCCGTGGAACTCTCACAAAATACTGAAAATTCTACTTCTGTTCTTTTTTCTTCAGTGCGTGACAAAAAAGATCTCCCCTTAGACCCAGTGGATCAGAAAGACCAAGATGGATCCTTTGATTACCAGTAAGTATAATTAAACAGACTACTCGCTGCCTGCATTACAGCTGCACCCCCTACATCATCCGTGTTTGAACGCTGGCCTTTGAAATGATTTGAAGTTCATTTTAAAATGTTTAGTGGTCAAGGGAATTTGTGGTAAATGGATTAGGATGGTGTCCACTTCCAGTATCCTCTAGTTATTGTAACGGATATGAGATCTTTTGAGAGGTGGCAAAGAGACGTTTCTCAGACTGTCTGTGTGGAAAGCCCTTTATTATTGGTGCCAGGTGCAGCATTATCAGCAGCAAGTCATGCAAGCAAGGAAGAGGGTTTTCATCCTAGAAATTCCGATCCGATGAGACAGTGCTTTAGTTATGAAGGAGTTCACCTTGATCGATTAGTCCTACGAGTGTGCTTGCAATTGGTAATGAATCACGGTGAATAGGACTCCTGCCATCACTGAGGTTTTCAAAAAGACTCTATAGATACATTTGAAAAAGCCAATTCATGGATGGAACTATTTTGAAAAGTCACAGCCTTTCATTTAATGCTTTAATAATTTAAAGGTTTTAATGCAGCTGCTCAGGAATTGCTGTTAGCCTTAGTTAGCAGGTATCATTTATGACCTGCAGTCAGCTGACTATTTCATACCAGTGGAGTGGCCCGACAACAGAAACAAAAGTATATGTCATTGATAACTCCTGTATTGTGTGATTTGCTGAACTGAAATGAGAAGAAATGGATCACAGAGAAATACGTAGGCAACAGAAGAGAGATATAACCTGTTAAGAGGAGCCATATTTGTCAAAACAGTTCATATAGCCAACATCATCCATCATCTTTAGTACTATTTCAATGCAGTTTTGTTGTTTACCAACACAAACAACAACACTGGACAGAATTGTGTTTGAAATTTGAATCCTGTATTCATATAGGATATCTGCATAAGTATTCACATGGATGAAAGCTTTCTAGCTCAAGAAGCTGAGGCACAATACAGTTCTACTATCTCATGTTTCTAATTGAACATAAGCAGTATGCCATATTTCTGTAATGTGAGGACGTACTTTATATGCTGTAGAACATGTCTGAACAGAATGTGTTGGTAAGTGATGTGTCTTTTGTTCCTTCCAGGTCCAACTGAGCTGTGGCCTCATTCTTCTTACTGTAGAATGAGTCCTTTTCTCTACTTGTCCACTTTGACTAAAAATACGTTGAGTTTAACCTGCTTTCTAAATCTGTAATGTACATGTTCTAACTCTGTGTGAGACTGACACTACAAATTTTATGTTTAATTTTAAACACTCTAGAATGAGAAAAAGCATTTGAATCTTAATACTGACCGGATACTACTGATGGAAAACATTGCAGTATACTGTGAATGCCTACATATCGGTACACAGAAAGTAACAGCAAGGATCCTGTCTTTTATAGTATTCAGACTTTGTATGTTATACATATATGGAATGTACAACATACTGTATCCGTACATAATCATCTACATATATGTATATGATTATGTAGTTCTGCGTTGGTGTAAAATGCTTTTGTAAAAGTATGAAATTACAGTCTTTGATTGACACAGCAGTACTTCTGAAGGCATTGAAATCAAGAGATAGCTCTATATGAGTGTGCAGGATCATTTCAACAGAAGTGCAATTAGCATTTATTACCACATGAGTAGTGCTGTGCTGTTGTGTTTAATACTATGTAATTCATCCATCTCCAGTACGTGAGACACTGTTTTGTTCAATAATCAATAATGAGTCATTAATACTTAATAAATCCTCTCTTACAGTCAAGGTCATTGCTTTACTCTGATTCTGACCCAGAATCCATCCCTGGTGCTAATCCATTAAGTCCACTCATTTCTGTGTCTGTGTTTGTGTGGATGCAAGGATTACCTGTATGTATCATGTGGAGCTTCTCTGTCCTCTATCCCATTTCTTTCTCTGCACTTCCTGTCTCTTGCTGTCTCCCCTGTTTCCTCATATCTCGTCCCTCTCTCTCCCCCACGCTGAAATGGGTCATCTCTCCCTGACAGGAATGAAAACGAAAACAGGTACTTTGGTTTCAGCATGGAATCTCTCGTAGCCTGCGCATGTCGGGTGAAGCAGATGTCTCCCCTGAGCTGGAGAAAGGGGGGTGTGGATAAAGTGTAGCTTGTTCGGGGGAGATCAAACAGGACATTCAGCCTGTCTTCTTGGCTGTTTGGTCAGTCTACAAAGAATGAACAGTTTTCAGTCATGTTGTCAGCAATATCATTCTAGCTGGCCTGCTTTAACTTTTAAAGCATAATTTGAACGATGTGATAGACAGGTAACATCATAGAAAGTAGCTGACACCATAGCGATGAGGTGATTAACAGAGAGATGGACAGGAACCAGCAGAGTGCCAGGCTTTGGTTCCTTTAGGGTGTCAAACTGTCATCTAATATGTAGTATTTGCAACTGGTTTTCCAAAAGACATTTTATTCAAATAAGTCTGTGGTTTCAGTCACAAAACTAAACCCAGAGAGATCACACCCCGGGAAAAAAACTGCTAGAAAAATGTATGGCATCTATTAGTAGTGATTCATTGGTTTCAGTCAGGAGGCTGACACATTGGTTACTATGTAAGACTTGTAATGTCAATAGAGTGAATGAATACATGTGACGTATAAGACCGTAAGCATTAAATTCCTCATGATTCACAATTGACCTCTTCTAGCAATATCCCATAAGGAAGTACTCAGTCTTTCTATCTATCTAGTCTGTGGCAATATAATTTCTACCTGAGATTATAATACAAACCACAGGTATGTTTGTAGTATACAGGTATGTTGGTAACAAACAGCAACCTCACTTTGACAACAAGATTCTGAGAAGCTGCACACAGTCACTGCACCCAGCTGTTGTTCACCAGAAATAATTCCAGATATAATAATTCCATATATATATATATATATATATATATATATATATATATAGGCTGGATGAGATATATAATCTCTCCAGCATGTTCAGGGTCTACCCCAGGGTCTCCTACCAGCTGTATGTGTATGGAATACCTCCAATGGCAGGCGCCCAGGAGGCATCCTAATTAGATGCCCGAACAACCCAAACTGTCTCCTTTTGAGGCGTAGGAGCATTGGCTCTACTCCGAACTCCCTCCGGATGTCAGAGCTCCTTACCCAATCTCTAAGACTGAGCCCAGCCACCTAGCAGAGGAAACTCGTTAACGCCGCATGTATCCGCCATCTAATGAGGGTTGGAACGCAGATCGACTGATAAATCGAAACCTTTGTCATGCAACTCAACTCCCTCTTCACCACAATGGTCAGATACAACGCCTGCTTTACTGCTGATGCTGCACCGATCCACCTGTTAATCTCCCGATTTCTGATGGTTTGCCAGAACTTCCTTGAGACTACCTGAAAGTCCTTCTCCATGGCCTCACAAAACTCCTCCCACACTTGGGTTTATGTGTCCGCAACTGTTGCAGCTGCAGCCCCTCTGGCCTGCTGGTACCTGTCTCCTGTTTCAGAAGACCCCTGGACCAGCCAGGCCCGAAAGGCCTCCTTCTTCAGCTTGACAGCTTCACTCAGCTTGAGTGTTGTCAGTGCCTTCCAACCACAACCCCTACAGCCACGTCCCCAATGGAGGCTTAACATGGCCCACTCGGATTCCATGCCCCCAACCTCCCCCAGGATGCCTGCAAAGATCTTTTGGAGGTGGGAGTTAAAGATGTCACGGACAAGGGTGTATGCCAGACGTTCGCAGTTCACCCTCACTACACGTTTTTATCCAACTCTGATCCAAATTGCCACCAGGTGGTGATCAATTGACAGCTCTGCTCCTCTCTTTACCCAAGTGTCTAAGACATATGGCCGCAGATCCAATGATACCACCATAAAGTTGATCACTGATCTTAGGATAGGAACTCCAACACAGCACTCAGTCGGGGGGCTCCTGAGCATCCTCACACCCACCCTATGCCTCACACCCTTGTCAACTCCAGAAAAGGACAGAGTCCATAACCCCTCTCCAGGAGTTTGGTTCCAGAGTGAGTGCTGTGCATGGAGTTGAGCCCAACTATATCTGGTTGGTACCACTCCACCTCACGCACCAACTCCGGCTCCTTCCCTACCAGAGAGCTCACATTCCTAATCACTAGAGCTAGGATGCCAGGGATTGGCACTCCCAGGCCCCTGGCTTACAATGTACCCCAACTAGATACATGTATCTAGTTGCATGTAGTGAGTCCACAGGGTGGTGGCTCCATGTAATATATAACACTGGTAACTGGTTTTAATGTTGTGGCTGATCAGTGTTAAGATGTACTATCTCCCAGAACACTGGTGAGGCTATTCAGAGCTTTGTAAAGGTTCTGAAATAAATATAAAATGTCTCTGGTTCATCACAGTCTTGGTTCAGTCCATGTTTCTCACCCTTTTAGAGGTTAATTCTGTTGTTTTTCCTCCGTCGGCTGACATTTAAAAAGCATCCGCCACCAGGTGCACAGGGCGAGAGATGGCAAGGAAAATCAATTAGGGTTGTAGTGAGGGCAGGGGGGCATAACAATTTGACACCCTGAAGGAACTGATTCAGGCAAAAAACAACTGGAGAACATTTGGAGGACAAAAGACAGAACACTTCACTTCAAAGATCCAACCAAAAATGTTATGACCTTAAAATCCATCAATCTCGTAACAATACTCCAAAGCAAAAACACCAGGAATTTTATGCAACATAATACTTTTTCTGTGCATAGACTGGCTTTTCCTGTTTTCTCCAGATCACTTTTTATTCTTTCTCTTTTCAGTAGGATCTTAAGTAGTTTTAGTGTGCGGGACAATTATTAAAAATCATGAACTCAACTTATAATAAACTGCTCTGTATAATAACTGCATGAAAATGACATGGGGTTTTTTAGTGTAGTTCTTAAAGGATCAGTCTAAATTATCACTGCCTGGGTTTTTTTGTCATAGTTTGCCATCAGCATTGTACAACCAAGTTAAGTAAGTTAAAAGTCAGATGGGTCAAGAAATGCAAGCACTCAGACATTCATACAGCATTCAAACAAAGATCCAGGTCAGCCAAATTTATTTGGAAGAGAAAACAAAGGATAATGGTAAAATTATTACCAAAAATGTCAGTCGTAGTCATCCGTCACAGTTTAAAGCCCCACCTCCTGCCTCAACTTGCCTTACTTACTGTAGTTGTTTGCCCATAGTTTTCCTCTGTAATGAAGGAATTTCAGTGACATTTCAGATGAGCTCACTTTCAGTTTTTCCTCCAAATAAAGTAGATTAGATAGTATGAATAAACTTCTTTACAACCCAATCCTTTTGCCAAACAAGAACATCAATACTGGACAACTGGATCACATAAACCATTAGGTGTGGTAATCATTGAATGTCTACTAATTACTATACTGGGTTAAAGCCTGTCTGGTTGTCTGACTGCTTGTTTGACGTCAGTGTTGCTATAACTGTTGTAATTGATCAAAGCTCAAACTTCTACTTTATTTGTTTTATGTCATTAGGATTATGGTGATTGAATGTATTTACCTCCACCCTTAGAAAAGATATATAAATGTTAATGTTGTCCCTCATCTACCTACGTCGACATTTTTAGATCTCCTTTTTAATATATGTTTATTTTTCATGTCTGTTTCACGATTGTCTTTCTGTTCTAGCCACCCCCCTAATGTTTGTGTCCTTTGTCTCTTTTTGGATTTATTTTCCTCACTGGTCCAAAGGTCTCTTGAAAGGTATGAAAGATGAGGAGTCTCCTGTATCACTGCCCGAGTCCTCCTAATCCTGCTCTAAGAAAATCTAATTTTCTATTGCTCATTTGCAGTGCATTTTAATCAATTAATGTCTGTTAGAGCCATTCCAACTTGTTAACATCCAAATGAATTTTATCCATCATATGCACTTCTAGGCATGTGAATCAGATATTGGATAATAACAAACTCAACTCATTCCCATTACAAATCTCTCAAGTTAAGATGAAACAAAACACACAAAAAACCCCAAAAACAAAACAATAAAAAAACACAGAGTTGACTTTCTGATTCTAAAGTCATGTTAATCTGTGCTCATATTCAGATTTTATGCACATGAGTGAGTTTCATGTTTTGTTATGAAAGGAAGGTTATCTGAAACTCACTCCCAGTTACGCCAGTTACCTTTGCTCTTCTCCTCAAAAGAAAAAAAAAAATCACCTAATCAGATAATTGAATCATTCCTGATTCTGCCCTATTTCATTCAGAAGACATTTTGAGGTCACTGAAATAAGAGGCTCCCTCTTAAAGCCTTCCGACTCACTAAAGTTGCTGGTGCAGTACAGTCAACAAATGAAAGCACGCTTGGCAGATGCGACCGGGGCAGGTGTTCTGAAAAAGATTTATTTAATTAGCTGTAAAATATGTTATCTTGAAGTGTTTCAGTGGCAGTTGTGCAAAGACAGATGCCCTTGTGATTTACTCCTGGCACTCTCAAAGAATATCGAACCACATTGAGACATGTTCTATCTGCCAGCTGCTGTGTTGCTCTCCTTACTTCTCTCTCCACCTGTACAAATGAGTTATGAAGACAAGCCTTCTTGTTACTTTAATCATTTCTTTACAACTACATGTACTCTATGCTACAGTCCGTAACTATTTGGACAGTGACACATTTTTGCTGTGTTTCATCTGTACACCAGCACATTGGATTTGAGATGAGGTGCTGACTTTTAGCTCTAATTTGAGGGAGTTTCAACAAGTACCGAAGTAACAATCCATAAAAACTATACAGTAAACTAATCAATAGTGCAGTATTTTTGTTAGGGTTACAAAAAAAAATAATTTGAGCATTTAATGAATGGCCACCTCTGTGGGTAAGGTTTGCTCAGATTAATGCGACAAAACCTACTCGGTTAATGTTAGGGAGGATCGAAGTCATGGTTAAAAGAAACCATCTTTGAATGGACGTTTGTTTTTGAGAAACAATAATCATTATTTGCACAACCACAAGAGGTCACTTGTCAGGAAAGTGTAAACACTGGTTGTTTTAAGTGTCAGAGCAAACGACAAAGCTTTCATTTTGCTAGTGAGGACAGTTTTGGGTGTTAACATTTACTTGATGAATGTTGTAGAAATTCCCCTACTTTGTTGGTAATTTGGGTGAACTGACCTTTGAACAAAAAAGCAGCTGAGGTTTCTGACCAAACAGGAGTGCTCTTGACTAGCCAAGTGAGTTACCAGCTCTCAGTGAAACTGATCACGTCTTTCCCTTTTGGAGACAAGAAAGAAGGTGAAAAGTCCCAAAAACCCCTGAAGATGGCTGCAGGAACAGTCAGACAGGATGTGTAGGAGACTTAAGACAGTTATTAACTGCAAGAATTTCACACCTAATATTAAATCTGATGACTTGTTTGATTGCTGTTTGTCCTCGTCACTGTCTTTTAAAAGATCCACGATAGATCTAGGCAGCTAAAATTCAGTACTTTAAAACAATAGTCATTATTGAGTTTACTATCCGACACCAAAGCAATCAATGGCCTCCTACTTTCTGAATTCACAGTATGATTGTGAACTTGATTCTCTCTCACAGGCGGAATACTGTTTTAATCAGTTAAAAGATGACAACCTTTCTCTTGCTTTTATCCACTTTATGTTCAACTCGTACACTCATATTATCTGTAACATCTTTTCATCTCTTCACCTTATCACATGTCAGTATATGTTTTGAAAGCTTCCACTGTTTCACTGTCTCTCCTTCTCTCACTGTCTCTTGCTCTACTCTGAAAGAGGTTTTGTGGATTGATAAAATAAACACTGGATTCTCGTTTCTGTCAGAGTTGATATTGCTGGGCTTGAATTGTGTTGGACCTAGATCATGCTGTATCGGCCTTGGTCCATTTGTACTCTTGATTATTAACACATCTGCTTTCTAAACTGTATCAAGTGATGTGTGTGGTTCCCAAAGTGTTTCAGCATGAAGCATGACGATACTGAGAAGCTACAGAACAGATTCTGTCCTCTCCTAGGTCATCTGAATATATGATGTTTGATAACCTTGAAATGTAATGCACTGACGTGAGCAGAGAAGAGAAAAATGATCTGAATTTTGCATCCTTCAAATGCATTTGCTGCTGTTATGCTGCTGGCTTAATCTGAGACAAGAAAGCTCATGCTACTCTAGATCTCTTTCTCCCTGTGCATGAAGTTCTCTTCCCCGTAAAATAAGAAGTTAGATGACATGCAGCCATGTTCTGAACTGAGATCAAGCCCAACTCCACTAATGAGACACAATTTTTTTAGGCTTAGATCTCATGTCAGAATAAGGCCACCATCTAGCATGTGTATGCAAATGATATTTGAATTTTTGAGGACAGTATTTATCTCTTTTAATCACCCCTGTCTCCTACAAAATACTGTTGGTTTACTTAGTTTCTTTGCCAAATATGTTCTGGAGGTAATTGGTACTTCAATTGTTGTTTTTTTTTCCAGGCAAGAACTGTGAGATTGGAGACCAGAGTTCATGTCCTACGTCCCACATGTAGTTTAGGGCTTGGTTATGGCTAGGAAAAGCCGAAAACAAATAAACATGTTGACAGTGATTGTTCTGCAGATTTGTTCAGTATAAACAGCAGCACAAACTTATTAGCGCAAATTAGTAATATACAAATGTAATTTTTAGGAGACAGGATTCCTGTTAAAACATACAGGCAATTACTGTATGGTGTTCTGTAGATTTACAAGCATCTTTGTTATAAAATGCAAATGCAGCTTTGTTTTAAAGGTTAGGTTTGGATTTTCTCAAGTTTCTCTTGAGTACTCACATGCCATATGTACAATGAGAAAGAAGTAATCATTTCTTTTGTCCGTACTGGTCATGATGTGATGTCATTAACTATACTGTAAGAGATTTGGGACAAAATCTCTCTTTGACCCAAGCAAAAATGCATAAATGCATTATACTGTACATGCATATGTAAAACATATACACCATACATATATATATATATATATATATATATATATATATATATATATATATATATATATATATATATATATACACATATATACACACACATATATATGCACACAAATATTACATAAGGAAGTGACTACACATAGAGTGTACTTGCTCTACAAAGGAATTTGTGGCTTCATGGCCAATATAAGAGGAATCAATACAGAGATCAAAAACTCTTCCTAATGACATACAGTATGTGAGCATAGTATTAATATTATTAGTGAAAATATTCAAACCTATCCTTTAAAAAAAGAAATGGAAAAGAAATGAATCCTAGAAATGAAAACTCTAACAAGGCCTGAGTGACCTAAACATTCAGTCACTTCACAAAGAATTGTCAATAGAAAAGCTGAAAACAGGGAATTAATATCATTTCTTTACCTGCAATCCCAATAACTTTTCACTTCCCCCTTTTAACCTATGCAAAAGACAGGGTTCCGAACTCCTGCTGACACTGTACAACAACACCCTGCTCCCATTTTAACCATGAGCTCTCCTCTTCATTTACCTTTAAAGCAGTGATGAGGACAACAAGCCTCTGCAGGGCAGCCAGACTTCGCTGGATGGCAATGTGAAGGAAAGCGATGACAGCCTGGTGGACTATGGCGAGGGCGGTGATGGCCAGTTCAACGAGGATGGCTCTTTCATTGGCCAGTACACGGTGAAGAAGGACAAGGATGAGACGGAGGGCAACGAGAGCTCCGAGGCCACCTCGCCCGTCAACGCCATCTACTCGCTGGCGTAGCCCTTTGGCAGCACACGGGACTCAGTGGTCCCCTTTGATTTGAGGGTGTTACAACAAACCACAGCACCATACACCAGACACAAACACACACACATGAATATATTACTATATTAAACACCGTAAACACAGAAGAAATGCAGCAGGGCCTGTCTGGAGACTGTGTAGACTTTCCTCTGCAAATAAAGTGGAGAAACACAAGAGTGGAACTAGACCACAAGCCTTTAGTTTATGTTTCCAGCTCGTAGAATAAGGCCCATTTGAGGTGATATTTGGACAAAGTGGACAGTGCTCGGTTTCCTCTGCGCTCTGCCTGCCCTTTTCCCACACAGACTTGAAGTGTGCCTTCGGGGTAGCTTTCAGCATTTGGAGGCCTCAACAAGCATTATTTTGAGATCTTTCTTTGGCTCGTTTCTGCTCTGAACATTTTCAGCCTCACTGCTCTCCTTCCTGATGCACCCGTCATACCTCTGTGTCGCAGCCCAGTAAAGTACACACAGTGGTTACACACACACACTTGCCCATACGGTAACATATCAGCTTCTTACCATCAATCTCAACTGGATGCTGGCAGATATGTTTATCATATTGATATTTACGCAATGAAAGATTTTAGTTTTTCCACAGCTGGTAGACGAGTCATTGAATCTTAATGAATGATGTATATGGTCCTGGCACAAATTTTAGTGCCCCGCAAAACTATGCACTATCGCCTCCTCAGTACCATTTTGGGTTTAATCTGGTTCGTAAAAGTATACATTTTGAGTTCCTTTTTCACCACTTTCAGGCTAAACTTACATGCTATTATTCACTTTGCCTTGTACAATGTGGTAGACATGTTTTTCTTACCTCTAATCGAATGTTGTAGTGCAGATGTTCAAAATGGCTGCCATTAGAGAAGCCATTCCTGCCACAAGCAGCAAACTCTGCTACAGTATGTTGTCAATGAATCCTGTGTTTTAAAAGATGATAAATATTATTTTGGAGCATGGTAGTATCTGAGGCAGGAGAGAGGAAAGTTAGTTTTGCTTGAGAACCACCAGTAGACCACAACTCAGTGAATATCCTACTCAGCATGCAGGCTAATGCTGCATTCATGTCAAATGGGACAGTTAAAATGTTGACAGTTGTACTTCTTTGGAGCTGTAAAGCTTGGATTATACTGTTTTCTTCTGTTGACTTTGGTTTCTCATTTGTTAACCATATGAATAAGTGGGTGCTACTTTGGAAAGCATGTTTCATACCAAACCAAACTATACAATAATGACTCATTATGATTGAAAAAAAAAAAGGGTTTAAAAAGTTAAAAGATATTCTTCTACCAACACTATTTTCTCACTGATGACACCGGAATTCTGAAAGTTTGGTTTAAACCCCAAAGTTCCCCATTTGTTGTTAGCTCCTGTAGGCTGAGGTGTATATGTTGTCAGGTTGGAAGCTCATCTACGTTCTCTCCTGTGGGACATGAATGCAGCATAAGAAGCTTGGATCCTTACAGTGTGTTCAGACTAAATTTTTACATTGTGTCACACGAATTCTTCCACTGGATTGTTGTTACAGTCTGTGTTTATTTGTCCCAAACAGCCAGTATACAGACATTATCTGTGAGCTAGCTAGTACTTGTATGTCCGGTTCTTTCTGCAATTTTCCTCCAGACCCCTCTAATTTGTGAATTAGGTGTTGATCACACTGCCTCTAAAATTCTCTTCGTGTTACGGAGGGATGTGCACCCCTGCCCTTCCCTCTAGTTTTTTACAAATTCAATCAATTTGTTAAGCATTGCAAAAGAAAAAAGACTGCATTAGGTCGTGTAGAATAATTTAAAAATGACAATATTTACAGCATGAAAATATATACATTAAATTCACAGCCAGCTTTGAAACGAAACGTATCAACTTAATTTTTTTTGTAGAGGAAGAAAGAAAAGGGAAGATTGTTTGAGTAACAGATTAAGTTATGCGAATTATGTGCACTCAGTACTTCAGTAGTCCAACCCCATTTGTAGACATTTTCTTAGCAGACTGATTGACTCACATTCAATGTTTTGCTTGTGTTTCTTTAATTTACGCTCTACATTCATTGAGTGCCCAGTGATTTCACCACATCATTTTGGCACTCATACTGTTGTTACTTGCTACTAAACAGCGCTATTAAACCCCCCAGTGCTAAATCCCATAGATCTTAACTGCAGTTAGTGACTATATTTCACATTGTATTTCAAATATTTATTTTATATTTATATTTATCACAATATGTGGATAGTATTAATATATTAGTTCTTCATTTAATAATTGTTATACACACATTTTTGGCCGACTTATTCTGTTGTTTCACACCAGAAATAGCTGAGATGAAGATGTCTCCAGAGTCTGTGATTGCTCGTCATGCGAGGCGTTAAACACAACAGTATGTTCAAGATATTTCTGTCGCAGCTGGCTTTTCTGCTGTAAACACAACAACAAGAAGAAAATACCTGTCATCATATCTGAAAAATGTCATGTTTATCTGTCCATTGTACTGCTCTTCTCGTACTCTGTGTTGTTTTTAACATTTATGTAACATAACATTCCGACCACACAGAAAATTAATATTGTTACTTACTATTTATTTGGCATATACAGTATTCTGAACATGTAGGTCTCTTATATTTGTAAATATTTGATAGTTCATAATTTCCCCTCAAAAATGCTTTATCTGAAAAGAAAACAAAGATTCACAAATTTGCATCCACCGAGCAAATGTGACAGGTGCATCTTTAGTCCGTCATGCACCTCTGTACTGTAGCTCTGACTAAAATTTGCACTCTGAAGAAGTTACAAGAATTATCCTTCACTCTATGTTTCCCTTTGCTTTAACATTGTAATATACTGTATGGTACTGGCTGTCAGTCACTTGCCTAATGATGGTTTGGATTCTATATTGTGAAAGAGGAATATGTTAGATTCTCTATGATGTAAATAAGTCCTGCAATATCCCATTTGTAGCATTTGTCGCACACAAACTGCTACTAGGCCTAAAAAACATGCATTTGGTGAGGTATCAGAAGAAACTCCCCTCCTTTACACCGTTCTTTCTGAGACTGCGTCTACTCCTTCTTCCCATAATGCCTTTCACTTAATATGCTTATTGTTGCATAGCTGTGTCCTATTTCAGGGGCCACCTCAGAGGAATAGAGGTTGAGCCTGCTCCTCCACAAATGAGACTGTCATGCCTCACATAGCCAAAAAGTCAAACGCTGACATTAATTCTTCCATGTCTGTGTAGCCGTGAGTTTCCATGTGACGTCAGTTTAGTCATCTGCCCCCGTCTGCAAGACTCTGTGTGCAGAACTTTATTAGGACCATACATGCTGACTTTGCACATGTGAATATGTCCACCTATGCAGACACCCGGTATAATGTAAACAGAGGTGTGTGCATGTCCACTGTGCACTCTGCTGCCCCCTCCATGTCCATTTTGGGCAACTGTGACACTAATTGCTGCATTTAGGGTTATCAACTTGTAAAATCCACATTTCCAAGATTACCGCGAGGAACTTACTCTCAAATGAAATATTCTAACTCTGTCACTGCAGGACCTTAACAATCTGGGGCTTCCCATATAACTTGCACGTTTGAGAACCTTGTGAGGCTTTGGTTCAAGGTTCTTCTCTGGACGAGTTGGTGGCACTGACTGAATTGTTATCAACTGATGGCCTGAAGTGGCAACCAGTGAATCAAACCAGTTGGCAGTGTTTTCATTTATGCCACCGTGCACTTGATCCCTCAGTAATTTTGGTTAATCTTCCCCCTGTAGTGTCTGGCTGTCTGCACTGCTACTGACCCCTGAAAGTACCTGGAACTTGCAACTGGTATCACCTCCTGAGCAGTACCCAAATTTAGTCCCAGAGCCTCATCCCCAAACCAGGTGGAGAACAGTGGAAACAAAAGCAGAACCTATGACAATGGTTATGTGTTACCTTGTATTGCTTTGAGTTATGTCACGTCAGTGGTAGATACCAGTGATAAACTTGGGTAAGTTCACTTTCATAGAAGAACAAATTGTGGAGTTTATTCCCAGCTGTTATTATTTACATCCTGCAGTTGCCACTCTATCTGATATAATTACAAGTTGACATCACCTGAATGCACAGTTAAACATGTGACTGGCCCTAAATCTGTTGACCAATTCTGGGGAAATTGAGGCTGCAATTCTTGGCTCATTTGGAAGAGTCTTTAAATAAGGAAAGACCTTGTGGATCCATCATGACATTTTCAATCTGCAGACTTCGAAGGAGTGAGCCCCTAAAGTGGAACATAGCATGTATGTCCTGGTGACAGGCAGCCGTTTTGGAAAAACTTCTGGCTTGATATTTCTTACCCCTTCCAAAACAAAGAGAAGTCTGATTCTCTGAAAACACAACCTTTCTGTCACTTATTCCATCTTTCAAAAACTCACGTTCCCTTCTGTATTTCTGCAGAACCTCAAAGAAATATCCTCTGAGTTTTAATCGGTTGGATGTTTTCTCTAATGCCATTGTTTCCCCGGGGTGCTCACTCTATCCTTGATGTGACCACAGGGGCTTGATATTTTGAGCACCGAGCACAGACACCTTGAAAAACAGGAGTGTGGTGCTGAAATAGAAGAAAACAGGAATAAAAGATCATTGGGTTTGAACATAGGTACAAACTTTCTTACTGGACTCATTGGAAGAGTTTTCTTGAAAACCTGGTCTGGAGACCTCCACCCTCCTCTTCCCACATGGCCTTTCTCTTTTTCCCCCAAGTGTATCACAGCGGGAGAATGCTGTAAACTGGCTATATAACAAAGAAAAGAGAATTATGCATATTTGCTGATACACAGTGCTTTTTTTCTTGTCCTTTTGTTTGTGCATATTGATTTGAGGAACATACAGAGCCGAGCGTCACTTTTTACTGTCTGCATCGTCTCAGCTCACCTTTCACGGGGAAAAAGAAAATGTCAGTGTGCAGTTTTACAGCTTTGTGTTTTTTTTTTTATTTCAAAATGCTGCAAAGTCTAGAATTTTACTGGTGCACATACAAGGTTTGCAACTGGATTTTTTAGATGATTGATCACATGCTGTATGGCTTTTCTTAAAAATCAATTCTCAAATTAGCATCTTGTTTTTACCATGTGTATCAGAGCAGCAAAGTCTTGCTTCGACATGCAAAATAACAGCTTTTGTAAGGTACATCTACTCAACAGAAAATGGCATAAATATATTCACCATGTATGCGTGTAATGAGATGTTGCAACTTCTGCTAGCGACGCCTTCTTTATAGTAAAGCTATTTCCTTTTCTCTACCTCCTGATTGCTGGTCTCTCTGTTCATCTCTTTGCTTTTGTCATTTTTTTCCAAAGCAGATGCATGATTTTGCTGTAGATTCAATGACTTCACAAGAAAAGCAAAAAAGAAAAACAAAAACCAAACCTTGTGTTTTCTCTGACCTTGTGTATAGGTGAACGGTGGTGGAAGTAGTAGAAGTCCCTCAGGTGATGCAATGCAGCATAAGCATTACCTTTGGATGTCGCCAGCCTTTGGTTAACAACAAACCTGTGAACAGTGGATTCTGATTCTTAGTGCACAGCTCTCAAAAGAGACTGTTCATTACATCTTCATCAGATTCATCAGATCACTTATCTGTCTCTGGTCTAGACAGACCAGAGACAGATAAGTGATCTGATGAAGAGATAAGATAAGAGATAAGAGATGAAGATGAGCGAATGAATTTGCATTACAAATTCATCATGAGATTGATATTATATTTTATGTGTCATATTGTAATGGTTACATCAGAGGAGAGTTTGGCCAATATTATATTTAAAGACCTCTTTGTATTGAAAAATTATAATGTAAAATCCAAAAAATCCAGACTTTGAGAAGATGGTCCATGCTTTTATAAAATCCAGTACAATTAACAAAATCCTTTTAAATTTGGCCTTAAATTTGGCCTTAAATTGCCTTACTGGCTAGACTCCAGCATCTGCCTATTCACATGAAATCTACTACTTTGCTTTATAATCTACAATATGCAATGATTTGCTAACTTGTGAAATACAGTTGAAAAGTAGATTAGAAGTAGCTGTCTGAGAGGGTTGACCTTAAACAATTTACTCTAATGCATGCGCGACTAACATCTATGGTTGACTCAGATAGTGTGGTGACAACTGAGCGCCTGTGTTGCTAGATTTATCAACTTTTCAGACCCCTTTAGTGATTTAGTGATTTTACAAGTAAATATGGCTGAAATCACAGCAAGGCTGTTGTCCTCAACATCTGTGTGTGGTGATTTTCTCTCATTACGACACAGTTATAAAATCAAGATTTTAGCAGTGCAGAGCAGCAGCAGATTGGAAATGGCTTGGCAGTGACTGCTGGTTAACATGTAGTCTTAGTTTATCAGACTTCACACAGCTCCCTCTAGAGACACAAAAGGCTTCCCACAACTTTTTACACATAGGCAGTAGTATTTCCCAGCAACTGAAATTCGAGATTGCTTATCCACCCACAACCCCACCCAGGTTCCGCTCTCTTTGCACAAGTTAGGATTCATGACCCCCAGTGGCTGAGGACGATTGTAACATAAACCCCAGGCTCAAAACACCCTTTGGAAAACCTACAGATGATTTCATGACTAATATGTTTATCTGCTGTTGGTGGGTCAACCTCCCTCTAGCCCAGATACTATACTGTTACATTATCCATGATCTGCCCACATATCCTCCAGTAGAAATCAAGATAATGCCTCCATGCCCTGCTGTACCAGACGTCCTTGAACATCACATTTAGATAATGGTGAACACTTTCATCTGTCTAGTGCCAAGTACATCTACAAATCCACAACTTTAATCCTTCCATGTAATGTCTAAACGCCTGCATGATAAAACTTGGAATCTTGCACAGGTATTCTGTGTTAAAGCTTTTACACCCTCAGACACCATACTGATTATTTTACAGTCATGTTTCAGCCCACAAAGTAACAAAACCTGAACTTTATGGTCTATTGATTTATCTCCTGTACCTGTGATAAAGTGGATTACACCATTCCCATTAAACTGCCATGACTGCTCAGCTTGTTGTTCATAGACAAAATGCACACAACCAGCTCAAAGATTAATATAACCCAATCTCACTGTAAATCTAGTTGTGGGTATGACAGAGGTAGAGAGAGAGGTAGAGAGTGGTCACTTTGGTGGTGACATGTTTTATTGAAGATGGCCTGATCCATTCTGCCTTGAACCCCTCAAGGCTGGTAAATATTAATGTCTCCACCCTCCATAGATGAACGATTCCGCTGTCTCGTACATCAGTGGGTAAAAAGCCATTAGTAACCCAATAAATGGATGGCAGAGGGGAGTGGACTGAAGCAGTCTTGGCGCAAAGGCTCAGAGGAAGTGTTGGGTAATTATTACATCTTACTCTGCATAAAAGACTCAGGTTTTTGAAGCCAAAGGTTGAGAAAATAAATTAAGATTGCTCCGTGGTCTGAGCTGACAATGGAGAGCAGGGAAATCTGTGTTGCTATATATGTGTGTATGTATGTGTTGAGTGCATGTGTAATAAGTTGGCATATGTTCATTCCTTTAATGAAATTCAGAGTAACTGTCAAAGTGAAATATAAATTTTGCTTTCATATCCTGTATATATAGAACATTATTCATCCTCTGGCTCAGACTTTCCATCCTCTGCATCTGCTGCTGAGTGAAGATTTGATAAACATATCAGCTTGGAGCTGAACTGTCATAATGCGCTCAGCTACGAGTATGAAGCTTAACAGAGCGTTACCAATCTGTCCTACTAAAATGGAGTTTCTTGTCCTCAGATATTAAAGCAAGGCAAGCTAACTTTATCTGCATTGCACCTCTCAAACACAGAGTCAGTTCAAAGACATTTACACAGGGTGAAGAAATGCATTAGCACTACATTCAACAAGACAAAAGGGGCCAGTATACTCCCATCATAACTGCCTGTCTGATGGTCAAATAGCTTCAGAAACCCCTCCTCCTACACTGTATGAGTACATTTTTACCCTAATCCACAATTTTAAATGATATCACAACAGTCTGCTCTATGATGGCAGGCTTTTCACTCTACTCTTCAGTGTGGCCATTTGAAACAAAAACACACACTTTTGATTTCTGATGAGGTTGGACAGCACATCTTACCAACTTGTTCTGATAGAATAGAACCCAACCTACAGCCACGCTAGCAGCTCCATTAGGCTGCACTTAGAAACAGCGGTGGTTTGAGCTAAATACCGATGTTAGCACGCTAAAACGCTCACAACAATAATGCTAACATGTTGATCTTTAGCAAGTAGAAAGTTTACCATGTTGAGCATCTTAGGGTAGCATGCTAAAATGCTAACATTTGCTAATTATTTCTCAACACACAGTTGAGAACTAATTAACAGATTTGGTCATAAAACAGTGTTGAACCGAATTAAATTGTGTCCTGATGATCTATTAGTTGTTGAGATAATCCAATAAAAGGTAAAGTTGTCAACCTTATGGTGGCACTATAAGAAAAGTCAGGTGATCACCAAAATCCATAGAATACATTGTCTGGGAACCATGAATGTCTGTGCAAAAGTTTATGCCAATTCATCAAACATATAATTAATAGATGAGATATTTTATGGAAGTGAAAACTGACAGCTACTGGTGACGAGGAAAGTCATGAGAAGATATTTTCAAGATATTTAGTTCTCAACCACAAATGTCAACCTCTTGGTCGTGCTACAATAAACCAAACCAAAATCATTAAGGATTGATTATTGAGGATAATGAATGTGTGTACAAAATTCATGGCAATATTTGTCTGGACCAAAGTGGTGGACTGACCGACCAATAGACTGACATTGCCATCTCTACACATACAAAAAAACAGCAAAATAAAATAAAGAAAGATAGAATAAATAATAATAATAATAATAATAAATAAAATAAAATGAAATTGGTATTGGAGGAACATGTCACCCAGCGCAACAGTGTTGGTCATAGATTCCTTGTAATAGTTTCAGTGGAGCTCTATGGCACAGAGGAACAAGATACATCAGACTTTGGATACACACACAATACTTGTTAGTAGGATACACTCATTGTTGGAATTTGTTGACAAATTTGTTTAAACGGAATCTTACCAGCCTTACCCTTTAATGGGATTTCCCACCGATGAATCAGACACAGGACATTTGTCTCTGTCCCCATCCTTCTGGCCTCTGCCTTTATTTTACAGGTGTGCAACATTTGCTGGAAATCTAGAAAATAATGTCCCTCATGAGAACTAATGGACTTCTGGTGCACTGTAATGTAACTCAAAGTGTAATGTGAAACAAGGTGTTGGACAAACAGTTTAACTTTTCTCCTTGTGGTCACAGATGCTGTGGCGTCTCCACCAGGAAACGTTTACATAAACACTGACAGATGCTCTGCAGTCAGCACAAGCCTCACGCCACTTACCCAGCTACCTGTCCTGGGACCACAAACACACACACACACACACACACACACACACACACACACACACACACACACACACACACACACACACACACACACACACACACACACACACACACAAATTCACACTAACTCACACAACCAGTGGGACCTCTGATTTAATCTGGTGAAGTGCTAAGGTCGACTCCCCTGTTTCCCTACAGATATGAATCTCTTTAAGACAGAATCTCATTTCAGTCATTGGGTTAGGAGGAGAGGTCATTGCCAAAATCTTCTGCGCCCCATACCCCTGTCCTGAAAGTATTATTTATGCCCTGACCTGATAATTTTGCAAATGCATTGGCCTGGCAAACATTTTCCTGCACTGAGGACCATATCGATAATGAATTGGCTCACACTATCCATTGTCATTGGATTGAATGGACTTTCCATGGGGAGATGAAAAATCACATTTAGGCTTCTTTTTTCCGCAGGCCATTGTCTGGAAGCCAAACAATTTCACTCAGCCAGACAGTCACTAAAAAGAAAAATGGCACGTAGGAATCCTGCGGAGACACTTGATTTATTATGATGCCTAAACCTGCTCTATATATAGTGTAGATTCTGGCTGAGGAGTTGCCAGGCAAAGCATAGAATATATCCTATAGATAAATTCTGCACAAGTTCAACATCTGTCTCTGATTATCACAACATCCTAGTAGTTCCAAACAGACTTACACCGAATTACACTGAATAACCATCAGATAAAATTTAAGTTTCAGTTTCACCTCTCTTTCATTCCATATCAATGCTTTCTCTCTCTTGATTGCCCACGTGTGTGTGCCTTTTATTTTTCTCTCTCCCTCTCTTTTCTGCAACTTGGATAAAAGACATTTAAATGCCAGTGTCAATGAACTAATTCCCATCTCTGATAGCAACAGCCATTCACTGACTGGTCTGGACTACTCGTCCACAAATCTGTTTGCTCAGGACACTTGCTTTGGCACATGTTGCATTTTCCTCTAATTGCGTGTTTGAAATCTTCAGTGCCAATTATTAGCACAACTAACAATGATTAATTCAGCCTTCGTACCACCTATATGCTCATGAGTAACTTTCCATCTTCATCCGCATTCTAATAGAGCATGAGATGCAAATAAAATGGGGAAGATTACCCGAGAGCACCACTAGTGGTCAAAAATTCTACAGGGTACCTTTAACACAACTCAACTATTAACATTATGCCATTCAGCCCCTGGCTGTGGCTAAGCACTGTTTTGAAGCTCTTTTTACAGCCCTGTCTCAACTAAAATACACCAGTCTTTCAGATTTATCTTTTATGAAAAAACATGGATGGAAGGCCAAAACAGGGAGCAACAAATGTTTTCAAATGTAGCAGGGTATAGGTGGATATGGCCTGAATAACACATACGATATTGTCAGGAGGAAGATGCCACTGAAAGGTCAGTCTTCCTGGTGACAGGTTCATTAACAGAGGAATTCTTCCATGTGTGAGGACTCTTGACGTGTCAGGATTTTTCAATCAGTGTTTTCTTTGCTTGTTAAGAAAAAGTCAACATCAGACCTGTAGGTCACTGTGACACATTGTCGCCTCTCTATGGTCTACTGTTCCTCACATTTGTCTTCACATTATAGAATTCTGTTTGGGGAACACATCTTGTGATGTTAGTGATTTTTTTTTTTGCATGATGATCAAGGGTTTGTATATTTATTATGACATGGATATGTCACTGAATTTTAGTGACAATATTGCATGACCAAAGTGTTTTACAGTTTTTCACACGATCACTTTTATTTATTTTTGGCAAAAAGGAAAGCTTATGTCGGTCTGTTAAACGTGATCAGCAGAGTAAAAGTCTCAGTTGTAAAAGCAAGTATTACATCAGTGGCACAAACTGGAGCTACTTATGCTTTTGAACACAGCATGAAGGGTTGAAGCATGAAGAGCAGCTGTTGTCTTTGCTGGTGAGAGATGAGATGGTTTTTAATGTGACTGTGCTCACAGTCTCTGCAGTGAGTCTAAGGAGACTTATGGAGGGGTGACACATTGAGAGACCTGGAATCTGCTGAGCTGTAATGAGGTGCATCACTATGTGTGTGTTCATTTGTGTGTCTTGCAGTAGAGTCTATTTGAATCATTCACAGGCATGTAGCTGAGACTGAGCCCTAACGAATGTAGATTTGTAGAGTCATTATTTCCTAGTTGCTGATCGGTCGCACCATGCAGCAAAACAGTTTTGTATGTGTACTCATTAGGGTCTGTGCAGACTTGCTGATTTAAAGTGTGTTTGTTGTTGGACTGCACCCATTATGTTTATTTTTCTTATACTGTACAGCTACATATATGTGTTATATGCCTTGGCGATACTCCAGTCTGGTATTGACTGTTTAATTGTCAAGCCTATTCATGTAAATGTATTCATGGCGCGCCCACTGTGGTATCAACATTTGTTTAAATGTGTGAGTATTGTGCTATTTTCTAATTGATTATAGTAAGACTATACTGAGGAAGACAGCTGTGTAATTGTAATTGTTAGTATATTGTTTGCATAGACTACTCAGTGCCCATCTATAGAAATTGAATTAGAATTTGGTTTGGACAAAGGGGGCCAATGTTACAGTCTGCACCCAGGCCCAGAGGTATGTAGTTTCACTACCGGTTAGGTAAGAACATTAGTGACTGTAAGTGCAAAAGCTTTACAGAGGGTTTTCTAAAGGGTTTTTTAAAGTGTAACCAATGCCTTTTTTAAATGTTAATAAAGCAAATCTTACGAACTTTATAGATAGGTAATGAGCAATTAATAAGAACAACTTCTGGCTCACTTGGTTGTGGATATGCCTTTCATCAGGAAATTACCTTTTGAGCTTACCTTCTTGGAGAGAACTGCAGAGCATTCTGGACCAAAGTTCCTTAGGTTATTAAAATTTACAACTACAGACTTGATACATTTTTGTTGTTGTGAAAGGGCCCTTTATTAAAGAGGGATATATATATATATATATATAAGAAACCACAAAAAAAAAAAATCTCACTCTCACCCCCCTCCCATGGGGGGTGGTGGTGTGTCTTCCTCAAGCTCAGGTCCTCTACCAGAGGCCTGGCAGTTTGAGGGTTCTGCGCAGTAGTACATCTTTTCTAGCTCCTCTTTGTCTAAGCTGACAAAGAAAACCACATATGTATATATATATATATGTCTGTAAGCATTTGGACAGTGACACAACTTTTGTAGTTTTGATCTTTGGAGGCCCAAAAATTGGACAAACCAACATAATTATAAATATGAGGATTTTTTTTAATATTTGGATGAAAATCCTTTGCAGTCAATGGCTGCCTGATGTCTGGAACCCACTGACATCACCAAATGTAGGGATTCCTCCCTTGAGATGCTTTGCCAGGCCTTTACTGCAATCGCCTTCAGTTGCTGCTTTTTTGTTGGTCTTTCTGTCTTTATATATATATATATATATATATATACACGATTCGGCTTGGGACTTTCTGTGTGGAGTCTACTCTAAATTGCCCGAAGGTATGAATGCAAGCGGTTGTTTGATTCTATGTGTCAGTCCTGTGATAGACTGGTGACCTTTTCAGGTTGTACCCCGCCTCTCGCCAATGTCAGCTAGGATTTGCTCCAGCCCGCATGCGACCCTCAAAGGATTAGCAATGTAGTGTGTAATGGATGGATGTATATATTAATGTATATATACATACATATATACATCTACATATTAATATAGATGTATATATATGTAGATGTATTTGCTGGTCTGTTCTTTTTTATAGACTTTTGGTCCAGTTGATATGTTAGGCGGCAAATTCGAATCAGTACAATTCAGTGGCCTCACCAAAGTCTGAAAACAGATACACTTTGAAATTGAAATGAAAATAACAAAGCGATGCCCAAAAATAGCACAATAAACAAAAATCTGCTGAATTGACTGCCAAATTTTCGAAAATAACATGTATAATTGTAAAGGTAAATCCTGTAAGCCATGATGGATGCAGCCTTTCATAGTTAACAAGTAGGCTAGATGGTTGCTATAGTTTAGACCAGTGGTTCCCAGATTTTTTCTGCCATGCCCTGCTTTCATCACATGATGAAAAAAGTTCACTTTTTATCAATCATTAACAATGACAAGAGAAGCAACTAATAAAAGGGATCGAAGTTGAATTTTAGTGAAAAAAAGGTCAGTATGATAGCATTGTCATTTGTTTATTTTCCCTACATAAATCATATTCATTCAATTTAGTTTCACCCCATATTTTTCCCTCGTTCATCCACGCCCACCCTGCAGTGGCTTTGAGAACCAACAGCTACAGACAGTGTTGGCAAGATGAACAGTTAATTGTGTTTAAGTTATTTCTCTATTATAAAATTTTATTGGTTAGACATATGAAGTTAGTTAGCGTGTATATGCTGAGGTTTTTTTCAGAATCATAATAATTTTTTTATTTTTTATTTTATTAGGTTTTCACATAACATACAGGGAAAAACAGTCATCGATACAGAATATTTCATGAATAAAAAGGCAGTCTACAATCAAAATATATATGTTAACCTGCATCTTGATATAATTTTTCTGAAATGTTATAGCCACAGAGCCACACAGAACCAGTCAGGAAGATTTTGAAGGCAACTGTGTGGTCGACGAGTTTGAATCAGGCCTACTTGATTGTAAAGACAGTGAGTGACAGGAAATGTTTGAAATGATAAGTGTCCTCACTATGAAATATGTTGAAATGTGACTGCTCTGTGCTGCAGGTAAGGGGCAGACTTAGGATTAGCTGACTGTGTGACCATCACTACATCATGGCTACAATTTTCTGCCCTTTAAAGTTCACATTTGAACTTGGCCCTTTGCGTAACCTGAGCATTAGGGATTTGGTGCTTCTCATAGACAATGAATGGGAGCGGGCAGCTCTGCTCAGCATGTCACATTTGGTGTGCTTCCACTGTACCTCTGTCAAGAGGAAGATGGTTTGTTCTGTGGATGGGAACATTTTTGAATTTAAAGCTAAAAGGTTGAATAATCTTTATATGGCCAGTTGTGGTCAAGTCTGTCCCAACTATAGGAGACAGGAAGGACTTGGAAACAGCACTCTATGGTGCACCTATCCATCTCCTTCAATCAACTGACTGACTAAATAACCTTGCCAGTTTTAGGACTCCTAAGAAAATAACTCCATACAAAGCATTGTTACTTGGAAATGTTTCACAGACACAGCCATCAAGAATGTCTTTCAGACAGTACAGATCGCATACAGAGTGGACCTACAATCAGTCTTGTCTTGCTGTCCTGGGAGCAGCTCTGTGGCAGTGCACAATGTTGATGGATTAAAGTAGTTTAAAAAATGGATGCTCTGCCATGCTGCGAAAAACAGCAGCATGGTGACAACATAAAACATGTTTACGTCTCCATTCCAGATTTATCATGATTTATTTAGCTTCCCTGGACAAAGCAGCATCGTTTGGGTGTCTTCGTGGATTGTAGCTTCTACAAGCAGTAATTGGATTTCGAAAAAGAGGTTTCTTACTCCTCAGTGACTCCTTTTTCCTACTGCCTTCATCTCCCGTATCTCTCCTTTATTCTGTGAAAAGTTTCTATTAATCTTCCCACACAGCAGATCATTCATCTGTGTTTCATTTCTGTCAGTCAATTAGCTGGCTTGGGTCATCTATTTGTTTAAAACCCATCACATCTCCGTCCATCCTCGTCGAGCGAGACACTTCATTCAATGTTAGGAAACCTGATTAGTAGGACTCAAGCTCCTTCCTGGTTATGAATGCATCTGCCTGCCTTTTAGCAATCACTCTGTGTTATTTGTCATATGTTGTTCATTAGTCACAGGGAAAATAATAAAATGTCTCACAGCACAGCATGTAATGCCATTACTGTTCATTTGTCATTGCGGGGAGCTAGTGGATTTCAAGTTGGTGTGGTGGCTTAAAAAGCACTAAACTGCCGTCTGTCAGAACTGAATTATTCATGTGGCTTAACATGTCTGGTCACAGAGGGGGGAGAGAGGTGAGACAGGCCAGGCAGGAGAAGTTATTGTACTGTATGTCTGCTGATTTACATTTGGAGAGGTGTGGCTTGTGAGTTCAGACTTTTAAGAAACTACATAACAACTTGGGTTAAGTGACAGAGGCTTGGCTGGACATCCAAAGTAACTTCGTCTTTTGAATTCTTCAAACTCATAGAACTTTCTGTTTACTCTCTGTTGTAGTTGATATCAAAATTTCCGAAGATGATGTATGATGAAGACGTTTAGAATATTTCTGTGAGATTAAATGGTGCAGCCATAAAAAGCATGGTATTTTGAGTCTGAGACGTTCAGTCAGCAGGTATTTCTCACCCTGTGTGAGTAAGTTGTGTCCATCAATCCATTTTCTAAACATGCTTATGCTATGAGGGCTTGTGGATGGCTGGGGCCTGTCCCAGCTCCATTCACAGCCCGTTCACATGCAGGTCTTTGGACTGTGGGGGTAAACCCATTCATGCACAGAGAGCACATGGCAACTTCACACAGCAAGATTCCAGCGAGCCAGGGAATTCGAACGTATGCACAAATATATATGCAAAACATTAGTTGTTGTTCTTCTTTTTTTTCACTACAATATCTGCTCTTTGGAAATATCATACTTAATGGTTTTATGGTTTACTGTTAAGGACATAACCATAACACTTGGTTTGAGTTAGGATCCTTGGTTAAAGGCGAATTGTAGAGTTCAAGTTATGCTCACGGTCAGTGTTTTTTACCAAAATGGATATTATGTATACTTGAGATCTAAAAAATATCAGACAATTTCTTTCCTCATAAAACATTTGTAAAGTCAATTAAAGCCACTAACAATGACTAATTGGTCTTTGACAGATGGTGTAAATGTGACTGAAGTGCATTTTGGGTTAACCATCATTTGGGAGGTATTCTGTGGTCAAGGTCGTTCTGTAGTCACCTTGGGGCATTCTCTCTTTATTTGCCTCCTTTTCTTTGTGAAATGTGTTGTGTTGTGTGAAAGACTGCAATAATAAGTCCCACAATGACAAAGGTAGAAAAATTAACCATGGAGCAAGATTTTTTTAGGTTTTCCCAATGGAAAAAAGGCCATTGACAGCAGATAGAGGAGAGAGGAGTTGACGGATGGCCTGGGTTGCAGCAGTGAGACTCAAAAACATCACTTTCACAGAGATATCTCCGTTCATGTATGTTTGCTCTCGATATTTTCATAAAGGTAAGTAAGAGACTTTTTTTGTTTAAGCAATGTTACAACATGTGCTGGTTTTCTGTCTTCTAAAGTAGCTAATGTTAACATATCCATGCATTGTTACGGATTATCCATGCTAGTAAATAACATACACCTAGGCAGGGCAGCAGAAATAGGTTCATCTGGTCTTGTTAAGACTGTAAAATGTCATGCAATTGTCATGTGTTATGTGCTCAGGTGTGTAGAAGTACCTATTGTGTACTGTGTTAGAGATTTGGTGTGTTCTTCTCTGATTCCCTGCCTTGATAAGTATAGAATGTCTGACGGGTCATTTGGAGACATTGATGATAATGTAAGGTACTAAGCGGGTCTGCCAAACCTGGGAACCTTTATGACCCCTTTTCCATTTTTTGATGCCTCCCATGTCAGACAAAAAGAAAATTCTTATTCCATTTCAAAGGCTCCTGTTAACCTTTGTTCACCTCAGATTGGAACTGCCTGCACAAAACCTAGCACATCTCTTTGGTGTTTCCCCAAAGGCAAACCTAAGGCGTTCGGTTGTTGATGCCTCACCAGTTTGTGGAGGCCTTTGGACACAGAGTAGCAAGGATAATTGACTGTTTTCATTGAGATTTTCACAGAGAAACCATGTTTCCTAGCTACAAGCACAATGACATGGCTAAGTATTTGATAGGTATTACAGCCAAGGGATCTATTTGTTTCCTATCGAAAGGGTGGAGTGGCCATACAAGTGACAAACATATAACACAGAACAGTTGCTTTCTTGACAACTTGTTGCCAGGGGACATTGTCTTGGCTGATAGAGGTTTTGACACATAGGAAAGTTTTGGCATGTTGTATGAAGAGGTCAAACTCCCCACCTTTACAAAAGGCTGCTGTCACCTAGCTACAAGGGACGTAGAGGAGACTAGAAAAATAGCAAATCTTAGAATCCACGTTGAAAGGGTCATAGGAAATGTTTGTCAAAAGTACAAATTCTTAAGAGGAACCATACCCATCAACATGATAGTTCTATGTGAAGGTGAGGAAGCCACATTTTTGGATTAGATTATCACTGCTTGTTGTGTATTTCCATATTTTATGCAACTTAATGCTTTATGTTTTTACTCCACTAGTTAAAATTAGCTCAACCTTAAACACCTACAGCAGTAAAATGCAGCATTCAAATGAATGCAGCTGTAATTGATTGATTGTTTTTCACAGGCCACCATGTCTTCTTTGCTCTCTGGTCCATGACAAAGGCACCACAGCTCCTCAGCTGTTTTTCAATTCCTGCACTGCGTTGGTACTGTGTTAGAGATTTGGTGTGTTCTTCTCTGATTCCCTGCCAGAATAGAGATCTCTTTAAGTGGCATCTGTCTTGTAACCTGAGTGAAGTAACTGCTTACAAATTCAGGGAGACACACACACACTCAAAAACTTGCTGTGCCTTTTTCAAAAGAGCACTGCACAGCAGTGGATCGGGCACAACACCCGAACAAAGTGCAGTCCTTCGAAGTCCACAAAACAAAATTGCAGTATTCTACATCAGCCACAAAAATTTGTGTCTGGACTTGCTTGTAGTACAGACCCGTCTTTATCTGTAGCTCTCAATCCAGTACTTCCTTACGGAAGTCTCTGTCACAGCTGCTACATGCATCCTCGACAGTGCTCTCATGGTACTTGTATGGTAACTATATACTGATGCAGCCTCTTTTTTCAGGATTCCTGTGGGAATCAAGCAGGACGGGAATCGTCCTGCTTGAGGAATCATAATAACAATAGGTCAGTTTTTAAATATAAACATGCAGTTCAAATTTGAATAAACACTATTTTCTTTATTTTGAACATAATGCTAGTCGTTCTGTTGTCTTTTTTATTCTTTTTTTTATACTCTCCTGTCTGCTCTGGTGGTTGATTGTTGATTGGTTGCAGGCAGCCAACTGAGCAGTGCATGACGTGTGTGGATTGATGACACATGATGCAGCCATTGCCAACCATGGAGTCGGAGTCGGATTTGGGGGAGGCAGCGCTGCAACACAGTAAAGGACAATGATCAGTGTATCCCAACAGCGTTTCCCATACTACTTGGGTGGCCACCCAGGTGGATAAAAACACCCATAATTTGATAAAATCACTTGGTTTCAACCGAGGTAAATCTTACACTAGAACACCTTTTTTCCACCCTTTTCAGAATAACTCATTTTTGGCCATAGACCTGTCTGAGTTGCGTGTGCTACAGTAACTGAGGGGCCTAGAGGCTTCTCCGTGTGCAGCCGCCTCTCTAGCGTCTACCGCCTGAATCCAAAGCATTTATGGAGCATCAGTAAATTGTAGCATCTACCGATAGTCTGCATGTGAGGTATTTAGGGGGGCAGAAAATAACCTGGCTTACACTCTGCCCCTCTAAACTGCAAGTCACAAGCTGCAACGCCAACCACCACAAATAAAGTCTCAACCTGTGGGAAACATTGCACACTGACAGAGCATTCGGGCAAGCCTAAAGTTTTAGGCGAGAGCAGAGAGCGACAGAGTTAAAACTGCACGCTGTTTGCAAGACATGTACAGTAAAATAATTGCATTGCCTAAAGACTACCCTGCCCTAAAAAAACACAACACAGAAACAGGATGGGTAGGGAATCATTCTTCGGGACGGGAGAATTTCTGTGGGAGTGGGATGGGACAAGAGTGAAAATCCACTCCCACATCACCTGCTAATCGGTTTATGGCACCACTGTTGGGGTAACAAACTGCTTTCACTGTAGGCTTGTTCAAGTCAGACACAGAGACTGAATGCATATTTGATGCAGTAATCCTTCCAGTAAGAAAGTGATGCCAAGATGAGGATTGGAGCTGCTTTCTTTTTTGTCTTTCAGTGAAGTGTGCCTGCTCAGGTAAAAAGTCTACCTTACTTGCCAACGTTTTGCAATGCATGTGCAAGACAGACAGTTCACTGCCATCCATTTTTTCTTCACAGAGACAGCGCAGTGAAAATCTGGTGCTGTGAGTGGCTGCAATGGGTCTGCAAATGCATCACAATAACCGGGAAAATTTGACAGAATTGCAACCTTCAGGGATACTTTCTGCAGTTGTGCGAGATATGCTCCTGTGCAGCAATGCTGAACTTACAGGTGTTTGATGAAGTCCTTAGAGTAGGCATGCTTGCTACCGCAACATCCAGGAGTCTATTAAGAGACATTCTATCTGCTTTTGCAGAGGTGACGTCTATTCTGTTTCCTGCCTCTGTGATGTTGCTTGGTATGCAGGGAGACACTGTTATTGTCTCCCTGCATCTGACTACCACCTCCAACTTCAACAGCATAGTTGCGACACGTGTGCATGTCTTGGCTATGCCAGCAGCACATGTGCAGTGACCTGAGGATATAGCCCCTGATGAGCTGATGATGGCCCAGGGCTTGGGTGGTGTGTCGTTCGGGTGTTGCGAGTGCATGGCCTGTAGACAAGACAGAGGTAGACAGAGGACAACATTTTACAACCGTGTGAAATCCTTTGCTAAATTTTGCTTCATTCATAGGGCTGTAAAAGTAACATATACAAAGTGATAGTATAAAAATTGAAATACTCTCTGGTTTATGGTTTACCTTAGTATTACATCAGATGTTGGTTTGTTTCATGATGATAACATGCTTTGGTTTATTTATTTAACTCAGTTGAAGAAGGCTTTTGGTTTACTTTAGGACTATGTCAGGCGTTGGTTTGTGTAATGATGATGTAATTAAGTAACTATTATTTTAACATGTGGTCATGTGTTCATGTTTGAAATAAAAAACAAACAAACCATAATTAGGCCCTGATGAGCGACACTATAAAATGACTTCATTATCATGATTAAAGCCTAAATTTTGTCATATATTAAACATGCTGGTTCGCTCCTGCACTAAAGCTGCATTCAGACTGCCTCCATTTAACTGGCAGTGCTGCTGTAATTGTGCTTGTAATGTCTGAAGTATTCATTAGCATCTATAATTTTGATCCTCATTGTGTCTGCAGAGTTCTACCAAGGCTGCAAAGAAAAAAAAAAGAAACATCTTGGGCTAATTGCCTACTGTTTTTTAGCTATGTAATGCAGCAGCCCAGTTAAAGTGAAATCTTGGTTATATAATGAAGGTAACATTTATACTGCCATACTCAATATCATAATACGTAGATTAGTTAACTAAAGCAGCCTGAATTGATGCTATATGTAAGTTTTTTGTGCTTGCTAAATACCCAGTGTTAGCATTAACAGCTGTTTACTTACCAATCTAAGGCACGGGAATTAGGGGGCCAGGGGCCAGTGGCCCCCCCCCCAACTTTTCGCCTCTGTCCCACATTCTTTTTAAGTCATGGATTACTGTATCCCTGTTTCAATCATTCCTGTCCACTCATAAGATGTTCAACTTGCAGGGAAAAGGAGGGACTAACAGACTCCATGACTCAGTTAACCGAGGACCTCTTGCTACATGAGCTTGAGAAAGTCATTCAGGTGGAGAGCATTCCAAAACCTACACTTTGCTTCACATTAGTACGTTTGTTTTGGAACTCTGTCAGAGTCGTTGTGCTGTGAAATGACTCAAGTGTGCGGTTCACAACAATGAGACTTGTTAGTGCTGTTTGGCATAAGAAACATTGATGTACATGAAGGATATTTAGGATTACGGCAGGCACAATTATAGACCGGCTTCCCTTCTGCGAAAAGCAAAGTTTGCCATTACACTCAAGATACCTGTGTTTTTCACTGATGACTCCACAGGCCAGTTACTCATTCTGAAATTATAGCTGGTGTAAACCCTATTTTAGTCAAACATTTAACAAGAATTTGAGTGAAATCTAGGTGAAATGAAATCAACAGTAGATTTAAAGTAGTATGGCCAAATGAAACTAAAATGTTTGAAATGACATAGAAAGCCTGACTTGATGCTTCAGCCTTCTGATAACATAATGTCTGCAAGCTGCTGGTGGTGATGTAATTTGATATAATTTGCAGACATTGTAATTAACCACTGAATGCTCAAGTGGAGGCTTGGAGATAACCTAAAATCATCTCTGCACCTCTTTCATGTTCAGCTGAGTATGTAAAGGCCTGTGTAGTACCGCATTGTAGTATCGATCAAATTCACGATCTTGGGGCCAGCTGCCAGCGACGACCCACAGATGCAGGTGGTAAGCTGGCAAAAGAGGTGTCACAGTCTCTGCAGCAGCTGTAGGTGTGTGACCTCAGTGGAGAAGCATGCATAGAGCTCCAAAAATGCTCAAAAAATGAAGTATTCATAGATATGTTGCTCAGTATGGGGAGCACACATCATTTGCCCCCACTTGAAAGGAATTATGCGCTTTTTTTACCAGCCTAGCCAAGAGCTGCCTCCAGTGGTGGAAAGCAATGCCAATGTTAAGTCTTCTTTTCTTCTACTGAAGTTAGCACACCAACCAGCTAGCTGATGCTGACCTTGCATTTCCTCTAAACTTGTAAGTAAACAGTTGTTAATGCTAAAGCTATGACGCAATAGCAAAAACTTACATACAGCACCTTTAAGTATTGATACATAATGATTGTCTCTCATATGTAACTGGAATTAAATACATACAGTGGGGCTTAATTGTGTGTGAACCACATTATTTTTTGAAATGGTGGAACAAGCTGCTCAAAAGTTCTGCTTAAGCAAAACTATCAATGCCATTTGCACATAAGTATTAGACATTGTGACGTCTCTCTGTATCTCTCCATTTCCCACTCCTGCGAATAGAATTTTTCATAGCAGACATTTTGATTTGTCAAAGCAGAAAAGTGTCAAGTGTCACAGTCAGCTATGACAGTGAGCCTGCATGCACAATACCAGGACCCTGGAACCATAGCTCACCTTAATACATGCAGTTGATTTTAATGTTATCAATAACACTCAAGCTTTTTCTCATATAACAAGGCAAAATATCTGCTGTTCAAGTCATTGTCTCCTGAAACCTGTATTGGTTTCAAATTGGTTCTTTGTGGTACTATGGCGTAAAAGTTATGTTAGTGAAATTTTCAGGGGAGGTATAGAACGGTCCACACATGTCAGATGCCAAAAATGACACATCTAATCTAATAAAGGTAAGGGCATTTTGTTGAGTAACCCCCACATTTTACATTGCACATTAAAAAACCTTAGATGCAAACATCCCCTGAATTTAGCTGAATCTTGAGATATAGGCCACACCCATTTCCGCCCGTCATTTTTTTTTGTCAAAATTGCGAAATATGCAAAACCTACTTTTTCAAACTCCTCCTAATTTGTGAGTCTGATCTGCACGAAATGTTGTACATACAATCTATGGACTCTTATGATCAGTTACTAAAAGATTTTAAAAGTCAGTAAAATATTTTTGGTAATCAAAAAAAGTGCAAGTTATATAGGAAAAACATAAACCTATAGGTTGCAGCCAAAACAGAAAGTGCTTCATATCTTGGCAACAATTCCTCCTATTAACACGAAATTTGGAACAGTAGTTTACAGTGCTCCACTTAGGCTCTGTGCAATGGCGCCAATCAGCTACTAGTTGGAATTTATGTTGCAAGCTCATGAAATATGCTAAAATTATTTTTTCCAAACTACTCTTAGGCTGTAAGTGCAATCTGCATGAAAATTTTGCACCCGTCATCTATGTACTTGCTTTTTTTATAAAATGCAAGGTATAAAGAAAAACTCATACAAAGGAAGTGATGTCATATCTTTACATATGTCTCTCCAATTTACAAGAAACTTGGGCCAGTAGTTTGCCGGGCCAAATTGAGGTTCTGCACAAAATTTGGTGCATATTGGCCAGTAGATGGAGCTTTTTACACAAAGTCGAGATATATATACTCTATACTATATACTATATATTGGTTTGCACATATAAATGGGCGGCTGTGACTCAGGCGGTAGAGTGGGTCGTCCAATAAGGTCGGTGGTTTGATTCCCCGGCTCCTCCAGTCCATATGTCGAAGTGTCCTTGGGCAACATACTGAACCCCAAATTTCCCCCATGTAAATGCGTGTGTATAAAAAAGTACTGTATGAATGTGTGTGTTGAATGGGTGAATGGGGCAGCAGAGTAAAGCGCTCTGAGTGGTCGATAAGACTAGAAAAGCGCTGTATAAGTGCAGTCCATTTACCATATGTTGATGATGTAGTTGATGTATTTTTTTTGCTACACGTTTTCAGAACTCTTGCCTTCATCGCAGTGGGGCCTGAGGGTCTTTCCAATTTCCTCATGATTTCCATTATTTATTTTTAATAAATTTGCAAATATTTCTGAAACCATGTTTTCACTTTTTTATGGTTTGTTGAGTGTAAATTGATGGGCAAAACTGGCAGTTTGATCCATTCAAAATTAAATCTAAAACACAATAAAGTGTGAAAAAATTGAAGGGTCTAACTTCTTTCTGAATCTACTGTAGGTGCAAGGTATACACAACAAGAAAAACTTTGGATTCTTTACAAAGTACAGTATTTGAAAATATTTACTCCCAGCTGATACAGAATTTATAAGAGAAGTATAAATGACTATAAATAAGTTGTGGACAATTCAAGCAGAATCATTTTTGTCCATTCAGATTGTTTAATTTGAGGAATTTTTAGAGACCAGGGGTGAAGATATCCAATATTTCACCAAAAAAACCAAAAGTGAAGTAATAATGTAATAGAGAACTCTGAACCACCACTAATACAATGAATAAATGCAATACAATGAGCACATCTGTTTGTTTCTTCCTCAGTGAAAAATCTATGATAATAAAGTTTAAATTATGTGTGCAACCTAAAAAAATGTATTTTATTTTTGTGGGTTCAAGTTATGAATGGTGGGCTTTTTACTTGGTCCACAAAATGAAAAGGATTTTACATTTACTTTGTTTGTTATTCCATTTGATGATAACCTATTGAATGGCCCTGATAAAAGTCAAATGAGGTGAATAATACGTGTTGTGATAATTACTTTATCACCTTTTTAACATTGACGTTTTCAATTTTTCTCAATAACTTAAGTACAAGTTTTTGTTTCTGTGGCTACATTTTGAACAGAGCAGCAACTGGAGTTCTCATTGGTAAGCCTGATTTGTAGACCTGTGAGCTCAGACATGAAACCTGTCTCTCATTAACTAGCAAATTGATTATGGGTAATTGATTATAATTCACCAGTGAAAAAGTCAATGATGATTCCAGTAGCAGAGTGCAGCTTGATCTTGTCTAGCTCTGTGAATTTCCAGCAACCTAACAACAAACAGCCCCAGTCATTACTACAGGGAACACCAGTTTTCAACGAAAATGCAGTTTGACAAAAACCAATGTGAGACAATGTCCCAATGCAGAAGGAAATTGAGCTAATTTGATGCTGCTGTCATCGTAGTATGACGCCTCACCCTGCATTATATCCGTCCCCTCCCTCCTCCCTCTGGCTCTCTCTCGGGGGTTACAAAGTGACTCCTTAATGAGCTGCATGTATACGCAGTAGCCAGATGCCAGCGGACAGCCATTAGCTCATATCACAGAGACAGACTCCCCCACCACCCACCAACACACAAGCACACACACACACACACACACACATTGCCCTGATCCTTCCCCAAAACCTCCCCTCCTCCTTCCCACTGTCTCCTACAGTGTGTGGGACTGATAGAATGGTTTGCTGGAATAGTAGTCAATACAGACGGTTGACAAATTAAAGGAAAAACCTGAATAAATGAGTGGAGAACATAACGAATGCAGATGCTTCCAAACAGGTGCACTGTATGGTACAATTAACCAGTTAACATTCAATCATGCTTTGTGGCATGTATAAAAATGCTGAGCAGGCCCAGTTGAATTTGCTCTGAATTTGTATCAAGATGGCAGGAGGAAAAGCTCTAAGTGACTCTGAGAGAAGGTTCATTGTTGGGACAAGAATGGAAGGAGCTTTAGTCACAAAGACTGATCAACTGGCTGGTGTTTCAATAAACACAGTGACTAAAGTGACATCTGCATTTAGATCTATGGGAGAGACAAGGTAAAGAGGGATGGAAACTCGGCAGCACACATTTGATGACCATGACGCTGGTGCATTAGTGCGACATATAAGGAAAAACAGAAGAACAACTCTTCCTCAGGTACTGAGAAGGTCAATGCAGGACATGATCAGACTGTATCAGCGAGAACAGTCCATCAGTTACATAGAGAGGGATATTATAGTAGGGCTGCAGCGCATAAAGCCCTCATTACAAAGATGAATGAACATTTGAGAGTTCAGTGGTGCACAAACAATATGCACCGGTCTACTGAGATGTAGAAAAAAGTGATATGGTCAGATGAGTCGTCCTTCACCATGTTCTCTACAAGTGGGCGAGTGCATTTGTGGTGAACACCAGGAGAACGGTACAGGGCTGGATGCTTGACCCCTACAGTGTTATGCTGTGGGGGGGCCTTTTGCTGACATGGTTTGGGTCCACATGTCCCCTTAGAGGGAAGGGTCTCTGCAAATCATTACAAAGTTGATCATCTTTATCTTTATCCTATGAGGAAATACTTCTATCCTGATGGGAGTGGTCTCTTCCAGGATGACAATGCCCCCATCCACAGGGCAGGAGGGGTCACTGAAATTATCTATCTAATTTATATATAGTATACATATGTCTTATGCTTTCTCCACTCATACTACTTGTACTACATCGTATTAGACAAACTTGTTGACACGAGAAAAAAATTCTTCAATTGACGACACCGCAGCGTACAGTGTCCGGTATATGCAGCTGATTAATGAATCACGGAATGAATAAATGAATCAATCTGTTTTTTCCAATTAAAAAACAGACAAAACAATTACAAGAGAAGACATAAAATACCAGAGCAATAGGATGTTAAAAAGAAACAAAGTGGGGTGCCGGGGCTGTAGCTCAGGCTGTAAGCAGGCCATCCTGCAGCTTGGTGGTTCAATCTCGGACTGTCCACGTGCCTTGAGTATATTGCTCCCTGTGTGTGTGGATGCTTCATCACTTTGGACAAAAACATGTGCTAAATGAACTTAATGTAAATTAATGAACAGGTCCTTTACAAAGCAAAATAATTTGGGATTATCTATAATAATGCCAAAATTTTTTTTTTGGCATTAATCGATTTTTTCAATTAAAGCTACAATAGTCAACTTGTGGCGATCAAGCTAGCCCTAACATGAGTTTGGAAACCACTCCACTCCTCCTACCCCCTCCCTCTCCCTGAACCGCTCAGCCCTTCACCTACCTCCTCGATGTGTTCACTGTCCCCACAAACGCAGGAATCAAGAGCCTGCTAGCCTGTGAGTCAGCATAAGATACGTCTTATAGCAGCTAATATTAGCTTGAAGCCTGGGTGCGAGAGCAGGAGTAGATCACGTTCAAATATTGACTGACATCTGACTTTGACCTTCTCTGATTGGTTAGAAGGGCAAGGCTTGCTCAAAAACTTTAGCAGGGAAATCTCTGCACTGCTGCCGAGCTCACAGAAGCCTCTGATAGCATCTCTCCACATTAAGATATGTTTTGGAGGATGTTTCAACTAAAAAACATTAGAAAAAAAGTTACAGACTGTAGCTTTAAATATGTATATTTACTTTGTACGACACAGGCAACACATACCTATTGTAAGTCCCCTAACTCTAAAATGATGTCTTCAAAAATGTTTTCTTTAGACTTCTGTCCAGTCCAAAACGGAAAATTGAATTTACAAAGACACAAACCACAAAAAAATGGCAAATCCTGAAATCTAAGATGCTGGAATTACTAAACATTGTAAATTTTAAATTTGGAACAATTGTCAGAATTTACTTATTTTCAGTCAATTGAAGAGGCTGTACCTCTGATAACAGATTTCTAAAATGTAATTGACGTGTGAAACTTAACAATACTGACTATACTATCAGTGGTACATTGGCTTTTGCCAGGCCTTTAAGAATAAGGCATATGTTATTGTGCATTTTTCTTACAACCAACAAGTCTCATAAAAAGCCCCAAAGCAAAAAAGAATGTACCCAGCTAACAAGTATTTTCTGTGTATCGTAAGCCTTGTGTATCTTGTCGCTCTGAGCCACAGAGCTCCACTGTTTCCACAAACTATTAAAAACATATCAGTGATTCACACTGTTGAACTGGGTGACATGTTCCTTTTTTACTACGAACACACACACTGTCTCACATATCCTGTCCTGCTTCCCCAAATACACACTACAGCAACAAATGTGGATTACAGTGGTTTCAGGAAGTATTCAGACCCCTTCACTTTTTGCACACTTTATTGTGTTGTAGATGGATAAAATTGCCATTTTTGCCCATCAGTCTACACAATCTCGATCATAAGTGAAAAAGACAAAGGGGATCTGAAACCACGCCCCTTATCCCTCTTCTCTTCCCACCCCACTTTTCAGTCCATTCCAATCCCTCCACTCCTTAGTGCTGCATGGTTAGCAGTGCCTCACTGAGCAGACACCCAGCCCAAACACTGAGTCCCAGCTGGGAATTTCAATGTGTACGGGCTGTCTAGCTGGGACAAGCTGGAGGGGCTGGAGGAGAACGGGCACAGCAGGGGGTGGAGGTTAAAACAAACACATCTTTTATTAATTGGGGGGAGCCTTTAAGTGATCTTTATTAATCATTCACATGGTATGATTCATTACAGTCGCTGTCACTTTGTGTCTGGTTTGAGCTTCATGAGAGGGTAGAGGGGGCATGTTAATTAGCATCCATGACTTTGACCATCAAATGCTGTGTTTCGAATTCAATTTCTACAGTTATTGCCACAAAACCCCACAAACTCTTGATTTATTTCTGGGGCAAGAGTCAAGCAAAATATTTATACTAACTTTGGCAACCATAGGTGCATTTCCATCCACGTCTTTATTGTGCATTTTAAATTTTCACATAAAAAAACATCATTTAAAAAAAAAAATGGAAACATCAAAAAATCTTTTTATGCTTAGACTCAGTGAATAAATCATGATGTCTGCGACTTAAAGAGCAGAAAATGACGGCAGACAAAACATCAGATCTGTTTGGAGGGATTTGGAGACTGGAACCTTCCTCACATTAATACATGAATCAAACCAAAATGCCATACTGTATTTCCATCACGTTTTCCACATGGTTTTCTGTTGTAGCTTTGACTGGAGCTCTTTTAATGAACTCATCTTGTTGTTTCCTCTCCCTTTGCAATGGTTTAATGGCACTGACTGGAGAATTAGCTCCCCCAGCTATTTATCTCCATGCACCAGCTCCTAAAATTCGCATAATACTAGCGGGTGGAAACATGCATTCATTCACATTTTCCTTTGCTGATTTTCTGTAAATTGCATTGATATTTGGCTTCATTTGAATGGAAATCCGACTCATGTCTTCCAGTTTACTTTACAAAAAAACAGTTTACTTTTCCCTTAGCTGTTTTGTTGGTGCTTTTCCAAAACAAACAAGAAAAACTTATTTTTTGAATGATTGTATTAATATTGTAAATCTACAGTTACCGAGCACTTTATTAGGAACACCATACTAACACTGGGTACTTCCTCCCTTTGCTCTCAAAACAGCCTCTTTTCTTTCTGACATGGATTCCACAAGATGTTGGAAACATTCCTTTAAGATTCTGCTCCATGTTGATGTGACTGCATCACATCATTTCAGCAGTTTTGTCAGATGCATATTCATCTGCCAATCTCCAGTTCTACAAAATCCCAAAGGTGTTCCACTGGATTTAGATCTGGTGACTGGGGGGGGGGCACCTGAAGTTAACTGAACTCATTGTCATGTTCATGAAACTAGTTTGAGAAGACTTTTGCTTTGTGACATGGAGTATTATCCTGCTGGAAGTAGCCATTAGAAGGTGGTTAAATTGTGGCCATAAGGGGATGCACATGGTCAGCAACACACAAGGCAGGCTGGGTCCATGGATTCATGCTGTTGATACCAAATCCTGACCCTACCATCTGCTGCCTCAGCACAAATCCAGATTCATCAGACCAGGCTACGTTTTTCCAGTCTTCACCTGTCCAGTGTTGGTGAGCCTGTGCCTGCTGCAGCCTCAGATTTCTGTTCTTGGCTGAGAGGAGTGGAACCTGACGTGGTCTCCTGCTGTTGTAGACCATCCACCTCAAGGTTGGACATGTTGTTCATTCTGCTCACCACAGTTGTAAAGAGTGATTATCTGATTTACCGTAGCCTTTCTGTCAGCTCCAACCAGTCTGGCAATTCCCCTCTGACCTCTCCTATCAAGAAGGCTTTTTCATCCATAGAACTGCTGCTCACTGGATAATTTTTGTTTTTGACACCATTCTGAGTAAAAACTCTAGAGACTGTTATGTGTGAAAATCCCAGGAGATCAGTAGTTTCAGAAAGACTCAAACCAGACCGTCTGGCACCAACAATCATGTCATGGTCAAAGTCACTGAGATCACATTTCTTTCCCATTCTGATGCTTGATGTGAACATTAACTGAAGCTCCTGACCTGGATCTGCAGGATTCCATGCATTGCACTGCTGCCATATGATCAATTAAAATACACTTTTAAAACATAATGTATGTTATATACAGTATGATGTTTCCACATCTGCTTTTTTATAGTAACAGTACTCTAAAGACATGTTTATTCAGTATATTGTGCTATAGCATTGGGGGCATATGGTACATCATACAGTAGATCCAAAATTTCTGTTTTCACTCAGAACAGCCTCCATTTATTTTTTCCTTTGAACAGAATAAATATTTGAAATTTCACTTATTCTGTGGGGGACTGCAAGACAAATGAAGGCCAAACAAATACGACTGCTGTGCTTTGAATGATTAAAACACACACACACAGTATGGCTTGCAGTATTTACAGAAAGGCATGATCTGCAAATTAGACTTAAATGGCTTTTAGTATATGAAACAAGTATGAACAGTTCAGTTCATTCTGTTTTAAGTAAAAGAGGGAATCCTGTTGGTGAGGCCTCCCTGGGGAGGTATTTCTGCAGGATTCAAGAGGCTAACAGGTTTAGCTGCCACTTAAGAACAGCCATTCTGCAAATGAGTGGATGGATTTAGACATAATTGAAAGGAGTCATGTGATTGATTATGGCACTAGGTATTGGTTTACCTCTTTAAATCCTGATAAAGATGCCCTGTATTGACTTCTTAAATGTGCAGAGGCTTTCATAATGACTACAAAGGAACAAGGACAAGGAACTGTATACCATTTCAGGAACCGCATTCTTCAAAGTCAAGTGTATCAAGACTAAATAAGTCATATTAGATAAAGGCTAAGAGGAATGTTAAAATCTGTCTGAGGATGCAACTGGAGTTCTCTGAATCCTTCAATATTCTACATTTCAGTGTGCATCGATCAATTGTTTAATGGTGACCCTCACCATGTCACCAATGTATGTTATCAGTATATGTTTGTACTCAAGTGTCAGCAGTCACAGGTAAATAAATCAATTGAAGAGGAGCAATAAGTAAGTGTCCATTTGGACAGTGACACAATTTTCATAATTTTGCCTCTGTACACCACCATGATGGATTTGAAACAAAGCCATCAAGCTGTGTTTGAAGTGTTGACTTTCAGCTTTAACTCAAGTGTTTCAACAAAAATATCACATTAACATTTCAGGAGTTACAGCCATTTTTTTACATAGTCCCTCATTTTCAGAGGCTCAAATGTAATTGGACAAACCAAGATAATTATAAATATGAGGATTATTTTTAATACTGGGATGAGGACTATTTGCAGTCAATGACTGGCTGAAGTCTTGAACCAATGGACATCACCAAATGATTCCTCACTTAAGATGCTTTGTCAGGCCTTTACTGCAGCTGCCTTCAGTTGCTGCTTGTTTGTGGGTCTTTCTGCCTCCAGTATTATCTTCAGTGAAAACTGCTCAGTTGGGTTGAGGTCAGGTGACTGACTTGGCCATTGAAGAATATTCTTTTTCTTTGCATGCAGAGAGAATCTGAGCAGATAGTTTAGCACTATACAATACAGAATTCATCCTGCTACTTCTATCAATCACATCATCAGTAAACACCAGTGACCCAGTTCCATTGGCAGCCATACAAGTCCATGCTATAACACTACCTCCACCATGTTTGACAAATGATGGGGTGGCTTTGGATCCTGAGTCGTTCCTTTCCTTCTCGTTACTCATCTCCTCCCATCATTCTGGTACAAGTTCATCTTGGATTCATCTGTACAAAGAACTTGTTTGGTTTCATGAACATAACAATGAGTTCAGTGAACTTCAGGTGCCCCCCCCCCCCCCAGTCACCAGATCTGAATCCAGTGGAACAGCTTTGGAATGTGTTAGAACCAGAGATTGGCAGATGAATGTGCATCTGAAAAATCTGCTGAAATGATGTGATGCAGTCATGTTAACATGGAGCAGAATCTGAAAGGAATGTTTCCAACATCTTGTGGAATCCAGGTCACGAAGAGCAGAGGCTGTTTTGAGATCAAAGGGAGGAACTACCCAGTGTTAGTATGGTGTTCCTAATAAAGTGCTTGCATAAACAAGTCCTAGAATCACAGAATTTACTTCATGGCCTCGTATATATACGTCTGACCAACTGATGTAATTTTTATTATATTTTATATCATACTCTATATTTTGTCATTCCAAGATATTCTTTTTAACATAGCTGAGTAGAGTGGTATTCTAGAAAAGAGTGATAGTTTAAAAATAAAAATAAAAAACTATAAAAAAATCTCTATATTTTCCAGTGGAACAGCTTTGGAATGTGTTAGAACAAGAGATTGGCAGATGAATGTGCATCTGAAAAATCTGCTGAAATGATGTGATGCAGTCATGTTAACATGGAGCAGAATCTGAAAGGAATGTTTCCAACATCTTGTGGAATCCAGGTCACGAAGAACAGAGGCTGTTTTGAGATCAAAGGGAGGAACTACCCAGTGTTAGTATGGTGTTCCTAATAAAGTGCTTGCATAAACAAGTCCTAGAATCACAGAATTTACTTCATGGCCTCGTATATATACGTCTGACCAACTGATGTAATTTTTATTATATTTTATATCATACTCTATATTTTGTCATTCCAAGATATTCTTTTGACATAGCTGAGTAGAGTGGTATTCTAGAAAAGAGTGATGGTTTAAAAATAAAAATAAAAAACTATAAAAAAATCTCTATATTTTCTATAAAGTCTGTCTGGCAGCAGCCAGTGGTCTAGTACTTAGTTTGTGTTGTATACAAAAAGGTTCTAAATATTTTATTTACAAATGTAAGTAAATGGTAGTGTATAATTATCATAAACACTTACTGTATGACTATAACACAGTCTAGTACAACACTACCCTAAGGCCTACAAAATTACTGAATAAAATCACCCTGTCTGGCACGGTCCTGACAAAACTGAACATTATATGGGTAGGATTTATTGTAGGGCAGTTGTGCAAAGTTCTGAATGACTGTTTAGGCTTTCCTCTTTTCTGACTGTTCAGGGTTTGTGTTATAAAACAGAAAGTTAAGATCACAGCAACAGTTGGACTATATGACCATAGACTGAGGAGCTCAGACTAACACTAACTGGATGGTTGGGGGTTCGCTCTTCCACTCCGCATGTCATAGTCTAGACTATATGTATAGTCTATGTATATAGTATATGAACTACCTGTTTAGCATGTGTATATGAGCTGTTTGGACTAGTAAGATGTTTGTAAAAGGTTGTATGTATATAGGACATATTATTATTATAAATGACATAGTAAATATTTACTACTTATTTGTTACTGTTTACATTATATGAACCTTAAATATGATGTGCTTTCACTTTTATAATAAAAAAATAACTGTGATTGTCTGGTGTGTTGCACCTGTGTCTCATTGTCTCCCCTCTCCTAGTGTATTTAGTCTCTATGCTCCCTTCCCTCTGCGCCAGTTCATCTTTGTTCCCCTGTGACGAGTGTTCCCGCCATTTTTCCTCGTGTTGAGTCTTCCAGGTTTGTTTTTCCTTTGCTAGTTAGGTGACCTTGCCTTTGTCTCATCCCTTTTGGTTTTGCCTACCTGTGAACCGACCTGTTTTTTCAGTAAAGAAAAGTACCGAACCCTGTTGTTGGAACCCTGTTGTTGGCTCCTGAGTCGTGCTTTTGAGTCCTCCCCACCCACTTCCATTTAAGGTCCTGACAACATTGACATAATTTTTTATTGTTTTCTTTTTAAGGATGGAAACACATTCTGTGCAAAGAAATACTCCTTTTTTTGGGGAAAAGCCACAAAAAACAAAAAAAAACAAGCTTTGACTGTTATGTCCTTCTATAGCCTTTTTTCTTTTTTTAAAATTCTTTTTGCAATGAATACTTTTTAATTTGGTGTTAAATGACTGCGCCTCTGCCAGCAAGACTTAATCAAAAAAATAAAAAATACATATTTCAATGCAAAATGGTATAAACACAAGTGATGCGTAGCTGAGATCAAGCTGGCTCTGGTAATTGCTGAGAACCACAGTTGCATTGGGTGTTTTTTCCCCCACCCACCAGTTTCAGTAATAAGCACATTGCTGCTAGGCACACCAGAATGAGGTGTAGAAGACGCTGCACTCGAAAACAGACCTTGAAAAGCCGCACAAAGGTGAGATTTTCAAACTCTATTTTTGTACTCTTACAAGAGAAAAGACTTTAAGGTTGAGGATTAACTGGTTGGTTTGGCAAATTACCATCTCCCCTCTGCCAAAGTGTAGTGCACAGCTGCTTTCCTGAGCTTTTCTATGGAACCTTCTGGGACTGTCTCATCCACTGCATGGGAGACAGTTTAATGGTCTTAGTAGCTACTCCCACTTCCAGGAATGTCACATTTGAAGGTGTATCCTAATGGAATACACTTCCCTAATGACTCTCTGTGCAACCAGTCTATGCAACTGGAGTGTCTCCCATGGTATTTCCATCAAAATATACAGTCAACAGGTGATGTCCATTGTTCTAAACATAGGTATAGGGGGTATACTAGCTAGCTATATTTATGTGACCATAAAAAGAAACAGCTCCAGGGAGGTATTAGTTTGATACGTCACCCTACATCTGTCAAGTTAGCAGCTTGCTACTTTTTCAAACCTATGAAAAAACACCAGGTCTCAGTGCTGATTTAGATCTGAGTTCCGTTTCTTCAGCAGCTCTCCAAAGGGAGCAATATAGTCAAACAGGATCTTGTGATGACAATAATGTATTCATTACCAGCTGTCATTACTTTTTTAAGCAGCTCAGAGTTCAAAAGGAGCATCTTCCTTTACAGAGAAAAGAACAATCCAGCACCACCCGCGTACGATATCGTCACCTTGTCTTTCTCTTTCATCATATCTCAGACCTCCCATCATAGATGACTTCTCCCCCTAATCTCACCTCTCCTCTTCACTCCTCCATAGATGATTTGCTGCCTCTACATTCTCTTTGTTTCATCCCCCAGAGCTCAGGATGTGAATCTCTCAGAAGCTGTGGTACTCCCATGCAGTCACACACTGAAGAAGTGAAGTCAGTGGTGTGGATGAAGTTGGAGTGTGGGTGTACATTAAATAGTTTGTCTGTTCAAGTGTTTCCAAACACAATATTGGTAGTTGGATTGCTGTATAATACTAATGCGTATCCAGAGTGTACCGCACAATATAATCCTTCTCAAAATTGAAAATTGAATGAAGTGGGGTCGCAAAAATCACCAGGACTCATCCTCAGGAGACCATGAATATCTACAAGGATAAGCCCATATTTACTGAGGTAAAACCAAAGCTCTCTACTGGGCTACAGGATAACATTCTAAAGAGGAAATACAGTATAAAGGTTAAGAGCAAAGCAAGAACGTAAACACAAGACATGTTATGAACTGAACTAAATCATCTGTATACAACAGTAGACCCAATATTAAAGGTAATTTGAGATGTGTGTACATTAATAAGGTTGATTATGTGCTAACAAAATTGTGTGCTATATGAAATATTATTTGTATGGTAACTTAACTAAGCAACTTAACAGTCAAACAGCATGATAATCAATCTCAGACTAGATTAAAAGTAAGTAGGTGAGAAAGTAAGTACATTTTTAAAAACAATATTAATGTAATAAAGTGATTCAGAAGGTGAGACAAAAAAAGAGACCAAGAGACACAGAAGATATGTCAAACATAGATGCATACAAACCAGAAAACAAATAAATATTTTTGCAAATTTCCAGTGAATAAAGTGTGTAATGACAGTAAACCTAGGATTAGTTTTCAGTCTAGAGCCTGAACAGCTAACAGACCCTGATGTGAGGACCTGAGGCTCTTTACAGCAGTAAGTGGGCAACTAGTTAGGTTAGCAGGGACCCAATGAAGTATGGTCTTGGTTTTGTCAAAAGAAGAGTTCTGGATCAGTTGGAACTGAGTTGATGCAGACTTGCTGACGCAGCCGAACAGGTTTTTAGAGCAGTCCAGACATGTGACAAGTGCACGAATTACTTTTTCTAAATCAGTGGTTTCAGCCCAATAGATAAGTAACTCTGACATACTCCCTCCCTTTTTGCATACGGCATTAGAAGATGTGCCCACTCTGATGGACCACTGCCCCTGCCCCTCATCCTTTCTCTGTCCAGATAATGGGGTCTAATGGGGCTGATCCCCTGAGACCTATTGAGTATGAGATGTAATGGGGGTTGGTGTGGGGTTGGTCTGGGATGGGAGTGAGGTGTCTGCCATGTGTTGGTTTTGTGGCAGAAACCTTGTAATAATTTAATCAGCATATTTGATTGACAGGGCCACATTGTGGTTTTAATCAGAGTGAGGTTACCCTGCTGGCCATCTGCACGTGGACCGAGAATGACCAAGGTCTCCTTCTCTGTCACTCCAGACAGGGAATCAATATGCACTCTAGTCAATGGCCAGACAGGGTGTCTTCTGTCTTACATTACAACATCACCACAAAACTGAAATCTTCTTCAAGCACAGGTGCACTTCTCATCAGACTTCTGTCTTAATACAGACCTTTAAATTTTACAGCATGATAAAACTTTTCAGAGGACAGGATTTTCCGCTAGAAAAGTATAATCTTACATGAAATGTAATTATCTAAAGAGACCATGTTTGTGTAGAAACTGGTTTGAAGTTCATTTTGATCTATTTTTGTCCTGTTTCAAAGAATTAATTCTTGTTTTAGTTTAGCACCAAATAAACAACCTTTACTCCTATATGTTCTTTTTTTATAGCACAAAACCAGCTGTAGGTCTGACTTATTATTTTTTAAATTTAACAAACAGTTAAGCTGCCAGGAATCCAAACTACAAGAAAAAGAGACAGAGGCTCCTGCAGAGATTTAAAACTCTTCAATGATAATCATTTGATATAATAGTACGAAAACATTTTAGTTGATATGTAAGTCAAGTTTATATATTCAGGAAGTCTCATTGAGATCAAGATCGCTTTTTCAAGAAAGACCTGAGAAAGAAACAAAAATATATAATGATAGCTATAAAGTTGGTCATAAACACAAACACATTCAATAACAAATCAGACTGTAATTTTACATTTATGTCTTTTTACATTTATGCTGAGTCGTCACTTTGACAACTGCTTTTTTACTGATCAAAAGAACAAAATAGGGAAATTCAGAGGGTGGAGAGAACAATCTGCACTTTCAATAGCTTTTTATTATTTTATGTTGATATGTCAAAAAGATGCATGTGACTGTTCCAAATGACCCACTGACAGGTTCAAAAGACCCATTTGATTGTTCCAAAAGACCCAAAGAACCGTGTGACTTTTTCAAGGGACTCATATGAGTGTTCCTAAAATTCCTGAATAAAATTTAAGATGCTACCTGTATGTCTATGTGCTACTGTATGTCTCTGCTGCCATTTCATGTTGAGTTGATCTCTCTGTATTCAATGTAAAAACTGTTACTTAGATGTAACTTAAATAAATTAAGGCAGCATTTTCAAGCATTTTGTAAGTTTAGTGAACTTCTTCTATTTTGAGTTCTCAATAATGTTCACTCTCAATACAACTTAATAATGGAAATTTAACTATAAAGAGTCCAGTCTAGACCTGCTCTATATGAAAAGTGCCCTGAGATAACCTCTGTTATGATTTGGCGCTATATAAATAAAATCTAATTGAATTGAAATGAATTGAATTGAAAATAACTAACGCAGTCTACATAAAAGAGCAAAGAAAATGAACACAAACAAGTTTATTAAAGTAAAACTTGATTAAACTGAGTTAAATTTAATTTAATTTATTGCTGAGAAAATTGACTTGCATCAACTGTTTAAAGTAGATTTTTTTTAGCATTTTTACCAACAAAATACAATAAGTATCACTATCTTCTTGTAACACAGCAGATTATTTTCAAGCATGGTTTAAACTTAAATGTGTAAAAACTGAAAACCAAATCAGAGGTAAACAACTTCTGAGATGTTAGAGAAAGAACACCTGAGGGTCCGCCCCCCAAAAAAATCACATTTTGACCCTATAATGTGGTTCAAATCAGTTTCCAAAGTCCTTAACCTTTACAACATTTTTTATCCAGTTGGTTAGAAAACAGATTATATTTAAACTACACTTTATATAAATACCACTGACACGTGCTGAGTGTCCCAAGAAAGGTTCCAATAATCAGTTTCCAATGCAACAAACCTGAAAAGACACTTATGATTATTTTTAAGTGCAGAACAATGTCTCATAAACACAGTCCATTATATCATATATATCTCATAAATATATCTATATATGTATATGATGAAACAGAATGCTCATACTTTGTGTTCAGGTTTTAGTAAGATCATATCAGTGACCAACTGGTGCATTTTTGTGACTGCAGTCTTTATGAATGTGGCCAGACACTTAGAATTAGTGATGGATGACATTAAAAAGACATTTTCATTCCACTTTTATATTCATGCACCATCCCTTTAAGGCTTATGCTCCAAGACCATGGCTGAGTGCAGATCTAACCCCAGAGCCTATCAGTTGCTGGAAAAAGCTGAGGTGCACAGGGTGAGGCGGGGTTGTGAGGAGAGAGAGAGAAGATGGCGGCGTGTGGATGTGTATGAAGCCCCTGCTGCGAACAAGCAGAATAGAAAATCCATGAGAACATGTACGAGTATACAGTCAGGTTTGCTACGTGCAGTTGCAGTAGTTGCGTCCCAAAGTGACAGTTAGTGTGGTCAACTCGTCGTGAGAAGAGGAGGAGGAACCACTTTCTGAGGGGGACAGGGCCTCCTAGCTAGCATGCTGAAAAGGTGATTTTTTTTTTTTCATTTTATTGTATTCAACAAGTGCATGGTTGAGACAAGGACAGTGACAGTTGATATGGCTGGGGCTTTGATGTACACGACTAAGCCATGAGGTCGAAGGACCTGCCTGCAGCGCTCAGAGACAGGATTGTGTTGGGGCAAAGATCTGGGGAAAGCCTTCAATGCAGCAGAAAGTTTCTGCTCCAAAGAGTTTCTGTTCCATAGAGCACAGTGGCCTCCATTATTCTTAAATGGAAGAAGTTTTGAACAACCACTTTTCCTAGTGCTGGCCGCCTTGCCAAACTGAGTAATTGGGGGACAAGGGCCTTGGTAAGAGAGGTAACCAAGAACCTGATGGTCACTCTGGCCAAGCTCTGGAGATTCTGTATAGAGATGGGAGAAATTTCCAGAAGAACTCTTAACACAACTTCAAAAGACTGTTATCCTACACCCAAGAACAAGAGTTGCAGAGTTTAGTAAGCAAAATTACAGGATTGCCAAAAGTCACACAAGTCCCTACCACCCCCAAGGCAATGCTCAATGTGTGCACTTTAATTTCACTGGGCACAAAATTTTGAGGTCGCTCCCACCAGATAGGAAGTGGAACTGGAAGGAACACTTACCTGAGTTATTCCTGGCATACAATAACCATGTAAATCACTTCAAAGGATATGCTCCTTTCTACCTGCTCTTTGGAAGGGATGCCCACCTTCCCAGGGACATTCTCAAAGGCAAAGAAGAATGTCCGAAGCCACTACCAGCGGCTTCGGACAGCAGCAGATGCATTGCAAACAGCAGCACAGGATGCTTCAAGGAAGAAGAAAAGGCTGTGGAGAGGTCTCTGATGTGGCACCCTTTGGAAGGGGGGAATGTGGCCAGACACTTAGAATAATGATGGAAGACATTAAAAAGACATTTTTATTCCCCTTTTATATTCACGCTCCATCCCTTTAAGGTTCACTCTCCAAGACCATGGCTGAGTGGCCTACCACAAACACTGGGCAATAGGAAATTGTAATGGATACAGCTGCTAGCTGGGACAGCTGCTAAGTTGTTGCTGCCATTTTCAATTATAACCTTCAATATTGACTGGTATTCCCTCTATCGAACTTTTTATTTATTTTTGTTCTATCTGGGGTTTCCAGCCCCCACGCATTCAACTCTATTGTGTCATGTTGTAGCAGGGCTAATTGTTCGTATCACATCAGTGAGACTTAGACCGAGAGGGGCAAGACTAATTTTACATTTACATTTACATTTCCTCATTTGGCAGATACTTTTATGCCAAGTGACTTACAAGTGAGGGTATATTTTATTTTATTTGTACTCTCCTTTTATATTGAAATTGATTCACTGAGAACAGCTTCTAAGCTACCGTTAGGCACAGTAATGTTTTTTAAATATTTATATTATTTAATTTGTTCCATTGTTCTGCTAAGAGAATAAATGCTGCATTGGCTGTACTCTAACTTGGAGCTGGGTTTCTTAAAGGCGTTTCTCCAGAGGCACCTTATTCCTTCGAGCTGTTTACCTTTTTTTTTCAATCCTACAGCCTCTCTTTTTTTCAGAGCCTCATAACATCTATTGAGCCAGGGTTAACATTCAAGCTATGTGTGAAAATGTGATGTGTGAAAAGATTAAAAGATTACATGCCTACTAATTAGTAATAATGTTGTGTTATTAGTTGTTAGTAATGTTTTGATATTAACAGTTTTTCTCAGGTGAAGTTGATACATGGCCAAAGCGAATACATGTAATTTGTGATGTCACTACATTGAGATTAACGTTTTTCATTGTGATCAAACCAGTTTTGTTTTACCGCAGTCTGTAAATTATCACAGCTACTGTGCATTCAGTGAAACCCCACAGTACATACAGGATCAGAATCCTGAAACACTCAAGCCCTCCGCTGCTGCTTTCCAAACACAAACGCCACTTAACCTAATTGTAAAGCAAGGCCAAAAAACTACTTTGGAGAATCGAAGGCAGAAACTAAGAGTCAAAGTGGATTGCATTGTTATCTGGCCAAAAGTAAATTCTAAATGGGCAGAATATCTCTCTTATGTCCGGGGTGGAGATGAGAAGCAAAGGCTCAGACACCATTTGGCAAATGAAAAAGGGGACACAATAAATCTATGTGATTTAAAGAAAACAAGGCAAGAGGCTGGTGTCCAACATGACAGGCGATTCATTCCCTTGAAAGCTGGTGACCAGTACATATGTTGAAAATTTTTCTGTCTTTCTTCTTCGATCTTCTGTTTCCACAACCCTGTCACCTAAAAAAGGGTTTTTTATCTACATAATAAGGAAACATTTTTCACAAATCTATCTGCAAAGCTGCAAAAGATTATACTGAATGTTTTTCATTTGTCAAGTGTTTTCCCACCAATATCTATCTATAATACTAATGACAACTAATGCATGATATATTTTATGGTTTGTTTGGGTATCTCAAAGCACTTGGTTAACAAAAGGAAAAGATTGTTGTCCTGGGTAAATTTTGAAAAAGTCAACATGAGACAATACAGACTATGTTAGCTTTTTCTTTATTTAAAGGATAAGGCTGGTGTTATTTTTATGTTTTCTTATTGTAAACACATCCCATGCAAAGACCAAAACCAACAATGTGTTGGTCTGTCTATTAATACCAACTTCCCTACCCTGTCTGTGGCTCTCAGCTCCAAGCCAATTGGTTTTTATTGAAAATATAAATCTTTACAAACACCTCAAAAAATACATATGTTCATTGTTTTAAAAGAGCTGGACACTAGTTTTCAGCAAATGTTATTTAAACACAGGGAGTCATAGTCCTAGTGGATTTGTTTGGCACTATTTTCAGTGTTGGATTAATGCGCATACGGTGAGTATTGGTGTACGATTGGTTTAGTAGAACTACTAGATCTTGAGTTTAAATTTGCTCTCATTCAAATTCGTGGCTCCACCTTCTAGTGATGGAAAATAGATCAAATAAATTAATCAGTGTTATAATCAGGAGTTTAAGGCCTAAATTCAGGGATTTTTGTCTTTGCTCTGAAAGAATACACAGGACCATGACCTGGCAATAAATTAGCATTTATTTATGGTTAAATGTCTATAAGCAACTGAATAAACGAAGCATTAATAATGAACATATAACAGAGAGGTCGGAATCAAACAGATGGACAAAGTAAATATTTGAATGACAAGTTGAACTTGTCACTTAGTTTGGTGATAGAGACATAAAGTGTGGAATTCAAAGTTATCAAAGAACAGCGACTCTAAGGGACAATTTACTTTTCCGACTCAAAATTAAGAGTACAAAGCACTATCCGAAATCAGCTCTTACAAAAGACAGCAGAAGTAAAGTTTGGCCTACTTTTGCAGCATTGTCTCAGAGCTGAACCCCTTGCATTTGGATCTGAAGTAGTTTGGTGCTAAACCCCACTCGAAACTCCCCAGCGAGGTGGCGATCCCTGGGAAGCAGCTGTTGCCAAGCAACGAGGGTCTTTTAGCGGGGCTGCTCAGCTGACTGCCTCACTCCAGTGAATGGAGCAGATTTCTTAAGGCAGATGAGGACCTGTTGGATGATGCGGTCTCTGCTGGTTTCTTGGTCCATTGTAGTTGCTGTCAGAAAGGCTCTGCTACACTGACTTTTCTTAACTAATCTCGTAGAATAGTCTGGAAATTAATCTCATTGGACAGATGATAAAACTTCCAAAATACTATCAAAGCAAGACTTACTGTAGTACAAAAATATAAAAACATAGGCTCCATCAGTTTGGCACTGAATTACAAACTGAGGCTGGTTTCAGATAAAGATCAAAAGGTGAACAGAGAGCCTGAATCGATTGTAACATTTGATGGAATCTCAAACAGACTGAGATGACGCTGTGAAACTGAGAACATCGTGAAACAACTACACATTCATCATGGCTGCTAGAGGAAACAAACCACAAAACCAAATAAAACAGACCTGCTATCTTCCATAGATTACCACTCAAAACTCTGGATAACCTAGAAGAGTTAGTGGACGAGTACTTCTACAAACTGTGTGTCATGAGCCCGCCTCAAAAACAACCACGACGAGACTGGTACACCGAAACTGACGACAGGATCACAAATATCGAGGTCAGTGTGCTAGAGTCCATTAGCAATAAACACTCAATCCTGGAAATGCAGACATAAAATAATTAAAAACCAGTTTCAAATATACCCAATCGCAAAATGAAAACATTACAAGTGGAAATAAGGAACTCAAACTCACTGTCAATACACTCACAATCTCAAACGAAAACAAAACTGTGAAAGAAACCATACTGGACCTCCAGAGCCACAGCATGCGTGACAATCTCATATTCAAGGGAATATCAGAACAACCACGAGACAACCCAGAACAAGCAATAAAAGAATTCACGCAATCGTTCCTGAAGCTGACACACCACCGTCAATAACATAACCTTTTAGCGCGTTCACCGTAACAGAGCCAAAAAAAGAGCAGATCAAGACCTATTGTCACCAAATTTGAACATGTCAAGCAAAAAGAACGAGCTGAGGAAGGGAACTTAAAGGAACAAATAATGGGATGCCGTAAATCCAAGAAATCCAAGAAAAGCAAAAGAAGCTACTCCCGATTCTCAGACAGTACCGTCAAAAGGGAAGAACATAGACGGCCAACTTTATCGAGACAGCAACATAACCACCTGACTATAATTTCACACTCCGGGAGACCGCATCATGTTTAACCAAGCAAAAGTGACTCAAAACTAAATCAACTCAACTCAATCCTCAATCCTCAATCCTTCCATTCAGAACACTCCAGAACATCTCTCTCTCTCTGAGAGAGACTCTGATGAATAAAAACACACCACTAATTCACAAATACACCATAACAGACCAAGAAGGATGCAATGTCATTATCAATGGGACAATCAATAACATCACGATAACCATTACAAGTATCTATGGCCCAAACACAGATGACCCAACACTCTATCATGACTTCTTTACATTATTTCAAGATCTTTCAGTATCATTTATAATCATGTGGCGACTTCAACACAGTTATCAACCCAATAGAAGATAGTTCAACAACCTCACATTGTACCAAAAACTGGTGCTCAAGACACATAATCGAACAGTACACGGCAGATCTCGGTCTTGGTGATAGTTGAAGGCTAAAAAACCCATCATACACCTGCTTCTCTCCAGTCCATCGACTATTTTCACATACTGACTACTTCTTAACAAGCAATTCAGTGATGGCAGATATCTCAGACCTCACCATTGATTCAATCAGCTATATAATGCACAAAAAGAAGAAATGAAGACCATCCCAATGTGGCAATTTAACACATCTTTACCTTACATGGAAACAAATGACTCAGAAAAAAGACCTCACCAACACTCATCTGGGAAACAGATAAAGCAGTACTAAGAGGAAAAATCATCTCATACTCAAAATATAAAAAAATGAAGGAACAAGAAGTAGAAAAAAAACTGCAGGAAAAACTTAAACAATTGCACAGTTCCTATGCAGCCAACCCCACAAAACAAATATTAAAAGAAGTTAGAGAAGCCAAGTACCCAACTTGACAACATAATGTAAAACATAATAACAGGACACAATTCATGTTACAAAGACTACGATATAACCACTTTGGGCATATTAACAAATCTGGCAAATACCTAGAAAATCAGCTTAAATGCAATAAGGAGAAATCACTGGTATCAACAATCAAAGACTCTACAGGGAACATCGTCAGTGACCCTCAAAGTATAAACAACATTTTCAAACAAAAACTATGCAGAAATAGAAGATTTTTTTAGATGGCATCACATTACCCTCAGTAACAAAAGACCGAGCAGATATCTTAGACACTCCATTAGCTTCCACAGAATACGAAAAGGCACTAAAAACAATGTCAAACAATAAAGCCCCTGGACTAGATGGATTCTCCATTGAGTTTTATAAACTCTTTTACAGCCCCATTTCCTTATCAGACACTGGTATCAAAATGATCAGCAAAGCACTAGCAACCTGAATCTGACCCTGAATTATCTCATCACTATTTCACCCAGATCAAACTGGATTTGTCAAAGGCAGACATTCTTCAAATAATACACGTTGTCTTTTCAAGCTGATAAATATATCCCGCCAAAATTATCATCCTTTCACTAAATGCCAGGAAAGCATTTGACAAAGTAAACTGGACACACACACACACACACACACACACACACACACACACTGGACCTATAAAAACTCTGGGAAAATTTGGTTCTGGAGAGATATTCATACAACGGGTTAAAATATTCTACAGCAAACCAAGGCTCCTGACTAACAATCTAATGTCACAAACTTTCACACTCCAGAGGCACCAGACAAGGATATCCACTCTCCAGTCCACTATTTGTGCTATTTATTGAACCATCAGCAGCAGCAATATGCTAAAACAACAATATCACAGGTAACCACGCTAGTAAGATCAAGAAATCATGTACCCCTATAAAATCCAAACAAAACGATCAATTCATACTCAAACATTTCTGCTTATACAATAAACTGGTATAAATCCACCATCCATGGTGGATTCATCCCAATAAGACGCATATATTGGGATTAACGGGATCAGACATATGCACTAATTGTACACTCAATACAACTGACAACTACCTCCATGCACTCTGGCTCTGTCTGCCATTACAACATTTCTTGGAAGAAGTAACCGCCACACTATCGCTGTTCCTTGGCTGTAGCATTTCATTATGCCTTTCAGTGTGCATACTTGGTGAGCTCGATATACTCAACAAATGTTCAAAACAACTCATAACACCCCTACTCGTAGCCCTAACTATCACCAAGAAAACAATGCTACTAAACTGGAAAAGTAGGAAAAAGATCGTCATCTCACAATGGTTGGATCTCCCAACACAACAAATATTAATGGGACAAATATCACCTTTACAAAAAAACTAACATGAACAATTCATTGAATATATTCAACAATTCTCAGCTCTATTCCCCTGCTGGTGAGCTGATGCCACAACACAAGTATAAATGTAAATATAAGCATGTAACTGGTGAAGGGAGTAAAAAAGAGGAAGCAAAAAAGTAAAAGGGAAAAAGGGTTAATATATATGATAATAATAATAATATATATATATGCGCATGTGGGAATGTGTATGTGTGTATCTACGAACAGAAAGAATTAATAATACTAAACCAAACCCATCAAGGTGGGGCTTTTATATGAAGTTGAAAAATATGTGAAAATAACTTTTTCAAATTCATCTTAGGTTGAAGTCCAATTTGCATAGATTGTGACATGTAGCATCTAACGCCCCTCATGATTGTCAGATCACTTATCCAAAAAGGTTCACCGGAACACCCATCCAGGGATTAAAGCAGGCTAGGTTTACCACGCTTTCTGGAATACCCCACCGGATTACCCTTCAGAAACATTCCAACTTTGGTGACATGTTTTCCCATCTCTGTGCTGCTCTCAAACTGAGATTTGCATTGTGCCGCTGGACCTGAAGCTCCGACCTGCATCGCCTCAATGGGCTGCCGGGCGTGGATTGCACAGGGGGTTGGACCCCGTTAATACCTGCATACCTCCATCCAGGAATTATTATCTCCACCAAAGAGGTTATGTAAGCACTGGGCATTGGCCAGGGAAGAACCCAGTAGATTTTGGTGCAGATCCAGATCAATTTTTTTCCTCTGAAGTCTGGTGTATGTTGGAGCGCATTTTCTGGTTTATTTTTTCCTACATGTTTTTCTCTTTGACATATCTTAACATACTTTGAGATGATAATCTCTTCCCTCACACCTTCACACATATACATTTACACACATACACCCATCAGCTACACATTAAAACCAGTTGAAGTTTTAAGTTTTAATGTTGTGGCTGAATGGTATATATATATATACTGTATATATAAACCAATATATACCATTCCATCTTGGCCCACAGACAACACATTACACCTCACACACACTTACCTGTTGCACATGATGAATTGACTGGTACCCTTCCATATCCTCACTGAAACTATATTGCATTGTGTTGTTGTCATAACCAGTTTTTCTGTTTTCTATTAATTTCTATATCTCTTGTCCCACTACCATTGTCTAAGTCTAAATTTAAGTCATGCTATATTGCATCAAAAGAATAAATTATTTGCAAATAATTATTTATTTACAATGGAAAATCTTTTCTATACATCCACAAGTCATATGTTTTCACAATTTGAATTGAGTTACCTGTAATTTGTTTTAGCATTTACATGTTCACATACTCGCATTTCCTGCTAACAAAATGGATGTTTAAACAGCTTGAAATCGTTAAGACCATTTTCTGATCTGTTGTAGTTCTATTGAAACCTTGAAAGCTTTTGAATAGTTCCCTCTTTTATACTGTCAACAAACAGAAGACAAAAATTAAAAAAAAATTGAAGACAACATAATAGTGAGTCAAGTGAAAGAAGAGTAAATACAAATGCATTGTTTTTGCTTTGCTGATTTTGCACTGTTGTGATTCTCCCAATTTACACATTAAACCCGTGCACAAGAAGGGTGATGCTTAGAAAAGAAGTTGGCACCCTGAGGTGCTGGACAGCCATGGGTGGGTGGGGTTAATAGGACCAGAGGACACAAGTCGTTTGAATGCCAGTTGTCTTCAGACATCAGTGGAGAGGAGGAAAATAAGTGTGAATGAGATGGAAATATCTTGTTAAGAAATAAAAGAAAGAAAGAGAGAAAGTAGAAAGAAAGAAATACACACACATATGCATATTATCCAATCCAGAACACAACTCTGATACATTTTCATCTTAAAAGCTTGTCTGGATATCGCAGCCTTTCTTTCTGTCCTGCAGCGAAAAAGAAATGTTTATCCGTTTTTCCAATCTCCAAAGCAGAAAAACAAGGCTCTGCAGAGGATCATTCAAAGATTGGAAGAGAAAAACTGCTCTGGCTGCAAACAAAACCCCCTGCTTGCAATCTAACTCTCACAGCACAAGAAGGCTCCTGCTTTTTACCATTATCTTAGCCAAGGGGGAGTTTGTGTCTCAGCAGTCATTTTCTCTGGCAACGTTGTAAAAGTGAATACAGTTACCACTTTTTGTAAAAATTTGGGACAAAACAACAATAACACACATGTTGTTCAGTTTTCTTCCCACCAGCAAAGGATTTTGTGACAACAGAACTGAATATACAATTTTCTGTTTTTCTACACTATACTTTTAAAAGGCAAAACAACGTAAACTGTAGTTTAATTTATGTGGCCTGATAACTAAAAGTCATATATAACTTACACACACACAGACACACACACATATATATATATATATATATATATATATATATATATATATATATATATATAATTAAAAGGAAAAAAAAAAATATATATATGTAATTAAAAGGAAAAACCGACATAAAGTGTCTCAGGAAGGTGTTGGGCCATCAGGAGCCTCCAAAATAGGTTCAGTGCCCCTTGGCATAAATTCCAGAAGTCTCTACTGGAGGGATGGACACCAGTCTTCCTAAAGATGTTCCCTCATCCCTCATCCCTCAAGAGCACTGTCTAACACGTCGGTCCAAAATTCTCTCATTGGTGCTCAGTTGGGTTGAGATCTGGTGACTGTAAAAGCCACAGTACATGATTCACATCATTTTCATACTCATCAAACCATTCAGCGACCCCTCCGGCCCTGTGGATGGGGGCATTGTCATCCTGGAAGAGACCACTCCCATCAGGATAGAAGTATTTCATCATAGGATAAAGATAAAGATGATCAACTTTGTAGTGATTTGCAGAGACCCAACCGTCTACCTCACCTGTCTATTCCTGTATGATGAGCAAAGAACTATCTTCACCATGTGTGTGATATATGTCAGCGAGAACGCAAGCCTCTGCCCATCGGGCATTATAAAAGTCTCATGTGAACTCTGTATTTTTGAACATTTGCACTGCAGGCTCTCTGTGTGTAACTTGTTCCCTTGCCCCCAGAATAAACAACCTACTCTTGTGAATTTCAGACGGTGTTCCTGAGTTTGTTTTAGAATTTTCCTATCAGCCCTGTACCATTCTCTTGGTGGTCACCACACATGCACTCGCCTCCTTGTTGAGAATATGGTGAAGGACGACTCATCTGACCATATCACTTTTTTCGACATTTCTGTAGACCAGTGCATATTGTTTGTGAACCACTGAGCTCTCAAATGTTCATTCATCTTGGTAATGAAGGCTTTATGCACTGGAGCCCTACTATAATATCCCTCTCTATGTAAGTGACGGACTGTTCTCGCTGACACAGTCTGATCACGTCCTGCATTGACCTTCTCAGTCAGCTGAGGAAGAGTTGCTCTTCTGTTTTTTTCTTATATGTCGCGCTAATGCACCAGCGTCATGGTCATTAAATGTGTGCTGTCGAGTTTCCATCCCTATTTACCGATGTCACTTTAGTCACTGTTCCTATTGAAACACCAGCCAGTTGATCAGTCTGTGACTAAAGCTCCTGCCATTCGTGTCCCAACAATGAACCTTCTCTCAGAGTCACTTAGAGCTTTTCCTCCTGCCATCTTGATACAAAATCAGAACAAAATCAACTGTGCATTTTGTGGCATTTTTATACATGCCACAGAGCATGATTGGATGTTAACTGACTAATTGAACCATGCAGAGCACCTCAGACTCTTTGACCCCACTGTAACTGTGTTTATATGTGTTTATATATATATCTATATATATATATATGTATATGTAAATATACATATATATATATGTATAACGTTTGGTCCTCAATATTGGATTCTTTCTCTGTTTTATGTTATAAGTCACTCCCTCCTAATCAATTAACTGCGATATTTGGAATTTTACCATCAGATGTCAATGTATTTGACAGAGAAGCTGCAACATTTGCAAGTCTACTGTGTCAGTGATCAATACTTAGGAATACGAAACTGGACAAAGCCCCGTCTTTTAAAATATGGATTCAAGAACTGTTGTTTCTTCTGCAGCTGGAAAAATTTGATATATGCTTGAAGGTTGGGTAGAGAAATATACCTTGTCATTGGGAACATTTATTGCTCATGTAAAGCAATTGTAAGTGAGAAACGCTGTACAAAAGGACTCATATGTTTACATAAAATGCGCTTACAAATCAGACATTGTTTTGGGATGTTTCTTGCTGATTGCTTGTGCTGTAACTTATGATCACTTCTTTAAAATCTCAAAGTAAATGTACAATATGTGGTGGATGTGCACATGAACACATGGACACGTGTATGTAGAGACTGTCCTCCTGTAAAAATTAGCCCATAGCTCATCTGTGCAGCAGCTTATTATGACCCATAGTCCTGTTTTATTGTTACTGTTCATTATTTTATTGATCTCTATTGGCCATAGTAATTGTGACAGGAGCAAAGGAAGAAGTAAGTGACTCAGTATAAAGAGCAACAAAGTCCATGTTAGGAGGAGGTTGGATGGATGGATCTACAAAACAACAAATCAGAATTTTCACACAGGAGACCACTGTTCATTTTCTGTGTGAAACCAACATTTTTTATCCATGACCGCTTCACAACCCACATATTTAGAAAATACTTATTTTAACCCATGATCTTTCTATCAACCTAACCAAGTAGTTTTTGTGCCTAAACCTAACCAAACCACAACATAAGTTTAACCGTGTTTATTAATGCAATTATGACAATGTGACAATGAATGTCGGGTACACCTGAAGTCATAAGGTGTTGTTTTAGGAGACACTCCTATGGGTCGTAGCAAAGACAAGAGATATACTGTATATGGTTGTTTAGGTTTCGAAGACTTGTTGGCATATGTGTGTACAATCACATGCATGCACACTTTTTTCTTTTTTTCTTTTCCTTTTTCTATTTCTTTTCTTTTTCTGTTGCTATTTTTTGTCATATATGCTGCATTATCAAACGCAAAAACAGAATACCAGTACCTATCTGTAGCTGACATTACAACAGCCCTTTTGATGAGTTTTATGGGGCCTTATTCTTTATTTTTTTCCTGTACTCATAAATGGTTCCTGAAAAGGCCTATATGTTGCTTTTGGCACAGCAGAAAAAATTTGACTTACTCCATTTTCACACAAAAGTCAAGTTTCACATTCATAACGTTCAAGCACGAACAAGACAAAGTACAACACAACAAAGCTATAGCCCTGTTTCAAGCACAGGAACTTTTCCCAGGAAGTAGGAACCTTTGGAGGTTTCCACTGCCCGGACCAGTGTCTAAATTAGGTTCCAGGGAAATTTTTTTACCCCCCAAAGTCTCTGCTTGCGGGGTAGCAATTTCCAAAGGTACAGAAACCTTTGGGAAGGGGCTTGCAGTGCTGAACATTTCTGATTGGTTGAGTACACCAGCTTTTTATTTGGGTCAGCATTTTTAAAAAATCTGTAGCTGCAAATACAGTTTCCATTGTGCTTCAACACATCAACATGTAGTTACAGAAGAAAGTGTATGACAGATGGACTGATGACGAAGTTCCAGGCCTTATTGACCATTTATGTTGAAGAGGATATTGGAAATCAGCGAACCGCAATGTCAAAATATATGCATAAATCTCCTGCAAGTTCAGCGAACTGAAAATTATTCACATTGAAAAACAGTGCCAGGAGAAGCTTATAAAACTAAAACAAGACTACAAAAAAAATCAAAGACCAAAACAACAGAATGGTTTTGACCAGTGGACCAGCAAGTTGTTCGACCGACTCGATGTGTTGCTGGGTCACAGGCCAGTCCTCTCTGGCGCAGCGGTAACATAGGAATTGGCCATTGTTGGAAGCCATGGCTGAGCAGATGGAAGACCAAATGGTTGAATGTAAATCAAGTCAAACATGGTACAAAATGATATTGTTTTAATGTTGTCGCAGTGAGAAAAAATGTAAAGGTTTATTTTTTTGTCAACTTGTATTTCAGATGAAGCTGCGGGTGGAACTGCAGGCTGCAGAGACAAGTGTGTCCCCTTCAAGCACCAGCAGCTCTCGTCCCATGTCTCCGTCTGAAGCGCACAAACCCTGAGGTATAGATCATTTTGCCTGGTCAGGAAAATACGTGTTTCTACTTTAAACTGTATTTTTGTATTAGTTATTTGTTGATGTGTGTTTTGATTGTATTTTTCAACTTAGGAAAGGGGAAAAGAGACGCAGACCTCCTTGATAGGCTGAGGGACAGGACGACGAAAACTGGGCCATCCAGCAGCAAGGACAGGAGCAGCGGGACCAGTACATGTAGCAGCTACTGGAGAAGCAGGCCAAGGAGAGAGAAATGAGGAGGCAGGAGCTGGCCTTTTTTTGCAGCCTGGAGCAGAAGAAACAAGATGCTTCCAGGGAGAATTTCAGAAGGGATTTCTTTCTGTACTTGGCCAGTTTGCCCTGTTGCTGAGCCAAAGAAGCCCGTCTGCCCCACCACTTGACTGAAGACTGTCCCTTGTCCCCCTAGTTTTTATAACTTGTATTTTGCTCACTGTCTTGCAGGTAATACAATATTGTGCATGTGGACATTTATATTTTGTTAAATTATAGTGGAACCAATAATCAATTAAAATAGTAAAATAAAAAAGTTTATTATTATTGTGTACCTAATTGACCCTTTGCTATGCCCCGCCCCTTTGTTGTTAGCCGCTGCTAGTCCATCAAGCTTTGGAGCTAGCATGGTGCCCACATTGTCAGTATGTCAGCTAATTAATGATTGATGTGCTGTACTCTGCTAATGTGAGCTCCACAGGTCTTTGCGTCCATCTGATCGGGCTTACTTTGACCAGTATCACTGTTATATGTGCCCCAGGCACAACATTTACCCATGACTAGCTCGAAATCCACAAAACCAGCCAGAAAATGACGATCATCCAAAACAATTGCATGAGAGTCTATTGAGCACAGCCATATAGTTGTCACAACCTGGTCGGAATTGGCTGATTAGCCAGTCTGAGGGTGGGACTTAGCGAAGGGTCAATTATTTCCATTGTAATTTTAGCTGTTTCTGATTCTTCTAGTTCTAAATTTGCACCTTTCTTCTTGTAAAAGCTGCCTTGCATTGGACACCAAGGGCTGGTCAGATATAATAAAACATTCAACACTTAAACTATATCAAAAGTATATTTAAAAAAAAAAAATCTTGTCAAAAGTTATAACACTGATGTTTATCAGTAAACTTTGATTTATAACATTTAAGTTGTCTGTCAACTTATGACAACTTATGTGTGATCCATCAATTGCACCTACACCCTGGGACAATCCCCATCTGTGCTCAAAATTTTGTCATTTCCTTCAACTTTTCACTGTTTGGTAACTAAATAACTTCTGCCATGAGTACCTTCTCAACAGAGGAGCAGAAATTGTGTACACAGTGACACACCGTAGCAATGCTGACTCCAAATACAGTAGTTTTGCTTGCAAGAATACTCAACATGGCACTTTAAATTAAATTAATGATAAGGTCCACTGTTTGGGTGCCGCAGTATTATACCTCCAATATTATTGTGCTCACATGGTGCATATATAAATCTGTTTCATTTGTTTACTTGAGGGTTACAGGATACATGCACACTCTATCCTGCCATTGTATGCATCACTCACCATGGAAGTGAATGATGATAGTGCTGGTGCAGGGCCATCTTTGCCTCACACCCCCCTGTGTGTCATTTGTTTATTTGATTAACAGAAATTAGCTGCTGTTGCTATCAAAAATAAAAAGTACAGTAAAATTTAGAGGCGCAAGACGTTTGTCAACATTTAGAACAATTTGAAAATCATATCCCTGAAGACTCTGCCCAAAACACATAATGGTAAATTTTAACTTTGAGCTTTTTCTTATATACTTTATACTTTTATACTTTTTTATATTTTACTTTATATTTAAAGGTAAGATAAGCAGAGATAAGGGAGATAGTGTCATATTTGATTCCAAAAGTCTTCGTAGATTATGAATACGCTTGGTAGAGTAGAGGCTTATTTCTCTGACCTGAATGCAATCATCACAATCACATAAAAGCTTCGAATATAAAAATTATGATTACACAAGAGGCACAAACTGGGGGAAAGTCTCAGCCAACACTGATATTTCACCATGAACCCTCTTTGGGTTAGCTAAATCTGTCTTCACTGGACAAACGCAAGGACTGATAGCCCACCAGGGTGGCTGGCCCTGGGCTGAAAAAGCCTCTCGGGTTTCTTAGCAGGCTTTTAGCCATCATTAACATCAGCAGTATTGATCCTGCTTCTCTGGGCAACAGATGGACGCAGCCTTAGGGGTCTGGCCTCCTTCCTATTCACCACTTGAGAGTTCAATATACTGTAAAACATGAACAATGGTGGACTGGGCTAATCAATACAAGGTGCCAATGATGGTGATAGTTCATGTGAGAATGAGTTAACAGATGCCACGAAAAGCTATGCAAAGGGATGTTTGTTTTCATTGTAGGGTAGACATTTTGACATATCATAGGCAAAGCATAGATGGCATAACAACCTTAATAATGGCTGGATTCCAGTCAGCTGGTCCAGCTCCAGGGCCTTGGTTTTGTTCATTCTGGTTTACTGACATGGCTTATGGAAAACCCAAATGACATAAAGTCATCGTTAATGTTATTAATTACCTTCAAAAGGGTCTTGTTAAAATGTAACCTGAAAAAGATCTTACTGGTAAAAATGTATTTAAGCAGATGAAAAGGAATGGTTCTATATCGTTTCTAGCATAACGTTCTGATGATGAAATTGCGGCATTATATATTTTCAGAACATTCAATGATAAAGGACAGTTCAAAATGAGTGAGAATTGTTATAAGATGGAATTTGTCACATTTTGAAATGTATTTCATTATTCACTCGAGCATAACAACTGACAAGGCTAGTTACTAACTAAGGTGAAAACCAGGCTAACAGCATTAACTGTAACTGCGTAGACATTAAATTAAGCTAAAATCAGTCTAGAGTTTTCAGATGTTATGCTCAAGTTTGGTAAATTAATAGTGGACTCCCAATGATTTTGTTCTGGAACCCGCTGTTCTAGCAAATTCCCAGGTTATTCAGATGAAGCAGTGCAAAGCGAGTTGTTGGCGTTGCTGTGCTGAGAATAGATGTCTCCGAACCACGTCTGTTTCTAAGCCTGAATCATTCAGTGATGCTGTCGACAAGAGCAAACTAAATTCTATCAGAAAATGCAAAGAAATAACAGAATAATGCTTCAAATATAAATCAAGTATATTTAATCAAACGCTCCCCAGCCAATAAATGCGTTTACATCAGCATAAAAAATCTAAAGGTGAATGTGGTTGAAGCAGCAATGTACTCTGCATGGATTTAGAAATGAACATGACATTAGCTGTTGTCCAGAGCCGCTCCCCACTGTATGAAAAGCTTCTCCTTCAGCCATCTGAAGGCAGCAGGAAACACGTTTTCATTCATCTGCAGCCTCTGTACGCTTCAGACTGGTCAGCTAGAGCTCGGCATTCTGCCTGTTATGCAGGAGACAGCAGATGACCCAGGCACTTTGATCCTTTGCGTCATGAAACTTCTTTCCAACTTTGTTTTTTTTCCTGGTTGATTTTTTATTATGGAAATACCTAACAATGCTAATACTGCTGCATCACATTTTGCAGTATGATGCGACAATTTACAGCATGAGATAGAATAGAATTAAGACTGAAAAAGCATTAGATCGATGCAATGCTTCTTTCAGGATTTATTTCTTGAATTAATTGCTAAAAAACAGCAACACATTATGTGTTTTGTGTTCATATTGTGCTGCTCTGCAACATCCAGACAACAGTATAATTTTCCAGAGAAGCAGGGATTTCTTCAAATTTGCCACAAACGTCCACTTGCACTCAAAAATGAGCTAATTAGAATCTGGTGGTCAAAGGTAAAAGGTCAATGTCACTAAATCAAATTAAAGTTTTCACTACATATACGAGTCTTGTAGCTCATGAGCTCCTTGCCAATGTTCTTCAACTAAGTACTGAGTAAAGGGTCTGAATACATATGTCAATGTGATATTTCAGTATTATAGATATTATAGTCATTGAAATTCAGTTCTGTGGTTGGACAAGATTCAGGCCGTAGGAGTCCCTGCTCTAGCCCATGGTAAAGTATGGAACTGGAGGAAATATAAGGCAAATTACATTTCTGTATACACTGTCACACACAGAAACAACAGTCTGAAAACTTCTTTTCATCAAGACAACTTGACACATTTGTCACTGTGGTGTTTCATTAGGCGACATATTGAATTCATGCTCTTGCTGCACATCACTCTTTGTGAACTTCATTTGTTTAATCTGACACCACCAGACACACACATGCGCACACACACACACACACACACACACACACAGAAACACACACACACACACACGAACACACACAAACACACACACACAAACATACGTGCACACATGCACACACTCCAAAAAAGCCAGGGGAAGGTGACACGTGACAGTTGTTGGATGATTTGTGGCTGCTGCTGGCTGACTTGTGTGCATGCAGATCCCAAATGAAAATGAATAGTATGGGAGGGAGCACAGAGGGCAGACAGTGGAGTGGTGTGTGGGAGGGGGTGGGTGGACTAAAACACAGACAGGCATGACAGGGTGAGCTGGTGAGTCTGTCTGGGGTAACCAAAGGCTGAAAGGAGAGGCAGAGAGGGGGACAGAATCATTCTTTTCTTACAGCTATTTAGAGTACATGAGTAATTATTTACATGTCTGGATCATTTTTGAGCAGGTAGTGGACAGTATAAGTAACATCTGAAACACAGCCATAGTATGAATATGCAACCATGTGTGCTACAAAATATTGTTTTGCAGGAAAAATCATTTTCACCTGCATTTTGGCCACTAGCAACATTCTTCCAGTCCAGAGAATGTCATGTTGTTGTATCTCACTGAAGTTGTAGTGGCAAGGTTGGGGTGGATAGTTGGGTGCACACATCGCAGGACTTAGACACTGTGACCAGGGTCCATATCTTGTGTATCAGTTGTTAGTAGGTTTATACTATGAAAATAATTAGTTAAATTTAGGAAACGATTATGGTTTTGCTTGAATATTGAATAAGTCAGCATGTCCCGTCTCATGTTTAAACTCAGTGCAGACTGTCTATTAACCCAAAACCACACCCTATTAATCCTAACCTTAACTAAGTGCTTTGAGTTTTGTAAACAGACCCATAAATTGTTTAATCATGCTTTTGTTGTCAGGAGCAGAGAATATGGGAAAACAATTAAAATACAGTCACACTTTGTATATGTTTTCAATCTAAATATTTTGTTATAATGTTGATAAAATGCCCCTTTAGTGACTTTTTTGGGCAAAGAAATGCCTAGCTACAAATTTAACAACTTTTTGGGCAGATATAACTGCTCTAACTTGAAGAGAATTACTAATTTTCTTCTGAAGGTGCAGTCAGCGTTGACATTGGCAGAAATGTGTAAATTAATTTATACTGTATGTTTATTACTGAGGTCGCAGTTAAAAGTGGTGTTGTACTGGACTGTATTAAATTGAGAGATGTTTCTAATTTTTTGGCGCCCTTTGTTACATATGTGAATGTGTCAGAATATTTAGAAATACCTCTGTTATAATTCAGTTATTCAGGAAGTATTCAGTACCCTTCACTTTTTTCACATTTTGTTATGTTTCAGCCTTATGTTGATATCGTTCAACATTCACTCAATACCCTATAATGACGGAGCAAAAACAGAATTTTAGACATTTTTGCAAATTTATTACAAAGTAAAAATTGAAATATCACATTGACATAAGTATTCAGACCCTTTGTTCTGACACTTGAAATTTAGCTCAGCTGCCTCCCATTTCTCTCGATCGTTTCTGAGATGTTTCTACACCTTCACTGGAGTCCACCTGTAGTAAATTCAACTGATTGGACATGGTTTGGAAAGTCACACACCTGTCTATATAAGGTCTCACAGCTGACAATGCACACCAAAGCAAAAACGAAGCCATGATGTCATAGTAACTTCCTGCAGAGCTCGAAGACAGGATTGTGTCGAGGCACAGATCTGGGGAAGGCTACAAAAAATTTTCTGCTGCATTGAAGGTTCGTAAGAGCACAGTGGCCTTCATAATTATTGCATGGAAGAAGTCTGGAACAACCAGGACTCTTCCTAGAGCTGCTGTCCAGTCAAACTGAGCAATCTGGGGCAAGGGGGCCCTGGTGACAGATGTGACCAAGGACCTGATGGTCACGCTGGCTGAGCTCCAGAGATGCTTTGTGGAGAAGGGAGAAGCTTCCGGAAGGACAACCATCACTGCAGCACTCCACCAATCTGGACTTTATGGGAAAGTGGCTGGACGGAAGCCTCTCTTTGCTGAAAGACACATGAAAGCTGCTTACAGTTTTCAAAAATCACCTAAGGGACTCTCAGACTGTGAAAAGCAAGATTCAACTGTTTGGCCTCATGTGTTATGTCTGGAGGAAACCAGGCAACGCTCATCACCTGCCCAATACCATCCCAACAGTGAAGCATGGGCTGTGTTTTTCAACAGCAGGGACAGGTTGATTGGTTAGGGTTTAGGGAAAGCTGAATGGAGCAAAGTACAGAGATATCCTTAATGAAAACCTGGTCCAGAGTGCTCAGACTAGGTCGAAGGTTTACCTTCCAACAGGACAATAACCCTACGCACACAGCCAAGACAGTGCAGAAGTGGCTAGGGGCAAGTCTTTGAGTAGCCCAGCTAGAGCCCTGACTTGAGCCCAATCGAACATCTCTGGAGAGACCTGAAAATGGCCGTCCACCAATGGTGCCCATCCAACCTGATAGAGCTTGAGAAGATATGCAGAGAAGAAAGGCAGAGACAAAAGCTTGTCGCCTTGTACCCAAGAAGACTCGAGGCTTTACTCGCTGCCAAAGGTGCTTAAACTAAATACTAAGGGGTCTGAATACTTCTGTCAATGTGATAATTAAGTTTTTCCATCTTCATAAATTTGAAACATTTTCTACAATTCTGTTTTGCCTATGTCATGATGGGGTATTGAGTGTAGATTGAAGAGGGAAAATGAATTTAAATGAGTTTAGTATAAAGCTGCATTTATGAAGTGAAGAGTTGTGAATACTGTCTGAATGCACTGTATATTCAATAGTCAGTTTATTAGGTACACGTAGCTACAGCTAACGTAGTCTAATGCAGTCTAGCAATAAATATTCCCTTCATAAAGGTTATAATGTTCAGGTTGAGTTGAAACTATTTCAGAGGGGTGTTGATTCAACTGTTTGATCATTTTGGAGGATGCAGTTTGTGGTGCTATTGAACTGTATACTTGTTATACTGACAGGTGTTTTTATTATTTTAACCACCCCATTGATATATCAGTGAGGGTTGGCTGAATAACAGAAACACCTTTGTATAATGCAATATACAGTATAACTTTATGACTTCATGGTTTCAGATTCTCAAGGTGTTTGGGAAGTTGAGACCTGAGCAATCAGTGTATCTGAGAGCTAAGAGGCTCAAAGGGGGGTTGTTTCAGAAGGGAATATCCACACTCACATCAAATACAAGTGTGAGAGGAGAAGTGGGCAAATGAAAGTTCCTGGATCAAGGCCAAATAAATTAAATTGAAACCCTTTCATGGCAACCACTCAGTGTATTTGATGTCATCTTGCACCCCATTTAACTCAGTTGCCTGTGCCTTGATAAAAAGCTGGCAGAGGCAGAAAGCATTTGGTGACATGACTGTGAGTCTGACAAAACTGATTTCAAATGTATTAGGAGACACATAGAAACAGAGTGTTTGATGTTCTTTACAGGCCCACTCAGCGAAAATCTTTCTACCCAAGATGTATGTAAATACTTACGAAGCTAAATATAACATTTATAGTAGCTACTTGTTTCAATATGACCAATATTGACCTTTTTGAAAATGAAGCTCTTCTCTATGTTCACCTTTTTTTTTAAAAATAATAAAAAAGCACAACAATACAATGCAGGCTGCAAAGAAACACCTTGTACTGCATGGGTCTCAAGCTAAAGTCACAATGCATTAAACAAGAATAAAAATGCATTATAAAAATGTAGAAAAAACACAATGACGGATGTTAAAAGAACAACGAATTATGACAAATGAATATGTAATTGAAATATTTGCCATAACAGTATACTACAGTACAGTTTATAGAAATTTTGAAAACACATAAAATCATTGATAAAGACATAAACATTTTAATTAGATCCAGACAAATTCCTTTTGTGTAAGACTGACTAAAATCTGAATAAAAAAGATTCTCTTCCACACACTGTATGTAATTTAAAGTACAGTGGACCTTTGAGCTAAATGCTAACATCAGCATTCTAACATGCTCACAATGCTAACATGTTGATGTTAAGCAGCTATGGCTAATGGTTACCATGTTAACTATCTTAGTTCATCATGTTATCAGGTTAACATTTGCTAATTAGCACTAAACACAAAGTACAGCTGAAGTTGATGATTATAAAAATTTTGAACTGATGGCGGCGCTATATGAAAAGTCAGGGGATTACAGCACTATAACAATTCATTCTGAGGGCCACATGAATGGCTTTGCCAATTACATCCAATATTTGTTGAGCTAGGCTATTTCAGTTTGGACCAAAATGGTGGACTGTGCTAGCATGGCTAAAAATGTATCAAAGCTACCTAGCTCTTAGCTTTTTTCTTTTCTTTTCTTTTCCTCTTTTTTAAAATATGTTTTTTATTTAAGTAATATAAATATAGTATTTTGAAGAGTTGGTTGTAATGCTGTACTGCATGGTAAATCACATGACTGATTGATAGACTAAGAAACCAGACCCAATCTCAGATATCATACTGATGATGACAAGACAGCCTGAAATGTCTGGTGAATGAAGAATGAATAAATAATAATCAATAAACAATAAAGTTTTGATGGACTTGCTAGATATATTTTGGATTAACTTCACTCCAATTTGTTCTCAAAAGTCCTTTTTCGTGGAAGTCATGCTGACATGTCACATTAGAAAAAGCACAGCTTTAAATAATGAAATGAATGATGGCTACATTCCGTGTGGCCGCTTCACTTTCAGGGGCATGGTATTGTGCATGCACGCTCACTGTCACACTGTCATGGCGTACTGGGAAACTTGAAAGGAATGGAGCCATCATTAATGTCATTAGTAACACCTGTTCTTTTCCTACTACGACAAGTTGAAACATCTGCTATGAAAAAGGCCCATATGCTCCAGACAGATAAGAAATTGAAAAAGAGAACTTTAGTCCCTGTGTTCAAATCAGAAAAAGAATGTCTTGTCAGTTTGTAAGGTTTTTTCAACTTTATTTCATTCATCCTCTTTTTCTCATTGTAATGCAGCCTCATTCTAAAGACTCTGAGATCCACTGGCTGCCTGTGTTTACTGCATTACACGACAACATACACTATACTGTCAGACTCTCTGAGTTGGCTGACTAAATTAGTTTGAGAAAAATCTGCATTTGTATTGCTTTCTCTCACTTTTTCAACTCTATTAATCAACTGTTTAGTTTCAGTGCACATCAGCCCTGAGCTTTGGATGCAGGAAGGCTCATTATTTACCAACCAAAACAAGAGCATGAAATATTGTTGATTAATTAAGCACATATCAGTTTTCCTTCAGGTACTGTGACGTGAGAAATTACCAATTAGCCAGGACCTGATGATGTCGGCTCAGTGTGCCGTCTGTTGCTGTGAGTTGTCATAAAATGACCCTGCCTGTGTAATTGGCGACACGTTTGCCTGTTCTGCTCTAATGACCCTGAGGGTGAAATATGAAATTACAAAACCGGATCAGTGCTCATTATTCACACAATCATCCATTACTGTCACAACACAGAAACTATTTGTTTTACAGTTTTTTTACATTGCAGCATGCACTCCTGTGATGATCAGATTCATTGCTGATGTCCTGTGTTCCTGTCTTCCTTTTACTAGTTGCAGTGATATGAGGCATACCAAAGTCTCAACAAAACAGTGTCAATATTGCACCCAGACAAAGTCCAACTTTTCTGTTATTCCACATTCTTGCCTTTTAATAGAAACTACTACACAATTCCTCACAAGGGAAAACCAACTGAGCATTGTTAGTTTTATTTGAAATGTTAGATGTGCATGTATTTAAATATACTATTTGTTTATTTATTCTATTTAATGATTGTCTAATATGATTTTATTATTTTACACTAAAATTATATTAGAAGCAAATTATGAATGGCTGAAATGAAAAAAAATTGAGCATTTAGATCCATTATCAATGCAATGGCAACCAACATGAAAGGAGATTTTATATACACAAAGCTAGATACATGAAAATAAATGAAGAAGTTTTTTTTAAGCTTAAGTACTGCCAGTCTCCGAATCTTAAATAACAAATGTGAAAAAAACTTCTTTAAAAACTTAAGACCATACAAAATAAACCTGAGGACACTTAACTTTGTTGCATTTTTTAAGACTGTTTTTTGATCAAATGCACATAGGCTACGGTATTCTTATAATGACTTTATTACTTCATCAGACACTTTATTACTTTATTTTTTTTAGTCTTTCATTTTTCGATTTATTTTTGGGTGTGAATGTTGTTTTTGGAGTTTGCCTTTTCAGAGGTGAAATGAAATGAAATGAAATGAAAAAGTAGGCTATACCCGGGCTTTCAGCCCCAATATACGCAGAGTATATTAGACGTATAAGTAGGCTATACCCGGGCTTTCAGCCCCAATATACGCAGAGTATATTAGAAGTATATAGGTGTGATATCAGTCCAAGCTACCAGCATGCAGCGTTTAATTGGAGGGCTCTTTCACTTTCCCCCAGGGAGCAGGGGTGTGGAGGGAAGCACAGAGGCAGCACCTGCCGCCTCGGTGGATCCCTCCCCGGCAGCCGGGACAAAAGGAGGCAGAACCCGCCGCTGCTGCATCCGACGATGGAGATGCTGCGTCAAGCTCAACGTGAGGAGCGATCACACTGCCATGCGGCTTTCAAAATAAAAGACTTCGGCTTGACGCCATGTGCTGAAGACCTTCTCCTAAGGCGCCCAGTGTCTGAATACAGGCTAGCTTATTTAGCAACTTAACGCTGGCAAAAATATATATACATTTGAAGACAATTGTCTGATTCCCTGCTTGAGTGAGGTGTTGATAGACATTAAGGGATGAACAGTTATTCATTTGTTTTATAAAGAAGCTACATGCATTTGATACGTGAAAACAATTGTAGCAAAATAGCCGGTTTTTCCTTGTTATAAATCTTTGAAATTGGAACTGGTTTTGGGACCTTCATGTAGTGTAAAACAGTAAAGCAGGTTTCTTGAGTAATGACTAAAAAAAACAACCAAACCAGAGTGAGACATAATTCACCCCGGAAACTTAGTGCTGTACTGTTATTTATGGGGTTAAACTTAAACTCAAGCATATTGCACATCTGATCATACACCATTTATGATATTGGCATTTACCTTTGACAGCTGATCACTGATTGATTTTCTCAAGGTAGTGCTTCTGTATTTACCAGATACTGTACCTATTTCATAAAAATAAAAATGCATATGAAATATAAAATCACGAAAGTGGTCTGCAGACATTCCTCCTTACGGCTGCACTGATCCCCTTTTTGCCACTCGTGGGAAGGCAGCCTAACTAAATGACAGATACACAAGTTCTTATGGCCAACGTCTACTTTCCCAAAGAGCAGACGCGGAACGACATTCACTTCAACACCACTGGAGTCGTGTCTCCTACAGCCCCACACATGTAGGCGTAAAATTGGCTCTCTTGTAGCTGTGGTTTGGTTTACACACCACTTGTGTCTTAAGTCTTAGATTTATAACTTTCTTCACCATCTGCAGAAGCCATGGACTTTCTTCCATCAGGTGTTTTTTCTTTTAAGACTTTGCTGAAAATGGCTGCCTGATGATAATGTAACAGGGAAGAGCTGTGAGATACAATAGCTAAATGTGTGGGCATAAAAACCAAACAATGAGATTAAAGAAGCTAAAGAAGCTTTAAATAATTTTTGAATTTAAAATACTGATAAATATGGCTTTAAAATACCAAAATTGTAGGTGGAAGTAGCTGGAAATTTGAGCAATTGTCAACAGCCCGACCAGTTGTTAAAGATTGTAGCCTATTAGGGACACATTTAATTTGTAATATGTAGACCGGAAAACGGCTACTTTTGCTGTGTTTTCGCTGTCACTGGTGAAAGGAGAGCGGGAGGTGATCGAAAGAAAGAAGTGAAGGGGAGGAGAGGAGGAAATTACAAAGGCAGAGAGTGGGAAGGAGAGAGAGAGACAGAGAGAGAGAGAGAGACGCTAGCTCGTCCTTGAGTACGGCTCGACTAAAATCTCATAGCGGACAGGAGGAGAAGAGAGGACCGCGCACAGAAAGAAGGAGGACAGAAGGAGAGGAGGGCAGTAACAGAGCAGCGTGAGACCAGCCCGGGTCGCTCCCATCATCTGAAACACGGTGTCTGTTTCACCGACGTAGAGCTCAGCATCACGTCGGCTTTTGCGCATCATTTGCGCCTCCGCATTGCCACTGCCCCCGAAGAAGACTATCCGCATTTCAGCAAGGTAAACAAACCCACACCTCTCACCAAACACCTTTATCTTTTCCTTTCTTCTTTGTGAATATGCCCCCCCCCTCCTCCATTCTAAGTGCTTGCACACATAGCAGCAGATGCGGTTTTTATTGGGGTATACTGCTGAAAGCTGGTCCCGGCTCTCTGGGCTTATACAATGTAAATGGGGTCCAGCTTTTTGGTATTTTTGACGCAATATCACAAGGGTGCCTTGGACAGAGCCACAGTACCAACAGTTAACGTTACAAAACATGTTTTTTCCCTCGTTAGGTGGCGAACGTTACACCAAACTTCATTCGAAATCTGGTAATTTGATGCCCCCTTTGCAGTTGGGCAAACCTATCACCTCATAACATGACTTAGGACCTGACTTAAATAATTGCACTTTACATTAGTTAAATTTCACTCTTTAACTTATGTCTGTATAAAAAACACTCACTGACACTTTATGGAATTAGGTAACGTGTTGTTTGCTTTATATCCCGAACACACCAAATTATATATTTCTACGTAGGGTTATTCTACATGTATATTTAATGTTCGTTAATTTTCCTCCTATTCCTATGTGTTTGGTCTGACATCCATACAAGTGACATAATCATATTTCTAAGCCCCATATGCATGCCCGGAGCATTTCAGTATACAGTGTTGTGGTCAGCCTGGCAAAGGAGCGTTTGTAGCCTGTACAGTCTGTAGGTGGCTCAGGTTTCTCATCACAGTTTATACTGAAGCTCATTTTGGGAGCGGAGGCAGTTTGAGCAATGGCTTCCAGAAAGGGTCTTGGGGGGGTCATAGCCTAGAGGTCCTGGACAGGGGGACCACAGCAAAATCGCTAAAAATGTATTTCACCATAACAGAATTCAGAATGAGAGGGTGAGTGATTAGAAGACTTGGTGATGATTCACTATTGTCTCTTACTATGCCTCCATACATGTGAACATTTTTTGATAGAAAATTTCGTTAATGCATGTTGAGAACTTATTTTTCAATAAAGAGAATATGGTTACACATAAGTGATTTTTTCTCTTTTACTTGTTATTGAATACATACAGGATCTGTACAAAGATAATGCTCTGTTATAGTCACTATAAGGTTTCTATACCTACAGACTGCATCATAATCACAAGACTCATGTTCTCAGCTATTATCATCCACTGTAGGTAGGCAACTATTATTCAGTGCTATAATAATAAATTCCACTTATACGAACTCTTAAGACTACATGGGATTTTAAATGAGTCTGTCTGGAGTTCTGAGAGATGAAGGTTCAAGGTAGAGGACTGGGTCATCACGTCCTGTTCCGTAGTCACTAGGGCTGCACAATATTGGAAAAAACTATATTGCGATAAGAAAAAATAATTTTCACCAGATGACTTGAATAGCTCTACCTGGAAAGAATTAATCATTCTAGAATGATTGCCGTGCATCTTGCATAGAAAATAAAAAAATAAATGAAGAAAGCTGAAAATGACTTTTTACTCTGAAGACTTTATTTTAGTGTGAACCACCTTTCATTAATTTTAATGCTATAAAACTGGTTTCAATGCACCGAACACAAAAGCAGCTGAAAGCTGTGACTACTCTTCCGAAGCGGGAAATATACAGGTTGACTCACCCTGACACCATTGTATTCATATTATACTTTTCTATCAATCCAGGCTAAAGTCAATGATCTAACATGTGATGATATTAATAATGCATGTTGTTTACACTAACATAAGGGGGCTCATCTGTGGATGAAGGAGAAAGGTGGTGTCTCGGAAGGATCCAGGAGATAACAGGAGGAGATACCTCTTAATTCCCGGTTAAAACTGACCATTAAAACAAAGGAAGCTTCATTATCCTATTAGGGATTAACATGAGTGACAAAATAGGTCATTTAACGTGCTATTCGTCAATTAAAACCTTCAAAAAAAACTCTTTTTTTGTAAATAGCAAAGTAGTAAACATCTTTTAAACAAGATTATAAAAGTAAAAGAGCAGTTATATGTGTAATAGATGTACTATATATGTAATCTTTCATTAATATAGTGTAAAAAAAAATACAAATGGATTATTAGATTTAGCTTTGTTGTATTTGTTCAGAATTGTAGTTGTAGCATTGTTTTTTTTATTTTTAAGAGAAATATTTTTCATATTGGGTTTTCTCACTTACTTACTTGTTCATAGGGTTATGGTCAGGGTTATTTTATGGTAATGCTATTAATGTAAAGTTATACTTAGCCTGTACCTACTGGCCACAATTGATATCTAAGAATCTGCCCCACAGAGGAATTTAAGCACTACTTTTACCCCCCAGGATTGAATATCATAGCTTTTAAAACAGAAATGTTTAACTTCACGCATATTGTCGCCCTCTGTTGCAGTGAGAGGTTCACAGAAAAGATTTCGTGAAAACTGTTGTTTATTCTTTTAATCAGCCATTGCAAAACTGGCTTAATGCTCCAGGTACCTAAGTGTGTCAGTACTTAACTTATTCTTGATTTTGCACTGGTTCTATGATTCTGGTTCTGATGGACTTTACTGCCATTATCAGCCAAGTCTGGTGCAACTCCACGAGCCAGGATGATTATTTCCAGAAGTATTTATGTACAGCATAAGTGTGCTTATTTTATGCTTTAAAATATTCCACCTGATGGATATATGTTTAAAGATTTAGGTATTAAAATGCATTGTGAATATCAGCTTTACATGGTATTACATTGTATATTAATGTAGAAAGAGAACAAATTTGTCCAAGCCAGTCCTAAAAAAGACAGTAATTCTTATTTTAGAACTGTCTCATAAAATAGGTAGTCACATCTTTGGCTACTTCAGTAGATTTGTATTTATATTCTGACATTTGGGGTTTCATCATTGACAGGAGGTTGCATTGTAGTTTGCTCACTTTAAAACTGGCTACCATGTTGTTGCCTTTAACTAGTATCAGAGTCTTTAATATTAAAACTTTCCTGTAAGCTGTCATTAAGAAAATTATTCGTTCAGGTTAGGCTCAAAGGAAAACGGTCCTTTTTATGCTATTTTTATAGCCATTGACAGCTACACACTTTACGATCACCCACAAATCATTCAGTCATGATTGAGTCTTATTCAAATTTCTTTATGCAGTCACCTGAACTCAATGATTTCAGTTATCAGATAAGGGAGACATTAGATACTCATTTTTCAGTAGCTGACTTGGCAGATCCTAAGAAATCACTGCAGTACTCTAAGTACTGGCTGAGTTAGGAGATGCTAAAAATAAGGGGCATGACAGTCTGAACTTAAAGACTCCTAAATTCGTGGTCTAAGAGTAATTCACAAAGCCTTTTAGCGCTTAAAGTAGGTCCTAAGTCTGTGAGAAGTTACAGGCAGAACTCATGAGTCACCAAGACCTGCTAACAGGCAGTAATGTGATGCAGGTAAAGTGTGTCATTGTGTCAGTGTGTGTAAAAATAGAATGATAATGAATGGCGGACATTTAATATGGATTCAGTTCACCAACAAATCGAACAAATTCATTAACGCTAGGATGATGGTTTGCACAACTCTATGCTACTTGGACATCGTTAAAAGACAGTTTGCAGCCCTGAGGATCTCAGCCTTAGCTGTCTGTCAGAATTAGTCATTAAACCAAAATGCTCTTCAGACCCAAGTTTGTTTAACAGCTCATTAAGTGCAAATTAACAACCATCAACTGCAGTAAATACATAAGTAAAGGCCATTTAATGACTATTGATGAATTATCCAGTAAAATCAGTGCTACAAGCATGAGGATTTTGTTTGTGAGGTGGAAAAAAAAGTCGCCTACTATCTATTTAAATGTAATTTAATTTGTTTCTCACGCTCCCGTTGTTAATGAATATTTTCACAGTCTCTGATACACAGTGGTCACTTGTCAAACACCAATCACTGTGTACATGGTGAGGGAGATCAATCATGAATAATCCATAGCAACAGGGTCAACCCCACCCCTTCTCTTAGCTCAGGAGTTCTCTTTGTTCCTTACTAAGAGTTGCTCTCAGCAGCTCTGTGAATAACTCTCAAGACGAAACTTAGTTAGGAACTTCTAGTACTATTTAGGAGGACTCTTAGTGCTAGAATAGGATTCTTTGTGAATACAGCCCCTGGTTTACAGGTTTACCCATTATTATTGTAAGAAGAAACTGAAATGACAAAAACTTGCAAATATGAGCTGTGATTGCAAGATTTCACATAAAAGATAGGTGGTGAAGATGTGCATTTTTTGACAACACTCTATCGATGCAAAGAAAGTAACATTTAAAGGACCAGTTGTAATTTAGGAAAAACACTTTTTCTTCCAGAGTTGGATCAATCAGTTTCATATCTGAGCATCCAGTACAGAGATTGGTCAGGACATGTTTAGCCTAGCTACGCACAAAGACTGGATGTAGGGACAAACTGCTAGCTTAGCTCCATCAAAAGAGAAAAATATACCACCTTCCAACAACTCCAGATCTTTCTTATTTGCATGTTTAATGAAATGTGTCTGCCATTCAAATCACACAAGGTGATGAGAAGTGTGTACTTCTTCTACCTGCTCTTGTTTATGCCACTGAAATCATAGTATTCTTTGCTCTGTTGGGCAAAATGGCCCCAAAAAGGCTTCTCTGTAAAGCTCCCTATCAAATAGTCAGCATGTGTGTATCACTGTACAGAAGAAGACAGAAGGGACAAAATGTAGTCTGGAGTTGGACTGATAAGTCCAACAAGTTCTTCCTGTGTAATTAACTGGTAAAAGGACCTTAGGGGGTAAATAAAAGCAAAGAGTGCAGAGCAGTCTATCATGTACAGAAGCTGTTAACAGTGGTCGTTATAAATCATTTTGTAGGCCCATTGTCTCAATATCACAGTTAGATTATATTGTTGTCCCAGAACAGAATTATTTAACTGTAAGAAATGGTGGTCATAATGGTGGACCTACGTCCTCCTCCCCTGACTTTTGCTCTGTTCTGCTTTGGGATGCTTCTTTCTCTCAGGGCTGAGAGGAATGACTCCATGATGAAATCCATTTGGGAAGTCATGAAGTATGTAATCCTGACATAATGAAATCATGAACAATGTTGGATTTTGAAGCCAGTGCCAATAAGGATATTTGGGATTTTAAAGAGAAAAAATATGCCTTCCTTCAGGAATAGAGTGTGGTCTAAAGGAGCACCAAAGGGTCTAGGGGGCCACCAGAACTGCTGCATCCTTTTTCACAGATTTTTGATAATGAAAATATCTAGCAGTATATCAGCTTATGTTTACTTGGTAACATAAACACTTGAGCTGACATAAACATTTTCCTCAGGATCCTTAACATTTATTTTTCACCGAGTTGTGTCAATGATATGGACTGAGCAGGACATTATACAGTGGAAAAATAAACTCATCAGTGCTCTCTGGTGGACAAACTATGTAATGGTGACACTGTTTCTACATTAGCTCAAGCATATATTGGACACTTAATATTTAACACCATTTGCTATCTTGAGATTATGACATAAATTAAAATACAATATGAAAGTTCTGGAAATCAAGCTCAAAAGCAGCCCACTTCACTTCTCCTCCCCCCTCCCTCTCCCTGCACCATTACACTCCGCTCAGCCCTTCACCTACCTCCTCGATGTGTTCGCTGTCCCCACAAACGCAGGAATCAAGAGCCTGCTAGCCTGTGAGTCAGCATAAGATACGTACGTCTTCTAGCAGCTAATATTAGCTTGAAGCCTGGGTGCGAGAGCAGGAGTAGATCACATTCAAATATTGACTGACATCTGAATTTGACCTTCTCTGATTGGTTAGAATGGCAAGGCTTGCTCAAAAACTTTAGCAGGGAAAATCTCTGCACTACTGCCGAGCTCACAGAAGCCTCTGATAGCATCTCTCCTCATTAAGATATGTTTTGGAGGATGTTTCAACTAAAAAACATTAGAAAAAAGTTACATACTGTAGCTTTAAGTCGTGATCACAAGATAAAAGTTAGTTATCTTAAGACACCATGATAATCAAATCATGATATCAAGAAAACCGGCTTTGAAAGAAATATGAGCAAGCACAGTGTCTCTCAGCTTCTGTAAGAGTGCTATATAGTTTATCTGCCTTTTTCCTTAAGTCCCTCAACCTTACATCCATATAGTCTGCTGCTCAGCGGTTCTGTGTGTCCATATCAATGCTGCTATTGATCCACCAGTTGAATGGACCAGACTCCATCTATGCTTCATATGACATGCTTTGAGGTGGACTGGAACAGTAAAGCTTTCACTCAAACCGTTCTTACTCACAGAAGATTCATGTCAGCGTGCCTAGCTTGCTCAACAGCACTTTGTGCTCTAGTAAGGGGTGAGACCAGAGAGGTCAATCTCTCCATCTCAGAAAGATATGGGCTTCAGCACCCTGTCATGACTGCTGAACCTCTGAGCTGCCCCAAAGTGTCAGAGAAATGGAGCTAGCAGGAAGGAGAATTCTTTGTTCTGCTCAGACAGTTCACCCTGATAGCTGATCTATGACCACAAATGCAAAGGGAAATTTGAAATTCCATAGCTTTTTTAAACATTTGTCTTTTATACTTTTATAGTGTGTCTACAGTAGTGGGACCAGCAATTTTTATTTATACAGTAAAATATCTCAACATCTACTCAATAGATTATCATGAAATTTGGTACACACATTATGTTCCCCTCAGGAAGAATTACTAATTACTGTGAAGATCCATTGAGTATTCATCTAGCATCTTCTGCACTTCAAATTTTTAATTTGTATAATACTTTGGCTTATATACCATGTACCTGCAAAACTAACAACATTCCCATCAGCCAGTGCTGATTAGCTAATGTTAGCATGCTAACATGCTAGAGTGAAATGTCCCTATGGTACACAGTCAAATTAAAAATCCTACAAGCAGCAGTGATACCAGCTTGCCCATTCACAGGTCACAGCAGTTTTGTGCATGTGAGATGTGGTGAATTGTGTTGATGTTTTAAGTCCTAAATGATCACACTTATTATACTTACTGTATACATGCTTATGTATCTGTGTTTTACTGACGAGGCATGGGGGTTGTTGAAAGGCATTGCTGGGAAATAATGGAAACAGGGCTAGACAATATGAATTAAAAGCTATATCATGATATCATTACCAGTTAAAATGTTGTAATACTGCATAGTTTCTGACATTTCTGATGCTAGCTTACTTTCTGTGTTTGTGTAGATAAATTACAGTGGACCAGTTACAGATTTTGGACTTTTGGACTGAACTTGGTCTGCTTGGTTTGTTGGAACATCTGGTAACATTTGTTGCAGCTAAATTTAGCTGAATTACAATATTTGGGACTCAGACTATTTAAATTTGAAAAAAAGGTGAGAGTAAATTTAGGTTGGTAAGGGATGATTTCTAATGTCAGTAATTAAGTACATTTGGTTTTATCTTCCGGTTCTTGAAAAAATCACCAACTGAAAGACATTCAGGAGATTAGTTGAAGAAATGTGGCTATATCCAAAAAGGTCTCACAAGTAACCCCTTAATAACCTCCCTAGCCTTAACCCACTGTCAGTGTGGAATGAGTGTACATCAATATAAGAAACTTTTGTTTGTCTGCTCACCCTTTGGATTGGATGAATATTTGATTGGCTGATTGCTTGACAGCTTCATCTCCTCGTTCTTACTTCTTTTTGTGTCCTCGTGTTCTGGTCTGTGTTCTTTTTTAAAACACACACAGACACCCCCAAAAAATTACATTACACACCAGCCACTAACCCTAACCATCACAACTAAATGCCTAAACGTAATTCTAACCCTAACCCTAAAACCATGTCTTAACCCTCAAATAGCCATTTGAAGGTGTGCTGGAAAGGGAGGACCGATCAATATGTCTTCACTTTCCCAAAATGTCCTCACTCCAATGGTCTAAAACTCAAAGGCGTCCTCACAATATATAGCCATACGAGTACACCCATACACCCACACACACACGCACGCACGCACGCACGCACGCACGCACAAACACACTGGCACACAATGGCACACAGCCTGCTGGGATACAAAGCCCCCAAACATTCATTAGACAAGATGTAATGTGGTGTGTGCTCATTCCTCAACTGGCCTTCTTCCTGCCTGACTTCATATAGACACACAGATACAGAAAGGGCAATGACACACTGGCATGAACTCACACTGTCAGACAAAAATTCAAACATGAACAGATGTGAGGATTATGTCAAAGAAATATTTATTTTCTTCTACAAGATTTAGAAGCAAAACTTTGTTCGTGGCAGGTCATTAAACAAACTCTACTGCCAGTTCAAAAACATGTCCAAAACATAATCCTTTAAAGAGTCCTTTATCTGACGGGTACAAAATACACTCCCTCCTTCACTTGATAAGTATTTTTATAGTCTTGATACCCTGACCAAACAAAAATGGCAAAAACCCACACAAGCTAATGTCATTCATTAGTTTTTGTTTTGGCAGGATAGAAGAAACTTTGAGGATCATAGGCAAGTCGTCAGCTGTACAGTAAGGTTGATAAATGATCTGCCGTTTTAAGTTCACATTTATACTGTAGCTGACCACTAGTGGCTAAGTGTAGAGCTCCTGGTCTACCCAGATCAAAGTGTATGTCACCTGCTGTGCACTGTGACATACACTTAGAACTGGATCTTTACATGCATGCATACATGTCTATACTGTATATGTCAAAATGTGTCAAACAAATGAATAAATATCATGAAAACATGTTTAAACGCTCTTTTGATTTAGTTTTAATGCTCTCTGCCAAAATTTTATCAACTGCTAGTACCGTCGTTACTATCTGTTTTGAAATACTACCGTTAGTTCAAGTGCACCTTTATTCGCTCCTTATTTTAAACAGGCCTATATTGGGGACAGGCTCAACATTTCCGGCACAGATGTTTAACATTAAAAGCCTTTCCCTGGCTCAAAATGCTGTCCAGGTAGGCTTCCACTTCCTTTTTCACATGAATATCTATGGGAAGTGACTGCACAGTGGACAAAAAGCAGCAGCTCTAAAAAGGTGGCACAGCACCTGCCTTTTATAAAAAAAAAAAAAAAAAAAAGCCGGACATTGCATACATGCTCTGGTGTACTGGCCATCAGGCATATCGGGACAAAGCGGTGGCTGTCAAAAAAATCTATCAGCCCAATCTGTCTCTTTACCTGCCCTCTCTGTGTGCCTGTCATTCGGGGCGTGCATGAGAACATGCAGCATGCGTGTTCCAGGAGTGGGCTCAATGGCCAGTCACAAACACGTTAATTAAATTTTGTTAACATTCTAGACTCATGCAAAAGTAATGCACAGCATTGAGTATATATAATCAACCCCCCCGAAAAATTGCAGTCGCAATTTCTGTCATAACAATTCAAAAACCATGAATTGTTCAGCCCTAAAATTTTGTAGAATATGCAATTATATTCAAAGCAATGAATAGATTTATGATAAGTACCCAAACATACCCCCACCATTGCAATGTAGACAGCTCAGGAACACAGTTACATCAAAATGTGTGGCCCTTTGCTTTACCTTGTATGCTGTTGTATCTAATATTTGATGAGGCCTAAAATGTGTCTATTACAGATGTGGCTGGAAGTGTTGGTACTTTTCCACTTAAAAAAGAAAAATCTATGTTTTCTCGGAAATAAGTTGAAATTGACAAAAGTAACTTGCATCCACTATTCTCTGTTCCATATTTAAGAGAACAGTGGTAGTAGGAGCACAGGCAAGGAGGAGAGAAGCACAGACACACATGCAGACTGATGCTTTGAGGTTACTTTAATAGAATAAATGATGAAGACCAGGCTTACAGGTGCGCAACATCCCCAAAGAGGAGACACGTTGCTTTTGATATTTGATGGAACATATTACAACAAATAAAACGGGTACTCACAAAAGTATTGGGAACCATAACCTAATATTTTGAAGCACACCCTTTTGAAGCAATCATTGCAATTAAGCACTTTTTGTAGCTCTTAATGAGACCTCTACACTTCTCAGCTAGTATTTTGGCCCGGTCTTCTTGAGAAAACTGCTCCAGTTCTCTCAGATTTGATGGGTGCCTTCTTAAATCTGGGAGTTTCAGATCTTCCATAGATGTTTAGTTGGATTAAGATCAGGACTCATAGCAGGCCCCTTCAGAATGGTCCAATGTTTTCTTGTCATCCATTCTTGGTTGCTTTTAGATGTGTTTGGGTTGTTTTCCTGTTGGGGGAGCTATGACCTGCAGCAGAGGCAGAGCTCTCTGGCACTGGGCAGTGTGTTCGCCTCCAGAACCCCTCATTAATCTTCGGATTCCTTTTTGCTCTGCACAGATTCAAGGCCCCCTGTGCCAGAAGCAGCAAAGCAACCCCATAACATAACTGAGCCCTCTCCATGTTTCACAGTGGTGGTGGTGTCCGTGAAAAAAGAGCTCATGTTACCAAAAAGCTCTAATTTTGTTTCATCTGTCCAAAAAATGTTTTCACAGAAGCATTTTGACTAGTCAACATGCTTTTCAGCAAACTCCAGTTGGCCTTTTTTGTGTTTCTATTTAAAAAGGGGGGATCATCCTGGGTCTTCTTTCATGGAGCCCACTGTCATTCAGAAAATGATATATGGTGCAACTGGACACTTGCACAGGTCAGTTTCTAAGGAAGTTCTTTGAAGTCTCCTGAGAGAGACAGTTCAACATCAATATCACCCTTAATGGTAAACACTAGTTATCATAAACTAGTCATAAGCTGATCACAAGGACAGGATGTTCTTCTCATGAGCCCCCTTAACAGGAATATACTGTACATCCTAACAGCATATGACAAGCATGTGGTATTTACATCAATATAGTTACAAAGGCACACAGAATAACAGAAGAAATACAAAGTGAATGAATGATAAACCTTAATGTTTTACGCTAATTTACTTTCACATTCCACTTTTTTATCATTTTTCAACCATGCCCATACAAACTCACTTGTAAGGCTCAAAAGGAAAATGTTCACAAAACAGAAAACAAAAACACTGTCACGCAAAACAAAAAAAAGAATAAAATAGATAAATGCAAATGGAATAAAACGTCAGTGATTAGATGTAATAAAATGTCTATAGGCATCATCAGAGGTGACGGAAGGGCTGCTTTCGCCTGGGCAGAGATAGAACTTAAAATCTGGGTTAGCTTCCTACGGTGGGCTACTCTGGCCTCATCTACAAGAATCTGATCTGTATGTGTTCCCATGTACAGATCTTGGCCCATGGGCATAACTCTAGCTGTCAAAACTTCATGTGGTGACAAACCTATAGTAGGGTGGTGTCTACCCCTCATATACATTAACACAGGGGGGAAAGAAGAGACCCAATCTAATTGTGTCTCCTCCATCATTTTCGTGAGCTTGTTTTTAACACCCCATTAGTTCTCTCATTGGTACCCCCCCTCTGTGGATGATAGGCACAATGTTGTCTCAAGTCCGAGCCTGTTTTTTCTGCCAAAAAGGAGATTATACTGTTAACAAAATCGGAGCCACTGTCTGATGGCAATTTTTCTGGAATTTCCCACCTTGGAATAATGTCCTGTATCAAATGTTTAACAGTGGATTTTGCATTTGCCTGTTTACAGGGAATAGCTTCTTCCCACTTAGAGAACACATCTACTACAACATAGCAATACTTATGTTGTTCCATGCGGTCTTTTCTGTAGGACTGGCCATGGATTGGATGTCTTTAAGGGACATGTGTGGATCACCACACGTCCTGCTGGCTATGCCATCAGTATGTGAGTGTGTGTGAATGCGATGCATGAATGTGTGTGTGAATGGGTGAATGTGGCATGTAGTGTAAAGCCCTTTGAGTCGATAAGACTAGCAAAGCTCTATATAAGAGCAGTCCATTTATCATACAGTATATCTGAAGTGAATGTGACTCAGATGAGATAGCAGCAGATTTAGCAACCAAATATCCAAAGGAATTACCTTTAGACACAGCGTCTGCAACCCTAACATCTGCCGTGTGGGGAAGCAAGATGGCTTCAAGAAGATTATTAACAAGACGGTGATGCTGAATAGATGTGCCCAGCGATATAAGGAATCTTCTATTCTTCCTTAGAGTACCAAAGTTATGCACCACTCCAAAAACATATCTTATATCTTTTTCGATAGTCACAGATTTCCCAGCTGTAAGAATACATGCCTGTGGTAGAGCAAGAGGTTTAACAAACTAAGCAGAATGATGAGCCTGAAGTCTTGTAGATTCCACCACGTCATGATCACTAACAATAGCAAGGCCAGCAGCTCCAACTCCATTTCTCCGTCTAGCTGACCCATTCACATAGAAAATCAGATCAGGGTTAGGAAAAGGTGTAGTAGAGAGATCCTGTCTGGGAGTTACTGCTTCAGTAATTGCTGCCAGACAATCATGGGGTTCACCATATTCTTCTGTAGTAAGAGGAGTGGCTGGATTCAACACATTACATCTTTGTAAAGTGACATGTGGTAGACTATTATAGAAATGAAGAGTGGAGGCAAGGGTGAAGTAAGCCATTTTGGCCTTTAGAAGAATAACGGCTACAGCGTGTGGAACCAAAACAGTCAGAGGTCTGTAAGCTACCAAAGAAGAGGAAGCTGTCACGGCTGCTCTAGTACAAGGAGGAAGACCTCAACCAACGAAAGTCTCTGAGAATAGTAAGCCACTAGTTTAAACTTGTCACCATATTTCTAAAGCAAAACAGCGCTATGAACCCCATTTTTCTCATTAACTGCCAGGCTGAAATCTTTTGATGTATCAGGGATGCATAAAGCAGGAGAAGAAGCTATCGGCCTTCAGCTTCATAAAAGAGTCAGTAGCTTTAGGAGTCAAAGTCACTGAGTTACGTGCACTAATTCCAGTTGCATGTCAGAAAGAGGTTGAGCCAGTTTAGCAAACTCACAGATCCACTATCTACAGTTGCCTATACATCCTAAAAAGGACAACACCTGCTTTTCCTTCACCGGTTAGGACAGTGACAACACCGCTTGAATTCTATCTTAGCCAATTGTTTGTTCATTTTGCAAGATCCCATATCCTATGTATTGCACTATTTGTTTAACCAGCTGGAGTTTTTCTAGCGACGCGATATGCCCCTGTGAAGCCAAATGTTTCGACAGGGTGTTTGTATCGACAATACACTTTTCTTCCGATGTGGAAGCAAGCAAAGCAAATCATCTACATACTGAATCAAAGTACTCCTTTTGGTGAATACAAAACCTGCCAAAGTTTCCTTTAAAATGGCTGAATAAACAGTCTGTGATTCAGAAATCAACCGGGATACTGAAGAAAGCACTGGCCGAATCTATCACATTGAACCACTTTGCATTGCCAGGCACAGAAAACAAAACTGTGGCTAGGTTGGGTACAACTGATACTCGAGCAAACACAAGCTCGTTTACAGCATGCAGATCATGAACGGGTTGCCAGGATTTGTCTTCGGCTTTCGTCACTGGAACAAGTGGAGTGTTGATACGACTAAAAAAGTGGCATCCTTTATCAAACCGACATTGTACTTACGAGTTGCCCACAGCTTTTAAGGCACCCCTTCCAATGCTTGATGGGTAATTTTAGACTCAGGTTTGTCCATCACAAAATTACAGACAATAGTGGGAGATGAATCTGGGTCTGCCAAATGGACTGTTCTCCAGGCATTCAATGTGCATAGCAAAGGACGGATAGTGGCTTCTTCATTGTAGTTCACCTTTTCAACTGTGGCTAAATCAATGCCACAAGAAGACACACCCATGTCTTATAATGCCATTCCTACATTATGATCTTAAAATACTAATGACCTGGCCAGCACAACATGAGGGATGCCAGTCTTCCAAAACGCTTCCCTCTGTATCTCATTTAAATCAACAAGCAAAACAACAAAATCCTCTGTGACTATGAAAACTTTACTGTATAAACCTTTCTTCATCTGTTTATCTGTCCCACTCTTAACTCTCTCAACTGTTCATCTGCACCTTCCAATGCTACATGAGACACACACTTTTAAGTGCATGGGTCATTTTTCACAAGTGCTTCATCGCTATGGGCTTTAACAAAATCATAAGAAGCTTGTGTACCTGAAGAGGGATCAATATACCAGCAATTTTCACACTTGGAAGCAGCTGGGGAGTGACACACCATAACAGTCAAAGGTTCATCAACAGAGTCAGATTTATTCAATATTAAGCCATTTTCATTGCATACAATAGTCAAACCCAGAACCAAGAATTTGCAGGATGTTGTGGGACAATGACAAATGGGTGGTGTACATTTGAAACACCAAAGTCCTCACATTCAACTGAACACAACTCAGTCACTTTACAATTCATAGGCATTCTCCAATGCAAGTCTTAGTTCTTGGAGTCATCTGAAAAGCTGCTGTTTTGATCTCAATGATGATTCAGTAGCTCCAATGTCAGATGGAGCATAATAGGCCAGCTGAACCATCTGAAGCTTCTCAGCTGTTACTTTGGATTTCTTCATTTGTGGATTTATTTCACCCTGAACAACACTCAGTGTGTGCAGTATTTTTTAACATCATTTAATCTGGCACTTTGCCATGCCACACAGTGCCTGACAAATATAGCTTTAATCTCTGGACTCAGGTCATCTACTAGGGTCTGGACAAACCATCTCTCCCACACAGTAACGTCAGTGGGGTGGTTGGTCATTGCAGCTATGCATCTTGAAAACTTTCAGGAGAAATAATCATCCAACCTCTCTCCTGGTTTTTGCATACATGTAGTCACAGTTGCCATATCTATAACTGGTTTAAATTTTGTCTCCAGTACTTTCAGCTAAATTTGGTAAGGAGGGGTATTTGCAATAGCCCATGGGGCAGCTTGATCCCAATCAGCAGGTTTGGCTTCCCTAGGCAATACCCATTTTAATCACACAAACATTTTCCAATTCCACTGAAGTGGGTCAGCACTGTGTCACTAGCTTCTCAAGGGTGTTTGCAAATGTTTTCCCATTGTTTTGGGAAAAACAATTGTTTTTTTTCTATGATAGCCTGTAATTATGTTATCTTCCATGGTCTATAAATATGCTGATCACTCCGTGCTCCAACTGTGCATTCAATCATAGGGGCAAGAAGTGAATTCTCCGGGTCAACTATGGATGCTCTCAATCATGAAGTCACTGGAGATGTTTTAGATTTAGGAAATGACCAGGTTTGTGGTTGATATGGTTTCCCTGATCTGGTTCTGGACAGCTTCTCTTGCTCTTGCTTGTTGACCATCAGGGGGAGTTCAACATCCTGGTTGTGGAGGATATCTTCCTTCTGGACAGCCTAATAAGTCATCCACTTTATGAACACTGACCATAGTATCTGAAAGTCATATTGTTTTGGGATGGTTGTAAATCATCTGACTTTTGTGATAGACCTTTCAGCCAATGGCATACCAGACCCCAAGGCATCGTAACATTTACTCATAACCCTAGTCACAAAATGGTGTTGTATAATGAGTTGAGCCTGTCACTTCCTCAACAAGGCCTTAGGAGTCATCTGCACCATTTCTCATCCTCCCATAGCCATCTGACAATCTAACAGCGTTTGGCTGCCTACCAAAAGTTTTTTTTGGTTGGATGTCTGTAGACAGCTCACTCTCCCAGTGGCCACTGGTCAGCTGACTGAGTTACTGTAGTGATTTGATTCCTCTCTCTCTCTCTCATTCCTCTTGCATGATTATTTTCTTTGACAGCATTTTTTAGATTTGAGCTCATTACCTGTAACAGCCGTAATTGTTGGCTGTTTGACAGTTTTTCTCCCTGGTTCATAGTTGGACTGGCCATCGGGACTACAGGGACAAAACTTGTTGGGCACCCGGATCCGTGGGCCAGTGGATGATCAAAAAATCCATAACGCCCCGTCAGTCTCTTTACTGGCCCTCTCTGTGTGTCCATCTTTCGGGGTGCGCATGAGAGCGTGCTAAGTGCGAGATGCTGAGATCTCGTTTTCACTCTTCATGAATTTAGTGTGTCTGTGGCAGCAGAACATGTTACACCAGCCTTCAGAAACTCCTGCAGGTTAAATTGGACTAACCAAACACTTTTAAGGTTCTTTAACTCTCAAAGGATCAGCATAGAGGGACTCCAAAACACTCACTATCCTAGCAATATAATAAGGCTACAAAGAACCCATAATGCAACACTGTAAAAGACCATAGTTAAACTGGTACTCTCTCCATTCAAAAAGTATATCTGTTGTAATAAATCAATATGTAATTGTTCAGTCCTGAAATTTAAGACAACCCCCACTTTTTTATACCAACATTCCTGAAAAAAAAATATTGTCTAGGGACAAAATGGTATCCTTTCTCTCCAGAGCAGTAGAAGTGTCAGCATATTTGTTTCCGTTCATTTTAGTGTGCAATAATGGACCAAATACAGTGACATGAATAAGCTGGGCACTCCTGGTCAAAATTTCTGTTACTGTGAATAGCCAAGCAAGAAAAACTTACTTGATTTCCAAAAGGTATAAAGTTAAAGATGACACATTTATTTAATATTTTAGGCAAAATTATTTTTTTATTTCCATATTTTATAGTTTCAAAATAACAAAAAAATGAAAAGGGCCTGAAACAAAAGTTTGGACACTCTGCATGATCAGTACATAGTAACACCCCTTTTGGCAAGTATCACAGCTTATAAACACTTTTTGTAGCAACTAAGAGTCTTTCAGTTCTTTCAGGGCTTCTACTTCTGTGACATTATTGGGCCGTCTTGCATGCACTGCTCTTTTGAAGTCTACCACAGATTTTCCATGATGTTTAGGTCATGGACCTGTGAGGGCAATGGCAAACCTTCAGCTTGCGCTTCTTGAGGTAGTCCATTGTGGATTTTGAGGTGAGTTTAAGATCATCATCCTGTTGTAGAAGCCATGCTCTTTTCATCTTCAGCTTTTTTTATAGAGAGTGTGATATTTGCCTCCAGAATTTGCTGGTATTTAATTGAATCAATTCTTCCCTCTACAAGTGAAATATTCCCTTGGCTACTGGCTGCAACACAAGCCCAAAGCATGATTGATCCACCCCTGTGCTTAACAGTTGGAGAGTGTTCTTTTCATGAAATTCTGCACCCTTTTTTCTCCAAACATACCTTTTTTGCTTATTGAAGAAAAAACGGTTTATTTAACTTAATAAGTCCACAGGACTTGTTTTCAAAATGCATCAGGCTTGTTTAGATGCTACTTTGCAAACTTCTGACGCTGAATGTTGTGGTGAAGACACAGAAAAGGTTTTCTTCTGATGACTCATACATGAAGGTCATATTAGTGCAGATGTTGCTGCACCGTAGAACGGTGCACCTCCAATCCAGAGTCTGTTAATCTTCCTGAGGGTCTTCCTATCAGTCAAACAGAGGGTTTGGATTTGCCTTTCTAGCAATCCTACGAGCAGTTCTCTCTGAAAGTTTTCCTGGTCTTCCAGACTTCAACTTGACTTACCTGTTTCTTAATTATATTACGAACTGAGGAAATGGCTTCCTGAAAACACATCTTCTTAAAGCCTTCTCCTGCTTTGTGGGCATCAATTATTTTAATTTTCAGAGTGCTGGGCAGCTGCTTAGAGGAGCCCATGGCTGCTGATTGTTGGGACAAGGTTTAAGGAGTCAAAGTATTTTTAAAGCTTTGAAATTTGCATCACTTGGCCTTGCCAAACCATGACTGTGAACAACCCATAGCCGTAACAAGCTAATTAAGATCTGAGATCTTGGTAAAAGTTATCTGAGAGTTTAAATCTCTTGGGGTGCCCAAACTTTTTTTTCATTCTTTTTCATTCTAAACTTGTCCAAGAAAAAAAAAAAAAACTGACCTGGCCTAAAATGTTGAAAAGAATGTTTCATCTTTAACTTTATACTCTTTGGAGAATAGTTCATATTTTGCTCACTTAACTATACACAGCAACAGAAATTTTGACTGCAGGAATCAAACTTTTACATGCCACTGTATTTCAGTGCTTCTGTTGTTTTTATGTCTTTAACTGTAAAAAAAAAAACAAGGAGCAATGTTCATGCAGAAAAAAGTAAGGATCTTCTGGAGATTGGCACAGTGAGTAAGATCGACTATCCAGTGTGAAATGAAGAACTGTTGCATCTTTGTTTTCAACAAAACATGGCTACACATGGGATATCTTGCTACTGTAATGAGAGGGAATCATCGCTGTCTGGTGGGACTTGTGTCGGGGGACTGTGTGTTTATATCCACGATGAAAGCTGACCAATGCTGTGGTTGTGTCCAAACACTGGTTGCCATGGTGGAATTTATATCCATGAAGTGGCGGCCATACTATGTCAAGGGAGTTCACCACTGTTGTTATTGTGGAAGTCTACCTGTGAAAGCTGTACAGTGGCATCAGCGATCAACAAACAGCATACTCTGACAGATTTTTCGTCATCGCTGACCACAGTCATGCACATTTAAGACTTTTTGCAGAAATTCCACCCACATTTAATGTTTGCTACAAGAGGAGAAAATAAACTGGATTTTACATCTAAGTTGTTGCTGTGAATGCAATAGCGCTCACTCCTACCCTTAAGACTGTATGCTGTTTGTATGTCTGTTCTATATTGTACTGAGGTCCATGAGGAAACTCATTTTGTTTCCCTGTATGTCAAGCATTAATGACAGTAAGCCTGAACCTGAACCTAATGCCACTTTAAAGTTTTCATTAATAGAGATCTGATTCTTTATAATAGATAATGTTGTATTTGCTTCTTTACTACAAACAACAGTGTTTTTTAAAGACTTTCCTTTGATTGATTTTCAATACATTTTTATAGGAGAATAGTCACTATAAATAATAACATTATTTTTTGGGGGGGGGTTATTTATTTTTTTACTGGAAAAAGAACCCTGAGGAGTGTCTGCAGGTCTTCCTCTCAGGCTGCAGGTATAACCTCCACCAGTCAGAGGGGAGAGAAGGAGTCTTTATGTAGCCTCCAGTTTAGGTTCTAAGCATTTGCTGTTTGTGCAGTCACACAAAGAATGACTGTCTCACTGAATACCAATATTGTCTGACCTGAAATCTTTAATAACTCCACTTTATGTAAATATAGCCACCCACAGTCTGGGAACCAGGCAATAAGCCATTTCACACAGGCACTGAGCTAGATTGAAGCAAAACAATATAATATCAACATGAGTGTGTTCAAGTTTTCAGTGACAACTTCCTCTGAAATTCCTCTGAAGTCTGCCATTCAGTGTTTAAAAAGGCATTGTCTCTAAGTCCTACTTTCCATATCATGGCTCTGGTCACAAATTGGACACAGCCAAAAACTCACAGCTGGGTTTTTCATTGGCTGTTGGACTGTTTTTGTCTCCTCATCCTGGAGAAAGAGCGTGAAATATGATAGCTTATGAAAGTTGAGTCTTTTAAGGCATAATGCCAGTTATTTTTTCAGTTTTACAGCAGTCACTAAATTAAAAATTTCTCCAGCTCCAAAACCTACCATCAGAAAGAAACTTAACAGCTGCAAATTTTTGTACAATTTTGGGTTGACATTCAGCTGTATCTGGATTATTGCTTAATCATTCCGAAAGAGCTTTCTGCAGAACACATATTTGCTCTCAGAGCATATGGTGCTGCCAAGTGTATATCAAAGACAGAAGCTCAAGAACAAATCAGCTACAATACTATGCAAATGACCACAGAGTTTCCAAAATCAGCTCCTGTGGAATGTCATCCACAATTGCCCACTTTTCTATGTGCTCTGACAACTATAGCGCATAAACCAGAAAATTGCACAAGTCCGCTATTGTTCGCTAAACCTACCGGCTATAGAATGCAAATTGTTCTGAAAGGCTAATATCAAATCAAATCAGATCAAGTTTATTTACATAGCACGTTTAAACGCAAAATATGTAACTTCTGCCGCTAGTGGTCTCTCAATCAAAACAGTAACAAAAGATGTAGTTTGGTGACTTGAAGTAGCCTGGGATCATGGTAGTTGTTGTCTTCACCACCATTGTGCTGAAAATCTATCTGATGTGACTCAGGCAGAAATCATTTTCACTGACGATGTTATGTATTAAAGTTTTATTCACATTACATTTTATCATGTATATTCATGTTATGTCATTTCATTCTAATGAAGTAGCTGCAAGTAACAGTTGCTAACATAATATTACAACCCATAAAGCTACTGTAGCTAATGTTATGGGCCGAATTCAGTCGTGGGATATCCCAATGCTGTTATCCGTGTTCAAGATGCTCATACAAAAAATAACTTTATGGGCATGTTGAACGTTGTTGCAATGTTATAATGTTATGGTGTGCATTAGCTTGGTGGCTGGAATGAATAACTTGTCACACATCGTAGTAAGCTAGTGTAGCATTTTGGTGAGGATTATTAACGAAGAACTCTTAAGGCACCACCTACATTTGCAGCAAATTAAATAATCAAATTAAGTAATTAATCAAATTAATCAGTCCAACACCAGAAGCAGTGACTTCCCGATTCAATGATCTCCGCTCTGAATTTCAAAGAAGCACACAGCAACTACCAGACTTAAAATAATAAAAATTATTAACTATGGTCTACTAACACATGATGAATGCAATTACTGGTAATTAAGATGTAAAGTGGAACCCAAGAACAGTGTTAATCAATAGCTGATAAGATAAGCAGTATGATAAATTGGGCAATGGTGTGAGAGAATATGTTTAGACTATGGATGGTGAGGGTTTTATTGCTATACAGATCCTAGAACGTCTACCAAGGAAGTTTACGGACTAGAAGTGTTGTGTATACTTGTGTTACCGGTATTCCAACATCATCCCAAAGCAGTTGGAAGTTGCATTCGGTAACCGTTCATGGCGGACTGCGGGTGCATCTTCCTTGAGGTGTTGTGGGTTGCCTAAGCAACAGGTTCTGCCAAGTTTTCTCAGCTGTTTCACTTTCTGGAAGTCTGCTGGACTTCTCTACATTGGCACCACTGATGATTTCTCTGTAGGCACTCAGGGCAGACAGGCTGTCTGCTGGTGGCTCTTACGGGTTTATGTGGATAAAGTATAGATTCTAATTACTCTATATTAGCTAGATAATTTTAGAAGGGATTGGCATTAGCATGCCATGCAAACAACACAAAACTTTCAAAAATCTTCAAAGTGAGGCCATGGTAATAATTGAAAAGTTATAAAAATATTCTAAGGCTCTTTCTGCTCTTCTCAATATGATAATTATAATTATAATTTTTCTTAAATGTTGTCTTCTTTGAGGGACATATCAGTCAAACATGAATCAAAGATGAATCCTATTGTGGTGGGATGTGCTCTTTTTCACTCTGTGGAGGTTTTGTTTCTTTTATCCTAATTGCCTTGTGTCCTTCAGACCAATGAGCTGGACATAGATCTCTCTGACGTGTTAAAAGCTTGTCTATTTTTTGGAGAAAGATCCTTTGTCTCCGTTTCCTGTCCCTGTGATTATTTACTTGTGGGAAGGCCGGAAGGGAGACCTTTTGTTTCATAACTCTGAATGTCCATACTTTGAACTCTTTAATACCTTTGGGACTGAGGCCAGCACGTCTGCTACACTGGATAGATATTGAAATACCATATCAACAAATTATTTCTCTACAGGTTTACTGTGTTGCAAAATGGAATGCAATTAATTAAAAAATGATCCCCTATGGCAGAGAAATGTTTTATTACTGTTATTAAGTATAATTCTGTAATTTTTATGATTTACGCTGACCCTAGGGCATTTTTTACTATAGCAACTACCAACTAGAGGGGGAAAGGGGATATGATGGCACTGACAGACGACCAAAATGAAATGCACTATTACATTGAATAAAACTATGGGTTTTTTCTGGGCTTGAACATTGGTGGAAACACTTGGGATAGTGTAAGTACACTAGTCAACAAATATATACCATGGGTCTGTTGTTTTTTGAAAATTTTCATGTGAAAATGTTATATATTATACCTTTAAAACAACTGGAGTTGACCAAAGTACTGTACGCATTTTAGTTAAAGGCACAATAGCGTAGTTAGTAACATGCAAAATTGTAAGATCAATCTGTAAAATTAAAGAAATATAAAATACTAAGACCACTAAGAGCAGCCAAAGACCATTGAAAACATGTATGCCTTGAGTTTTATCTTAAAAGTGTCAGTGGAGGGGGGATGTTCGAAAGCGGAAGGCTGTTCCAAAGCTTCGGAGCGACCACTGCAAAGGCACGATCTCTCTTACCCACTAGCCTCAATTGTGGAACAGTTAAAAACAATTCAGCTGTGGTTCTAGGGCCTAGAGTTAGAGTTGGGGCAGAGAAGTTCTGAAATGTACAGGGGTGCTAACCCAAAACTCAAAGGCATTCAATGATGGCCTTAAAAGCAAATAAAAGAACCTTAAAATTGATCCTGTTTTTGACTGTCTCTTTTTCTGGCTGAAAGTCAATAAGGATGGCAGAGCAGGCGGACACCAGACAGGATTGTAGGAATTGTGAAATATTGGATCATATGTGATCAATTTGTATTGAGAAAAGGTCCTCACAAATGGCTGTGGTTGGCTCAGGACAGCTAGCAACAACAGGGCTGAAAACAATAATTGTGCAGAACAGAACTTTGGGACTGTGGGATTTTTTGGAGATGATGGTGGCAAAATATTTCACTCTTGCAGCTTTGACAGATTGCAGGTAATTTGGCAGACAGACTTTCAGTGTCTCAAATGAAACCTGTAGCTGTTTTCCATTTACATTCAGCCTTTGTACAAAATTGCTTAAGAACACTGGTGTTGTTGTTGAGCCATAGCTGAGTTTTTGCTTTAGATTTTATGACTATCACAGGGGCCACAGAGTCCAAGATGTCTCCGCAGGTTGAATAAAACTTTGTGATTAATTGGACTGTGCTCAATTGAAGGGGCTGGGCCTTAATGCTACTGAATAGAGTGGAGGCTCTTTCAGACATCTGAAAAATTACTTGCAGTAGAAGTATTTATGGAGTGGGTACAACAAACAGGTAATTGGGGATTGGGAATGGTGTGAAACAGGGTGGAGAACTGTTGCTTTATAGTAGCTGCTAACATTCCTGATCCTGGTTTGTGTGGATGAATTCTGTCTCTCTTAAAGAGAGAAAATCAGTCCCAAAACAGCTTAAAATCTTCTGCAAAACCCATATTGTGAAGCCTGCAAGCAGACTGAAGCCATTTGTGAAGGCTAAGGGCTCTGCTGAAACAACCAACAAACGCAGCCCAGTGCTGGAATGGGACTTAAGATAAAAACAGATTTGCCACATTGTTTTAGAAAGTTGATAAAGTGGTTAAAATCGATTTTGGTCAGCTCAAACTGGTGATGGACTGTGTCATTTGTTCCAATATGAACAATAATTCTTTTGATGTTAGGAGTGAGGGCAGTAGATCCTGGAGTTTTTCCAGGATGTTAGGGGCTCTGACACCAGGCAGACAGTGTGTGGCTGCATTGAAGAAACGTAAGCTCCTCATTATGGAACTGCCGGCTATCAGTGTACTAGGGGAGAAAACCAGACGGCAGGATGTAGACTGAGTGCTGACGGGACAAAACAGCGCACGTTCAGTGACCACGGGCTAATATGTGCCTCATACATCAGTGTAATCCAAGCTTTCATTGGACAGACAGACCAATATAACCAGGGCTGCTTCTCTACAGAATGTTTTATTAAAATTTCCAAACTTACTGAACAACAACAAAAATTGCTTCCAAATAGTGAAATAAAAAATACAGACATAAAATGTATGCTTGACACAATTATTGGCAGCCTTTTAATGAATTTAAATTAGTTCCTCAAATAAAATAAGAAACAAATAAGACTCACCAGTGCATAATTTTTAGTGCTCAAATGACCTGAATTAACCAATGAATGATGATTCTACATCCTAAAAAGGGGCTGATTGTTTCCAGTTTCTTTTTCACCATGGAGAAGACAAGAGCTATCTGAGAGCATCAGAAATGCTATTATCAAAAAACATAACAATTCCAAAGGCTACAAGGCAATCGCCAAAAATCTTGATATCCCTGTTTCAACAGTTCATAATGTCATCAAGAAGTTTCACAGTCATTAAACTGTTGAGACGTTTCCAGGATGTGATGCTAAGAAGAAACTCAGTGAGAGAAGTCATCAGGTTGATGCAGACTGTGGAAAAAACACGAGGCAAGACATCTGACCTGGATGTCCAGACTGACCAGGAGGAATCCGGAGTGGAGGTTTAAGCCTGTGCCATACACCACACACTAATCCAAGTTAGATCCATTTGGAGGATGTCGTTGTTACCAGTGGTCCTGCAACCAAATAATAATGAAGGGTTGCAATAATTGTGACTGGAGTACTGTTTCTGTTTGTATTATTTCACTACATTTACAATACTATTCTGTTTTTATTTTCTTTTGTTCAATAGCCTTGAACATTTTATTAAAATATTCTAATTAGACCAAATTGGTTAATTTGCATTCATTTCTGAAGATATTCTAAATTCTGTACTTAAAATTCAGGGGTGCCAATAATTTCAAACAGGACTTTGCTTTAATGTTGGCTGGTATCCTGGTGGGTGACACTAGGACAGGGAGATAAACAGGATCATCACTGGCATTAAAGTTAAGTAGTTGAGAAAAAGCCACTTTGGGACCAAATTATAGTTAGTGTCTTAATATTTTACAGTATCAGTTGAATATAGTAGGGCTTTTACTATGATAGTACATAAATACACTGGGAACGTAAAGATGACCTGATAGACAGTCAGGGATCCAGCTACAAAGATACACATCCATAGATCCAAAACTCATCGTGTGTGAAGTTCTTTTAAAGTCAATATGGCTGTCAAAAACCTGTCTTTCCAAGGAGGTTTCTCTATGTCCTTCTGTCCCTGTGTGTTTCAGTGTGTGTTTCAGTGTTTGTAACCATTCCCTCTCTTGCTATCTCAGTTACTCTCTCTAATCACATACCCACTTTGACGAATTTGCTTCTGAAAAATTTCTCAAACACATTGCCACATTGCAGAATGCACAGTGGTAAATTATGCTGGGACCACAAACCTCACTGTGGCATTTGAGTTTTTGGCTACAATAATCACAATCACTATTTTTAAGGCTCCATATCAACCCTATGTCTCACTCAGAGAATGTTGAGTCACTTTTTGGACTGATTTCCTTCTCTGAGATATTGGAAAAATAAAGGACTAGAAGGAAAGAATGAACATATCTGAGGTGCTTTGTCAGGTTCTTTGTCATGTTTACTTATCCATATATTGTCTGGTTTTAGTCATTATTTAAGTAATTTCATTCTTTTTTTTTCTGTTCCTCTTCTTGTATCTGCAACAAAATAGGGATCGAATTTGTGTCAGGTCCAGTGTTGCAAGCAACTGTTTTTTCTCATAATGTAATAATCTGCCGATTATTTTGTTGGTTAATCAAATAATTGTGTTCTCAACAGAAAGTGAAAACTGCCCATTTCCATTCCTCGGAGGCCTATGCAACCAACAGTTCAAATCCCAAAGATATTAAGTGTACTATGATATAAGACAAAGAATAGAAGTAAATATCATATTTAAGAAGGTGGAATCTAATAAAGGTTACACTTTTTTTCTCCAAAAAAGACTGAAAGAAATATTGATTATGTAGATTATACTCTCGATTCATCTTTTAATGTACACAATGTCCAGAGCCCAACATGGCTCAGTGCCCAAGATGAGATCTTCAAATGTCTTGTTTTTTCTGACCAAGAGTTCAAAACTCAAAGGTATTCAATGATGTAAAACAGACAAAAGCCTCAAATCGTCACAATTGAAAAGGAACTAGTGAATGTTTGGCATTTTTGCTTGAGACATTAAAATAGTTGCTGATTAATTTTTTGTCAATCAATTAATTTCTGTTGTAGTCAGGTCCAAATTATATTCATTACAGTCATGTGTGTCAATTTTTCCAATGCCCGAGTGGATCAGCTCATGTGCTGTGAGTCAAATTATCTTCTTCTCTAGCCACATTGGGTAGAGATGAAGGAGACTCATTCAAATCTACTGTAGTTGTAAGTCTCTGTTTTTGAAAATTAATGTATGCACATAAGGTTTAGTTAGGCTTTCCACGGGTTTGTTTTGGATTGGTTCCAAAACTTTTGACCTCTAATCAGTACCAAAACTCAGGGATTGTCTCTGTGATAGTACCAACGACAGACTAATCTTATTCAACTAGCTGTAGAGTGGTAGAGAGGAAGAACCTTTTCTTGTAAGTGTTTGTCAGCCCAGTTTTTGCACTCAAGTCACGTCAAGTGACTTGAGTGCAAATATCTTCTGTGAGTGCTGCTGTTATGGTACAGTTGTATGGCGTTATGTGAGTGTCCTCTGCGTATGTGTGTTTCAGTGTTGTAAGTGTAGATTGCAATTCAGTAAATGGTTCTCTGTTTAAGAGGGCAAGAAGTGGCCAAAGGGACTCATACATTCACTATTGTTCCCTAATGATCAGACACACACACACACACAGACCCACACAGATAATAGATGTGTGTGTGTCTTCTCTGTGTCCTGATGAAGTCAGCCACAGTATGCATGAAGTCATCCTGCTCTCAGCCTCCCCTTGTAAGTGGACGGGAAACTAATAGCTGGCTGAGGGCAGCAGGCAGCGTGGAGATTTTTATCTTTTCCCAGTATTGGTACTTGAACAGTTCAGTATGTCTCAATGTGATCACTCTTTTTTTTTCATCCATTTAATGTTACAGTAATTGTATTTTTCCCTGCATGTGGTCAGTCAGTTAATGCCTAACTTGCATAAATTGTTGACAGTTACATGGTGTATGCTTGTAGGAAGTTGTAGGAGTTAGCCTGGAGTGCTAATTTGCTGCTTGATTGGCCCTTGGTCTAAATTATTTTTTCACATTTTATTGTACCTTTTTGACAGTGGAGCAGAACAGGATACATTTGTTTTAGGCTGAAAAGACTGGCTTATTATTATTTAACTAAATTCCCAGTGAAGCTTTAAAGGTTATAGGTGCTCATTATTGTTAATAACTAATGTAACATTTGCTTATGTGTTAGTAGTTAGTGATCACAATCGATGAATTACTGCATAGTGATGAGATGATGCAGACTCTGAGTACAGGAGGTTAAAAGATAGGCATTATGCATCTTTCATACTTGTACAGAATGTAAATATTTTATTTTTTTTCTTTTCCGTTTCAAACTCAAATCCTCACAGGAAGTTAGATCAACCTCTCAGCTTGTTTGATGCCGTAGTCACATTTTTGAGATTTGGCAGGGGTATGCATTGACTTCTCTGCAATTCTATGTAACCCATGGGTACCCATCACCCCCCTCTCTATGTAGATAAGTAGAGGCATTTAGGTGTATCTTTACAGAACAATAATTCCAGCCTCAGAGGTCGACAGGTTTGAATTTCTCAGAAACTCTATTTGACTAATAATAGAACCAGTCTAATCAGGTCAGTAGTGGTAAAGGCCAGGCTTAGGCCAAGATGCACTGTACTGATACATAGCCTTCTCTCAGCACCAATCATAAACATACATATAACATATAACATATAAACATACATTAGTAGATCGCCAAGAGGGTTGGCTTAGTGCCATGTAACTGTACAATACAAGGTCCTTATAGAACGCCTTCTATGCAAAATGACACAAAAAGTTTGTTAGTTGGACACATGGTAGATGGAGAACATTAGCATTCTGGGCCCTGGTCCGGGGCGTGGCTTTAATCCTTAATTGTGAAATCAGCTCCATGCTCTAGGCAGTGTAACAGCCAGCTGACACTTATGAAACCTCTTTTGAGATAGCCAGGACCTTGGTTTGTTTTTTCTGAACTGAAGCCTAAGAAAAAAAGACAGAAACAAAGGAAATCTCTCTGCTTTCTCCGGACTGTAATGTTTTGCCACTTCCCTAAGCTGAAGGAAGGAAATAGTTTTAACAGAAGTGCAGCAAAGGTATAGAGGACCACTCTTCTGAACATCCTTGGAGTGTGCTCCATGGATGTGACGGTCAACCTCAGAACAAACAGATACAGTATATATATACACAAATAAAGATCTGAGGAGATGATTGAAATACTTGCACACTACAGATCTTGCAAAGGCTCCAAATCACTGAGCTCTGTGACATTTTGACTCTTGAAATAGGAACAAGAGTTCTTTTTTCAGATGGAGAATTCACGTATTCTTACAAATACAGACAGTCCAGAGTGGGATTTAATGCACAGTTAGACTCAGGCATTCAGTTTGAATGCAGAAGAATCCCTCTTGTCACTTTTTTCAAATGTCAAGTGTTTATTTTCTGCTTTTCAAAAGGGTGACAGGAGAGACTTAACTCTGGTACATCATTTTACTATTCTTTTAAACACACACAAACATGTATTCTTATACAGTGTCCACTGTGCATGCATAAGGTCAATAGGGCTCAGATAAACAGAAGTGAGCATCTTGCTGACTAACCATCTGTGTGGTATGAGAGATGCAGGGACTCTAGGGATGAGGTCTGCTGGCTGCTCAGCTCTTTCATGCGTGGCTGCCAGACAAAGGAGAGCAGGACAGCTTGTCCACCACATACCCATACCAGTGTTATATAATGGTAGATACTGGGCTTGGTGGGAAAATTATTTGATTGCAAAACTAGAAATTACACTTAAATTGGAAATAAGTAAATCAGAGTTAGCAGTGGAATTATTTCACAGTATTTCTTAGTCAGGTAAGTCACATGAAATAGTTCAGACCTTGATATTTTTTGTGTGTATTTACTTAAATCAAAGCACAAACAGACAGCAGAGAAAACACAAGCTGATTTTAACAAACCTTTCCTAATCCACGTTACATTCAGTTAGAAACTAGGCTGCTCCATCATGTGGAGTCTGGGCCCAGCACCAGCCACCATGTAACTGCTATCAGGGGAATACACTGTATTAATTAATGAGATCTGCAGGGTGAGCTTATGAATATCATTGCCACTTTTTGACTTGACTACAGTGAACCGACTATGTGAGAGAAACTACAGATCTATGACAGTATCAGTATGATACCTTTTGTACCTTTCAGTACAGATATCAAATTACCAAAACCAAAACCTGTTCTGAAGTACGTTAGAAACCAGCTTGAAGGGGAATTTAAAGTTGTACGGTAAAACAGCCATAATGAATACTTTAATAACAATATACCAAATGACAATATGAAAACAATGTGACAATCTGAAAGGGGTCATTGGTAGTGGTCAACCTACAGAGAATTATCAACCGACTCTAACTGTGGTAGTTTACCACCTTATTTTTGTTTATTTTTAAGGTCAGTTCTAACGTCTTTTTAAATAAATAATTAAAGTAACTGTAATTAAAAGAAAAACATAGACTTATTTTTTTCACAAAATAAAACCATAGTTGACAGTAATTTTTTTTCGGCCCTGAGCAGTGCCCGCAGTGCCTTGTTCCTCGGCATTACCAACTCCTTCTTTCACTACTCATCCTTTATGCTACTCTTTCTGCTCCTTCCACGTGTGAATGTGTCTTCTTTTTTTCTTACCTTTTTACATCCTCTACTTCTTGTCCTTCATTCTTCTTTCCGTTTGTTCCCTCCTTTGTCTAAATGTCTCCTGTTTTTTCTTTGAATTTCTAGTTTTACTATTGCATGGAGGACTGGTAAAAGAAGAAGCAGCCACAGTGAGCTGTTGGAAAAAGAGCTGCATTCACCTTTTACCACGCCATTTCTTGTATGGAAATTCTCTTGCACCGTGCCTCATCACAGACTCCAGTCATGGTGTTTTGCTCATGAAACACACAAAGTTTCACTTCTCAACTCGATGTTTATCATTTGCAGAAGTTTATAAGCAAATCACATTTGTGTCAGCTGTGTAATGAGATGGTTACAGCAGGATTGACACATTTCCCCTTCAGAACATCATGTCATGAAAACGAAGGTGATAACAGAGTGAAATGCACTACACAGCATTACAACACACCACCACGATGCACTTTATACACATTTATCTGAGAAATTGTAGTTTGCAGAGTCACATAGTTAGCTGAGCTCAGCTAATTGAGCGTGGTAATTATGCCTTTAATAGTAGTTTGGAAAGAGACAGACAGAATATGTGTGTGTGTGTGTGTGTGTCAAGAATCCAGTCACAACAGCAATCTGATCTTTCTTGTGAAGCTGAATCTGCTTTTTCTGAATCACTGAATCAACAGGGAGGACCTCTGCCTCTGTGCGTGTGTGTGTGTGTGTGTGTGTGTGTGTGTGTGTGTGTGTGTGTGTGTGTGTGTGTTTGTGTGTGTGTGCCCATGTGAAATATGTAGTTGAGAGTGAGAGTGAGAGTTGCTTTGCGTCATTTTTATCTCATTTCGAATGTTTAATACTGTACTTTAATATGACAACCTTTTCACTGTCTCTGCGATTGCTCATTTGAAATGTCACTATGAGCAAATCACACAGCACTGTTTTCATTAAGCTGTATTTTTTTTATTTTTTCTAACCATTTCATGATTTCATGGCTGCAGCTTTGTAATGACTGACTGGTTAATAAGTAGTATTTGTGATCAAATTTCATTCTCATTTTGAATATGCATTTACGTTATAAAACAGAAAACAGTATATGACTCGTGAATATAGCTGCATTATGACCACAGTATAGGTGATCACAGAGAGCAGGAGGGGACTGAATGGAAGTTGAGACCAACTCCCATCCTTCCTCACTCCTTTTTGTCCTTCTCTTTCTCCTCTCTCTCTCTCTCGCTCACTTTCTATCTTTTATTTTTCTCACTTACTGCACATGTGAAAAACTAGTTTTGCTCTATATGTTTTAAGACAAAGTCAAAACAAATAAAATGCATCATTAATAGGAATGGGTTCCAAAGCATTCCATTTTGCATCCAGTTCCAAGTTAGTAAAACACCTGGAGTCATTAAGCTCATGGCCACAAAATCTCTTATTGAATCTTTCTGTCACATTCTCTGTTTAGTGTCTTTAGCCTCTCTCTGACACTGCGGGCATCAGCAAAGAAAAAAAAGACTGATGATGTGTACAAAACACATAATAACTCAGCAGCGCGGTTAACAACAAACATGACAGACCCATTTAAACGTTCCAAATTCAATGGAACAACTCCAAAATGTAATATTTGCGGGAGGGTACTCACAATGAAGGAGGGAACAAGTCCTTTCTTTATACTGTATATTTATGTAGGGTTCAGCATGTTAAAGGCAGAACTTGTGTTATTTTTGAGCAGGAAGACTGCTTGGCCTCGAGCAGTCTTCTGCTGGTGTGTCTGTGACTTGTAGCAGAGCAACAACCAGTTCACCAAAAATCAGCAATGTATTTAATTGATATTCACCGAATAATAAAGTGAAATTAATATTTTTTTCACTGTTGTTTTTACTTGTGCATCTGCCAAACAGCCTCCCCAGTGAGGAGTAAACTGAGTGAAGACAGGGTTAATGAACATCACATAGCAGAGAAAAAATATGTGGTGAAAGTCTTACAACCCTTCAGCTCAGCAGAATCTCCACGGTTTAGGTTTGATAGTTAAATACCGTAGTTTCTTATAGTGTCAGTGTCAGGCTTGCCTGGTAATTGATCCATAAATAACAATTAAAATGACCAGTTGTGTTGTTAATGTGATTAAAGGAATCTAGATTCTTCAATAAGTTATATCTTTTGTTACATAAAACTGTTGCAATTTGTTTTGTTACTGCGCTGAGTGATATAAAAACAATATATTGTTAAACAGATGTCCCTCAAGGTTGACCTTCAAACCATGTTCACCTATCTTTCCAGTGCCCAACCTTTACATCTCTTTAACCTCCTTTTAAGTGACATTGTGTAGCCCCAAAGTGTGTGAGTACGTGTGTGGTGTGTGGAGTGTGTGTCCCATCAGCAGATGTCCACATAGCCCTGAAAAGCTCAATGGCCTTGGGCGGTCCTACTCTTCTATGGAGCATGAAGGTGAGAGAGTGATGCATTGTGGTGAAGGACAGATAAAGAGTGTGTGTCCCACAGTTTAATTGGGAATGTGAGGAACCACTTGTTCTGCTGCTGTCTTCAAACAACCTAAACTTCGGAGCAGAAAATAGAGAGATGAGGAGAGATGGCAGTTACTTCAAAATCCTAAAAAGCTCAAGCCCTCTTAAGGCTTTAAAGTTTGTGGGAGGTTACATTTATGGTCAAATAGCTGCAAAATGATGACAAACAAAATCATTAATTGGCTGTGTTGTTGGCTCTGTCTGCTTTGTTTTTGTAGAGCATCGTCCATATTTTCTGTAGTGTTAAGGACTTCATGCTGTGATATAATTAGATTTTAACATTCAATTTTTTATTCAGTCAGAGAGGTGGCCTACATATTGGAATTTGCCATGATACAATTACATGCTATCATGGAATAGTGATTATATTAATTATCGTCCAGCTATGCTCTGGCACTTTAGCATTTAGTCTCTTTACAAATGAAAGATGCAGACGCAGGGTCAGGCGAATATTGGCAACTCTACAGTACATTGAATAGTTGCCATTATTATTATTATCATTGTTGTTTTTCTTTGTTATCTGTCCTTGCCTGATGATAACGACAACTTGAATAGTGAGGCAGTCCGGACATATGTCAAGGATGGGACCAATAAATCAAACACACCCTTCCAGGAACTCTGTGTGTTTAGGAAGTAGCTAACAACATCATCATCTGATGGCAGTCAGCCAATGGAAGTCACATTGCTTGTTTAGACTGCTGTCTGTTCTGTTGGAATAAAACTGAACACCATGAAACATCATTGTTTTGTATCTACGTGGGAGATTTGTGCAAGAGAGGACTGCCTGCCAAAAACTCACAGTAGCTACGGTAAAAGTTGATGTTAGCTAGCATTACTGTTAGCTCAATTCAGTCACTGAGCAGTGAGCAGCTGAAACAGAAATGTCTGTGCTGGGCATAAACACATTAGAACCAATTTAAGCAATTTATAGCAACCTGTCGATTGTGTTGACCTGAAATTAGTAGTAGCATTTTCTTGCTGAAAAAGAATTTCATAGCAGATCATGAAAAACAGCCAAGCGCTAGACAGCAACAGTGGCTATGGGGAGAAAGGAGAAGTGTACGATCATGTTAGTATTTTAAAATTTTTATCTTAACATTAGGACTGGACACTAAACTTTAAACAGCCTCAGAAATTAACTTAGCTCTTTAGCTCAGTGCAGCCAGCTACATGGCTAGCTAACCACAAGTACCTCAGTGAAGTGTTTTATAAAAGGGCTACTGTTAGACAGCTATATGAGATGACAGTCACCTTTTGGGTTTAAACCCTATAATGAGCAGATTTACAGGAGTTCTGAACTGTAATTTACCTTCAACATACCACATTGGTGATATATTGGGATCTCACTGCCACTTTGCTTTTAAAGAATCTATTCTACTCAGTCAACTTGCCCTGCATCAACTTGCCCTGCATCAACTCTAACTGGCCCCGGGCTACTGGGCCATTGGTTATGTCGGACCCTGGAGTAGCCAAATGACCATGAGACTTTAAGGCACTGGCTGTCTATCATAGCTGTTTACCTGCTCGCTGGACTCTCTGCCTGTCTTTACTGTAGCTTTGGTTGCTTGGTTACTGCGGATGGGAACTGAGTAGATGCATCGTCACAGCTATGCTGGAGATAAAAAAAATTAACCACTAGATGTGCCCCAAATGTAGAAATCTTTCAATCTAGGTTAAAAACATTTCTCTTTTCATGTGCCTCTGATTGAGCTCTAAAGTTTACATTCTATTCTTACTGCACTCTAATTCTGGAAGTAGACCTTTAGTCACTCCCAGCCCTCACACTCACACATCGCAACTAAGTGGCAAACCAGGTCAAACACTGAAGCCAGTGCAAAGGTGACTAAAGCTGTAGTTGCTCTAACGGCCACTAGGAACTCCAAAAAACTCTTCTGTATTATAAATCGATGGGAAAACCACCACCCTCTGTGTGAAACAAAAAAGTCAATTCCAATTATTTTTCTGTTCAGTTAATTCATTAAGCAATGAATCATTATAGTTTAATCCAACATTTAGCCTGTCACACTTTGGAGCTTTTTTCACCGACAAGCCATTTAAAAAAGCTATCTCCATCAAATAACATACAGTCTGTTCAAACACAGCTGGTCTCTGTTGACTGTACAGTCTCTAGTGTGTTTCACAGCTTTCCACTGCTCTAATCGGTCAGTGTTGACATTATTATCTTTTGCACAGCATCATATTGTGTCACAGCATCATTTCTAGATAGCCACTGAACATTCAGTCGTAGATAGGACACTCAGGCATGAAATCTTAGGCCAATTCCCCCTTTCACTGTGAAAGAAGTGACTATTAGTCACTGTAATATTTTTGAAGTAGCCTAATTAAGGAAAAATACAACTGTTTTTATATTTTACTCCACACTATTGAAGTTTCTCTAACCTGAGACTTTTATTATCAGGCAGTGAAGTGGGATCTAAATGAAGGCCTGAGGGCAGCTTTCTCCAGAAGTGAGAGCTTCTTATTCTCTTACCCAGGCTGTGTTTCTGCCTCCTATTAGACACAGATTGAGTAAACAGATAGGTGGGTGCAGTGAGGACAGCAAATAAGCCTCAGACTGAGCCAGGCTTTCACCGACCCCACAGGGACAGCCACAGAGCTTTAGTCTGCCATCAGAAGTAAATGCTCAGAGCCATAAGAAATGAAAGTTTGACAGGAATTCAAGAGGGAAAAGGTTCTGCATTTGATTTGTCTTCAGGTAGGCTTTGCTGCTGAGAAACTGACCTTGACCTTAACAATAAATACAAAATAAATGCAGTGGCATGTGTGTTACTCTAGCTTTGAAATATTTTGGCATTTTGCTATATCATATACAGTGTATTTTCAATTTATCTCGCCATGTAGTTTTTTTTTATTAATTAGTCTGTGAACTCTCTCGAGATAGAGATCAGGCAGAAAGAGCTTACATTCTAGCTCATTAGGTTGAATCCCTATAGGTGGGCTTTTATAAGAAAACCTGCTCTATACCTACTTCAATAAGTTTCCTAACTTGCATTAGTGTCTCTGTCACCGTCACCAGCTCTTCATCTCCTTCTCTTTGCATTGCTTCTGTGCTCTTAGTGCCTAGGTTTGCATCTAGACTTTTGAATTCCTTTCACAATGAGAACCTGATCACCAGTTACCACATCTTGTTTGTGAGAATCTGATGCGATGTGAAAAAAAACAGAAAAATGAATCAGTGTCGAAGAATTTGCACTGTTCTATTGAGAGACCCTTTTGAAGAGAGTTGCAAAGTTTGATTCATCATCTCTCAAGTTTTGATGGATTTTCAACTTATTGCTGTTCCCTGCTGGCAAAGTCTGACACTATGGTGCCCCCTCAGACAAAATCGATGACGAGTATCAGTGTTCCAGGCATATAAGAACAATGTCAATGGGGCCTTGTGAGCCTTAGTAATATCAAGAAACACAGATAGTGCAGCATGAAAAAGCAGAGACCATAAATGTCTTCACTAAATTTCATGGTATTCCAACGGATACTTATTGAGATATTTCACTCTAAATCACAAATTTCAACCTCATGCTGGTACTAGAGGAAAAGTTTAGGGTTCACCAAAAGCAGGAATCATTCTCTGAGAACCAGGTATGTCTCTACAGTTTGGTTTATCCATCTTGTAGATGTAGAGATATTTCTCTGGAATTTCTGACCTGCTGGTGGAACTAGAGGAAGAGTCAAGGTTCAGCAAATTCATTAGGATACATCCTCTGGGTGCCTTGAATATCAATACAAAGTTTCAATTTCCATAGCAATATGTCCAATATTGTTAGAGATATTTCAGTGTGAGACAAAGTGCTGGGCCGACTAAGTGACCCAGTAAATGAAATCACCATTGATCCGTTTGATCTGCAAGTATTGCTCATTGGTTGTTTGTTCAAACATTTAAAATGAATTATGTCCACATTTTACTGACTAGCGGCCTCTCGTAGTTGTACAAATAATGACTTGTCTCTCAGAAGCAAAGGTGGACGTAGCATGATGGATCGTTGCATATGTGTATCAGGACACAGTCACATGGATTGTTTTTTAAATGGTCATATGGGCCCTTCTGAATGGCACTGACAAATTAATTATATTTTTAGATAGAAGGACTTGTTGCTCACCTCTTTTCACTCAAACCCCAGTAATGCCATTGCGCACTAGCAGCCAAATTTGCTTTCTACTAACAAACGCTCATATCTAAAATGTTTTCACTTAAATTTGATAGGACATTTGCAGTATTTACATACTGAGACCTTAATTGAAACAGATGTGATGTTTTGTTATTGTGAATGTGTCTCTCCAACATCACATGCCAGCTCATGTTAATTGGTGTCCTTGACATCTTAAAACTGATACAAAAAAACAGTTTTTTGTAGAATTCAGAATGCAGACATGCAGTGGTGAAGTGTTTCAGTTCAGCACACTATCATACTTTTACTTTTGCAAAAATATCAAATGTGCTTTCTACCTTTGATAAGAACTAAGCTGAATGTACTCTGCCATGCTCTGTGATACATATAAAATGAGGGGCCATTCGGAGTTATGTGATAAATTGTTGTTTTCTTCCTACTCCATTACACTATAAACCGGGTCTAGCTTCGTCTCTCTCTCTCCCTCTCTATTTTATTTCTTCTCTTTGCCTCCTCTTTATCAGTTTATCGGTTTGTCAGTTCTGCTTTTACTCTCTCTCTTTCTCTTCCATTGTCCTGATTTTCCACTTGAATTTTTGATTCGCCTGTTTCTCTGTTATTCCCTCCCTGTTTTTTCCTTCCACTGCTGTCCCCTTCCTTTCAGTCTCAGCACTTTGTGTGAGAGTGCAGACTGACATTGATGTGATGACTCAGTGAAGCCATTAACACCTTATGATGCATGAAAAAGTGCAAGCCTTCTCCATATTGAGTGAATCAAAGTTGATAAATTGGGGTTGTCTTCTGGGATGGACCATATGTGTTGAGGTGATAAAGATAAAGAATGTCCCTTCAAGTGTCTTTTGGATAGAAAAACAACTCAATCTCAGAATTATTCAAATAAATCTTGTTATTAAGCATTATCCAAGGCCATGATAAATCAGTTTGAGGCCCTATTTCGCTGTGGAAACTCTTTTTCTATATGCATGGATATTAGGAAAGATTGTTAAAATTGAGTGTGAAGTTCATTCTGGACCTTGGAAATAACAGTGATAAAAATCTCAAAATCATGGTCCACTTAATAGCTTTTTCAAGAACTTTCAACCTCACCTTTCTAGTCTACGCTAGCTGATTGTTCAGTTGTCAGTGAGACGAGTTAGGTCAAAAACATACTTAGGTAGTTTCAGACAATCTTACTCATCTCAATGACAGCTATGCAAATTTCATGTGGGGATGAGGACTGCTGAAAAAGCTAGTTCAGGGGACTGCAAGTTCAGATTTTTTGTCAAATCAATAAAGGTGGATTTTGTGCAAGTCATTTTGTATTTCACAGGCAGTTTCAGACTTAAAGTGTGTTTTTTGTTCAATTAGTATCGATTGTAACTGGTTGTGTTTACATGATCACAAGTATCCTGGTTATGATCAGGTTTTTGGAGTATCCTGCTTATGTTTTGCATATGTAAACATCTCTGGTTTCAGAAACGGGAATAAGGGCTTATCCCGGTTTTGAGAAACCTGGATATGCTACCTGGAGTACTCCCATAGAAAACAGGATGTGCTGTGGCATGTAAACACCTGATCCAGGTTTCTTAATATTTGTTGTTGGTACAGAACATACAGGAATACAGGAATCAAGGCACTGCAGACACATAATCTGAACCCTGGATACTTAGAATCATGTTAACAGGGAGATGAATAACAATATTTGTCATGTTCCATGTAAACATTATATCCCTAATATGATCAAAATCAGGATAAGCCTCAAAACCAGGATACATACATGTAAACACACAAACTGTTTGGGTTTATAGTTGTTTTTATGACTGAACATGTGGCAGAATAGGAGGGTTGATGTTTGACTGCACCGACCACTGAGAGACAGCAATGTGTTTAACAAAAGGTTTAGGGAAAGCGATTGTTAACTAGCTCCAGCCTCTTATCCTTTCGGCCCTGCAACTAATACCATTTACATTGATGCCTGTTTTCTCCAACACAAAATACATAACGTTAAATTTGCCTTGCCAGGTCCAGTCTGAAAACACCTTAAACCAGGAGCTAAATCACACCTGGACTTGTCCTGGATTGGAAAGCTAAGCGGAAAATCACTACGCTCAGTATTCATGATAAAAACCAGTGAAGCAATGACTCATAGAAACACCACTGTGTTGCAAAGAGCCATAGTGCACCATGGACTGCATATGGACATTTTTAAGCACTTCACTTTCCAGCAGGCCAAATGTACATTTTTATTTAAAAAACTATTTGTGATGCTGAAATGGACCCAGGTTTACCTCCATTGAATTAGAGGAGTGGATTGTTTTCTTGTCAGCAGTTTGATATTGCAGTGACTCACTGTGAACAAATGAGAGGACAGGCACAATGATGGTTTTGTCAGGAGCCATAAGAGCAGCAGTGCAATTTAGGGGTCAAGGACAAAGTAAAGCCTCTGGTCTCCGAATTCATTCAGCTAATTCAACTTAACTTATTACTCAAACATGTTAATTTGCTAAGAACACCACTCTCTGTACGACCCAGTGTATTTTTAAACAAAATGATAAAAAGTGAATAAAATGTATATTGTTATTTTGGATTGTAGCACAAACAGATAAAGTAGTGTTCATTGTAAGATGGTTAGTTTAGTGGCTCTGAATGGAACCATAAGGTCTTACTGTAAGAACTCTCAGACTGACCATTTCAGTCAACCAGCAATTTCTTATTGGATGTCTCGATCAGTTTTTTTGGCCTCAGTTTTTTTGAGTCCCGTGATATTTGGTATCTTTTGTACTGATAAGTTCCATCCGATAAATGCTGATAAAATATACAGTAATATCTGACACATTGAAATAACACATGTAGCCTACTATCTGATACACCTTAAGCTATTTCCAAGTACAGAAGGTCATATCAGCTGTCCCAAAATATCATTCATTCTGTGAGTAAGTTGATGGAAGGCCAAAATGAAACTTGTCTGTTGTTGGTTTGTGTGTCTGTACTCTGCCAGATTGTTTGTAAGGTAAAAGAAGCATCACACCCTAGAAAGATTAATGTAATGAGAAGTTTTCATGTTAGACATCAAATAACATTCAGTTACCAGTGAATTTTGATAAATGCATGATTAAGGAATGAAGAATGACAATTACAACCTGAAAGGTGAAAGATATGAATCTTTTGGAGCATATGTATGTACATCATTATTAACATATAAAAGTTATTAAATGATTAAGTTATTAAAGTGTTGATGTTGGACATAAGAATTATTTCTGTCATTATGAACATCATGTGACTGATAGTCTTTTTAAAGGTGAAGAGTACAGATGCCAGTATCTTATGCTGATAAAATGTTAGTTGTTATTTTTTCTTGCTAAAGAAGACCGGGGGATTTTAGTGATGGACGGGTCAAAGTCAACTTTGATTACATTTCATCAAGCAATTAGTGCTTAATGTCCATAGAGCAATAAGAGTTTCTCAAAGTTATCTTGTTTTTTTTTCTGCATAGGCCCAAATTGGATGCATCATCTTCCTGTGAGCTAAGGTGAAAAGGTTTTGATCCCGTCCGCTCCTGATTTGTCTGCAATCTTGTTGTAGTCCCCCTGGATCCAGATAATGGAGCTTTTGCTGTGTCTGCTGATCCTCAGCTCAGTGGCTCTGAAGGAAGCTGTTGGTAAGTTCCAAATGAACACACACATGCACGTCAGAGTGGGTTTGAAGATTGATTGCAGAATACGTGTTGTTGTTGATAATTAACAGTAGAACTAGGTTAAGATTTTAGTCCAGGGAAGTGTTAAGGTTAAGGGTAGTTTAAAATTGAAACTTGGGTTTGGGGTTTAAATTGGGAATTAATGTAGATCACCTGTCAGCTGTTCATCTATTTGCTAAATATGTTAAGCTTTTTTTTGGTCAAAATCCAGCTACATGACCTGGTTCTTTTGGAACTGTGGTCATTGCTGGAGCTTGATAACACGGCATAAAAAAATCAAGGAAAATATCTACAATCATGTGTGTGAGTATGATAATGAGAAAAACTTCCCTCATGGGTCTTATTTGTCATTTCTTCAACCAGCTCTAGCTAAACGCTGTCTGTTCCTAGTTTTGTCGCTGCACCATCCTTAAAAGAACAGTTAAAATAGTTAACACAGAAATTTGTCTATATGTATGTTTATGTGTTAGAGAGACAAAGATAGAGTTCAGTGTTTGGTTGTGGTTCATCTGAGGGGCTTTAAGGCCTGATTAAAATTTAATTGTTGTTTTAGATGATGGTTGGAGGGGGATTCAATTTTGGGCACCTTGTTGTTGAATTTAATGCACCGATGTGATAAATGATAGATCGTGATCTTGCGTAGCTTATATTGGAATTATGGAGCTTTGCCAGAGTGTTGAAATGTGCAGTCACGCGTGCTCAGTCCCCATGGGCATACAATACACTCCACAGAATGAAGGCTGTTTTTTATCCTCAGTGGTGAGATGACAAATGTGCATGCTTACATACACACACACACACACATCCTTGTTTTACTATATCATAGGGACCCGTCTTTGACATAATGCAGTCCCTATCCCCTAACACTAAATGTAAGCATCACAACTGAATGTCTTACCCCAACCCTGAGCTAAACCTAGTTCTAATCCTAAAACCAAGTCCTAACCCAGCCATTTAAACTTGTGGTCCAGCATTTTGGGCCCCACAAAGCTGTTGGACGCCAGTATTCTAGTCTCCCATTTTTCAGGTCCTGCAAACACTCTCAAACACTCCCCCACGTGTGCGTGTGTGTCCACGGAAAAACCTCTGAGGAAACAAACAATGCTCTGCACACATTCACAGCACACGTCCAAGGTCTTGGAAACAATTTTTTTGCCCCCTAGCAAAAAAACCTAAAACATATATTTGAAGGAAGGAAGTTGTTTCTTTCAGATTGTGGCTGTCTGTGAAAATCCATATACATTACATGTAACGCTGTGTAGGCTGAGTCTGTACAAGTGTACAGGTTTTCAGACCCCTGCACATTCCTTCACATGTACGCTAAAATCGTTTAAATTATTTTTTCTCTCATCAATCTACACTCAATACCTCATAATGACAAAGTGAAAACAGAATTTTAGACATTTTTGCAAGTTTATTAAAAAGGAAAAAATTAAATATCACATTGATATAAGTAATCAGACCCTTTACTCAGTACTTAGTTGAAGCACCTTTGGCAGCCATTACAGTCTTGTCTTGGGTATGATGAGACAAAATTTGCACCCCTGGATCTGGGGATTTACTGCCAGTCTTCTCTGCAGATCCTCTCAAGCTCTGTCAGGTTGGATGGGGATTATCAGTGTTGTTGTAACATTGTTGTAAAAAGGGTGATCAGTGTTTTTTCTCCATCACGTTTTGTAACCTTTTCTGTGTGCAAATTTGCATATAAATAATTTGGAATTAATTCGTTTGGAATACAAAACAAACAACTTTGTGATAGTTTCATTTGCTATGGTTAAAAATGCTAAGCTAAGGTAAATGTAGATTCTTGGTCTAGCATGTGCAAGAGGCTATTTATAAGCTATGAACATTTATTTGTGCTGTATCATTTTAACTTTGTCTGACTCCTCCTGTTAGCTATCTTTCAATTTGTTTGTAGTTGGAACACACATCAGGGACAGAATAATACAGTTGATCATGGCATATTAATTGATAGATAATAAAACTGGATAGGTGTGACTAGGACTGCTCTAGTCAAATTATCTCATAATAATTGTCTTAAAATCATAATTGGTCAACTCCAATACTTTTTTAAATTTTTTTGTAATGATACGCAAAAGTACTTATCCATAAATCCATCAGACATCACCTCAGTGTCCTCACTCAAAGCCTGTCTAGCAGACATTAGGTCCTGGATGTTGAGTAACTTCTTAATGCTGCACAATGACAAAACTGAAGTGATTGTGTTTGGACCCAATTCATATAGTATCACATAATATTTAGCATTTTCTAAATATCGTAGCAAAATCACCCAAAATATCTCAGAGAGTTTTTTTTTAATTTCGTGATGCCCAAACGCTCCTCCTTGCTTTTGTCTCTAACCATCTATATTACAGTGAGTCGTTATTTGCTGGACTGCCACAGAAATATATCAACCACCTCAGATGTGTGCAAAATAGCGCAGCTAAGGTTCCTGCAAGAACGAGAAAATATGAGCACATTTCCCCTGATCTTGCCTCATTGCACCGGTTACCCGTGGTGTTTGGAATTGACTTTAAGATTTTAGTGCTTTTTTTTTAAATCACTGAGTGGACTTTCCCCATCTTACATTACTATCCCCTCACCCATTTCATCCCTGCTTGTACTCTTCGATCTCCAGACCAGCTGTTGCCCTCGGTCCTCAGGGCAAGGCTTGTCACTACCTCAGTGCCCTCTTTTAAAACTCTTTTAAAAACTATTATTTAATTAATAATTAATAATGTATTTTATTTAATTTTTATTTAATTATTTATTATTATTGTTATTATTAGTAGTAGTAGCAGTATTAGTAGAAGTTGTAATAACAGCTGTTTCTATTCAGTTTTCTTTTTGCCTAATTTCAAAACATGCACAAACACAGGTGCATGGAAATGTATTTAATCGTTAACCTTCTGTCCAAGGTTATAGTGTGCCTTTGGTTTGGTTATTTAAATACTTACTTACTTACTTACAAACATGAACAAAACTTACTGCAAGTATAATTTACATTCTTCTTTGAGCAGACTGTGAGTTGAACTACAGTGGATTCATAAAGTAGCCAGACCCATTAACCTTTTTCATATTTTTTTTTATGTTGCAGCCCTATGCTAAAATCATTTAAAATGATGTGTGTGTGTGTGTGTGTGTGTGTGTGTGTGTGTGTGTGTGTGTGTGTGTATATTTATTATTTGGAATATGCTCAGTTTGAAAGGTGGACTGAGGATTATGTGTGTGGGAAACTGATGGGGATTCTTAAGAAATAAAGAGCGTTTTCTTCTGTGACAAAAGGCCCTACTGGTTTGGAATCTGGTTATAGATAGACATCATTACACCACATTGCTCTGGGTTACAAATGTGCACAGCAGATACGCAGCTCATAAAGACTCTGTCGGGAGCCTGTACAGCAGTGATGGATAGATCCCTCCCAGTCCTCTACCATTCAACAGAAATACAACTGAAGTTAAAATACCTTGTTACGTGGCCTTGGCTCAGTCACAGCAGTATTTCTGAGATGTCCGGTTATGCCACTGAAATGCATCATTTTGTCACCCACACTGATTGTGTCTCAGGTTTTAAACTCTTCAGGCACTTTCATCTTTCTCAGCTGTTAAAAATTCAAATGAAATTCATTAAATTCACAAATTTTGCCTGGATCATCCTACTTGCACTCATAAATGGCACCAATCACAATGACACTATAGTCTCACTATAGTGTGGAAGAACTTTGGATTTTGGACACCTTTACAACATTAAAATTTATCTCATTTATTTTAGACAGGCCAAGCAATTTGCTTTTCCAACTTTTCCAACTTTTCCAACAAGGAAAACTTACATTTTGTGTTATGCATCTTACATTTCATGCTATTTTCTACTGGGGCAGGGTTCATGCTGAGCTGAAGAATTGTGTAATTATAAGGCTTTAGTCTCCCCACAGCATGTGATTCAGTTTTACTTTTACAGACACTAAGGTTCTCTGCATCTAGCTTCAGAGAGAGACTGCAGCACCTGTCTCTTCTGACTACACTGTTGACGATGCATGTCTTCCAGTAGACCTGCATTTAAAGCCAGTTATCAAATGCTACATAATGCAGGGTTATTCCCTTTTGGGTCAGAAAGCTTAACTGAGCTGAAGGGGCACTGCAGCTTTTCGCATTTGAAATAGAATTTTTTACATGGTGATGAAGTTCATCCAAGAAATTGTCAGCACTGTCTTTATTGTTGACCCAGAAATCCATTTTGGTCCATCACATAGTTTTGTTATGGATCAAAAACTATGTGATGGAACTATGTGATGGAATCCCCAAATCCCTGGGAACCCAAATGTTGTAAAGATATATTGTAGATTTAACCGTCTTTTATGCTAAGATCATTCAATGGCTAATTGTAGAAAGAACTCACCGAACTGTCATTTCATGTTTGTTGGTCAAGTGAGGATTGGGTAGACCATGAGCCTGCAAAAAAATCAAATAATGCATAAAGAAAACACTTGTGTACAGTTTTCTACAAGAAAAAAGAGCCCTTTCTCTTTTTTTAAATCATATTAATAAAGTGACAGAAAGCAGAACAAACTAAGGGAAGATTTTTAAATCTTTGGTCCAAGTCAGAATCATGGAGTCAAATCGTAGACATATTTCCTATAAACTAAGAAAGGACAAGATGTAAATAGTTGTGACCGAAGTACTGTATATAAGTAAACAATAGGATTGTCCAGGACATAGTAGGAACTTTTGGTACAGGGTTTGGTGTATAATTTTGTGTGTTGTTAAAAAATGTTTCCAGGTGGAGATGTGTGTGTGTCGGGTCATGACAGTGGGCCAGTGTTTGAAGAACAGCCAAACAGTTCAATTTACCCAGAGGGCCTGAGTGAAGGCAAAGTGACCCTCAGCTGCCAGGCCAGAGCCAGTCCAGCTGCTTCCTACAGGTGGGTAACACACACACACGTTGATTTTGGTCACTTCTGGGGACATTACATAGACTTGCGTTCACTTCCTGTAGACTTACCATAACCTTACTCCTAACGACTAACCCAAAAATCAGCTTTTTCTGAAGTGGGGACACGGCGTTTGTCCCCAATTGGACAAGCCATCCTCAACTAACTGGTCTTTAGTCTCAAATTTGTCCCCAAAAGTATCCTATGAAACACGCACACACACACAAACTCACACGCTCTTTGTGAGAACACACATTGAAATAATGCTTTCCTTAGCCCCTTACCCTAACCCTGAACCAACCTAATTCTAACCTGAACCCTAAAGCCAATTCTTAACCCTCAAAAAGCCATTTGAAAGTTTGAGAAAAAATGTCCTCAATTTCTTAAAATTGTCCGCACTTCAAAGACTAAAATTTAAAATGGTCCTCACAAGGATATAAGTACACACACACACACATACACTCTTAAATCTTAAAAAGAAAAAAAATCAGTTTCTTCCAAAAAAAGGCCTTAGAAGGTATTAAAGTTTCATATACAAAAGCCTCTGATATGTTCTCTTGCCTGTTGTGGGCAGTAATGTTAGTAGTAAAATGTTTTTGTATGTAAAGACAAAAACATGCAGGAGAGTGAATTGTGCTGCAGGAAACTGTTCAATCCTTTTTTGTTGGCACCTTCAGACTTGCAGCAAACAGTATCACTACTGCTAGTTATGGTAGCTACGAATCTCATCGTCTCGTACTAGGCAAATTTCAATTTTAACAAAAACTTCAATAAACCCAAAAGAATTACTCATTTTGATTGGTTAATCAATCCACTTTATCTGGGTCCAAGTCATGTTAATTTAATTAATTATATCATTAGGAATTACCATTGTATACTGATAGGAAGTAGTGAAAAAATGTGATATGATTATAAATAGTTATCGGTCATTAGTGGTTTTCCATCATACTTTCATACTTTGGTCAGTATGATTGTGAAACAGGTATTAAATTACATTCTATGTGGTATTAAAATTGCTGACAAATTGGTAAATATCCGTGGAAACCTCATGCAAGTTACGTGATGCCATGGTTTACAAGTTGAGATGTTGTGCTTCAGGAAATGAAGCAGGACTGGTGAACAATGTATGATACCAGGTTAATGGTAAATGTATCAATATGACTTCCATTTATCTATGTCTGTAGATGTTACATTTATCTGTAATATAAACAAGTATAGAATAAACTGTGGGAATCTGAGGGCTGGTACAGAGTCCTACAAATTCATTCAAGAGGGCTTGGGAGAAAATTTTAAGGACAGACCTTCTCGACCTATCATGACATATTCTCATTAATTCTCAGTTTCGTGTCCATACATGGAACAGAAATCAGCAGCATCATCTGTAACTGCAAAGTATTTGATGAGGTGAATACACAGTAAATATGTATGGATTAATACGAATGATGTGTATGAGAAGCATATTTTGCAAACTTTGTGGATAAAGTGTATATTGTGCACATTATTTTTATGAGCTGCAAGCATAGTTACATAAGTTTTCTTCACACATTCACAGTCTCGTGTATTTTTTAATGATTCTTTTTAATATTTTTTCTTGTTCTACACTTGCTGTGTTGCATGTACTCAAAATATGCAGTTCATTCAATCATAATTTTTGATTTTTTTTGTCATTCATGTTTTTGAACTTAATATGCCTCTTCTCACCCTCCCAGACCGAAGCTCAGAACTAAAATTGGGAGACTTTTGGTTTTTAGGCTAGTTTAGCCTAACCTGGCTGGTAGGTAGTAACAAACTTTACCTATCCAGGCAACTCTGGAGGAATGGCGGAGACGCCATCATAATGTTTGCATAACTGGAACTTCATGCACCTTGAGCTTCTTTAGATATCTTACGGCTGACTTCTTTAGATTCTTTAGACTGCTCTCAACAGCATGTACCTTACCTTGGCTCTGACTACAGTATGTGCTTACACACACCAGGACAGACTCTCATAGCAAAGATGATCGGCACAGGTTACCTACAAGTTGACTCTTTCTTAAAGGAATAAGCTCTGCCTCTAACACTCTGTACTGTTGTAATTGAGTTATGTTTATTATCCTCTATTTTTGGCGTCTCAATATTTTTCCTCTGCTCTTTGTCTTGCAGATGGCTCGTGAATGGCACTGATGTCCCGCTCGGTTTGGACCTCCGTTACACCCTGGTGGCTGGCAACCTGGTGATCAGCAGCCCTGAGTCTGTTCGAGACACGGGCTCATACCAGTGTCTGGCCATCAACCGCTGTGGAATCATCATCAGCAGAGCAGCTAACCTCAAATTTGGCTGTGAGAGAGCAAAGGACTTTCAACCTTAGATAGACATTAGATAGACAGTAATTCAGAATTTTTACTTTACTCTAACTCTCCAAAAATGTACTTTGGTTACTACCAACTGTGTATTATTGTTTCTTTGTCTATGATGTTTATGGGATAGGAACCTTTTTTTAAAAATTTATTTCTCTTTCTCTACCTTTGCTTATTTCTCCAGACCTCCATGACTTCCCTCCAGACAGCAGGAGTCCTCAGACAGCATATGAGGGCAAAGGAACTTTCCTGGCCTGCCAGCCACCTCCACATTACCCAGGTATCCCCTCTACTTCAGGGTTCCTACTGCTGCTGGAAAATCTGCACAATTTTAGACTAGTCTTTAAGTATTTTAAACCACCTGGAAGATGAGAGAAACAGTAAAAAATTATGTGCTGTCTGGTGGAAAATGGTTTTAACATTGTCATAGTTTACCCTCACTGAGAACTAACTGTCAGAAAACTACAGCATGCAGCTGACAGGTGGGTCTAGGGTCATAGGTTGTTAGTGGGTCACATGCTTTTTAAATGGACAGAATTACAGTATCAACCAGTTTTGGAAGATAGGTGAATATGAAACAAAATGCTCTTAATGAATTGAAATATTTACATTAAACTGAGTCTGCTGACTGTAATTTGTACAACTGTAAAAAGTACAACCCAAGTAAGTTCCGAATGGATTACTGATGAAGATGATTTGTACCAACATCTTCTCTCCAGCTTTGTCCTACCGCTGGCTCATCAACGAGTTTCCCAACTTCATCAAAAAAGACGACGGCCGTAGGTTTGTGTCGCAGGTAACGGGGAACCTGTATGTGGCTAAAGCAGAGCCAAACGACACAGGGAAATACTTCTGCTTCACAACCATCAACCTGGACATCAGCACCAAGAGCACCTTCAGCACAGCCAACCAGCTCACTGTACTGCCTGATGGTATGGAGGCTTTGCAGCTGCATCACTGATACTAACACTACTAGCAGCAACATGTAGCTTCACCATGGAGGTCTGCAAGAATACTGGCTGCGTGTAGTAGAATTAACTCAGTAACTGAACAATTTAGCAACCTGTAGGTTATAAATTAGGCCTCCTTAACCTTGAGTTCAAATGTTTTTGATACAGATTCAAACATACCTCAAGTTTGGTTTTTCAACGCTTTACTTTGCTAAACATATACATTGTTATAAATATGTTACTGTACCCTTTTTTTCTTTAATGTAACAAAACAAGTGTTTAATGTTTCTCAATATTAAAAGCCATGCAAAAACTTACTACATTTTATAAAAATATATTTTAAATTAGGTCTGGGGACCATTGTTTTGGTATACAAAGGCTTCAGAACGTATCCACACCACTTCACTCTTTGCAAACTTTATTGTATTGTAGATTTAATTTTAAATGGATCTAATTGCCATTTTCAAATTGATTTCACGGGACATAGTTTAGAAAGGCCCACAAACCTGTTTATATAAGGTATGTCAATTCACACTGCATGTCAGGACAAAAACCAAGCTATGAAATCCAAGGAACTCTCTGTAGACCTCTGGGATAAAATTGTGGTGAGGCAGAGATCAGGACAAGGGTACAAAACCATTTCTAAAGCTTTGAGTTTTCCCAGGAGTATAGACACCAATAATAGAGAAATGGAAGAAGTTAGGAACCTCCAGGTCTCTTCCTAGAGTTTGCCGTCCGGCCAAACTGAGTGACAGGGCAAAAAGGGCCTTGATTGGGGAGGTGACCAAGAACACAACGGTCACTCCATAGAGCTTCAGAAGCTGCTGGAAGAATGACCATCTCAGCAGCACGCCATCAATCAGGCCTTTATGGTAGAGTGGTTAGACATGACAGCCTTGGAGTTTTTCAGACAGCATTTAAGGGACTCTGAGAGCATGAGGAAAAAGATTCTCTAGTATAAGGAGACAAAAATTGAACTCTTTGGGCAGAACTGATACATGGCACTAGCGGAAAGGTAAGGTTGTCACCAAAATTCTTAGAAACCCTACCCTGGGGATTATGAATATCCAAATTTCCTGGCAAATTTGCCAGTGGGTGTCAAGGTATCTTGCTGATATCACTAGCAGGGTAAATTATTTATTTCTTAGTTTAGATAAGAGGTGCACAATATGAATGGGATTTAATCTGAATATTGACAGTTTTATTTTATTTCAGCCAATCCGAGGAAGTCATCTCCAAGCATTAAAGTGCGCTTCCCAGCAGAGACGTACGCCCTAGCAGGACACACCACCCAGTTAGAGTGCTTTGCCTATGGAAAGTAAGCTCCCAACTCCGAAATCATTGAATTATGTGTCTGCACGCATATCTTGGGTTGTATCCTGTTCAGCTTTGGTAACACTTGTTTCGCTTCTAACTTGTCTGTCCGCCTCTCAAACTTCTTTAATTATACTCAACTATGTCTCATAACCATTCACTCTCGTTTGATTATCCCCCTCTGGTCCCTGTGATGTTTCATTTCTAAACTACCACTTCTTCTCTCTTTACCTCACCTCCAACTTCCATCCATCCTCCCTCTACTTTTTGTCTACCAGCCCAGTTCCCAAACTGCGATGGAGGAAGGTGGATGGCCTGATGCCGTCCAAGTCAGGCTCCTCTGCAGAGGGTCCCACCCTCATCCTGCCAGAACTCTCCTTTGATGATGAGGGTGTTTATGAGTGTGAAGCCTACAACTCAGAGGGAAGTGATACATACCAGGGACGCATCATTGTGCAAGGTAAAGAAAATAGATTCTGTGAATTTCTGTTTATATTGAAGAAAAGTCCTTATTTTCATCAGGTTTTATTTTTTTTGTCGCTATCAGTGCACCTTTAGTTTGTTTCCATATTGCAAGTATTTCTTCTCCAACCCTCCAGCTCAGCCAGAGTGGTTGCAGGTGATGAGCGACTCAGAGGTGGAGATCAGTTCAGAGCTGCACTGGAGTTGTATTGCTGCTGGAAAACCACGACCCTCCGTACGCTGGCTACGCAATGGACAGCCACTCAGCACACAGGTAACACACAGGCATTATTGTCTTACTGTACCGTATATACAGTACCTCCACACTCAAAATTATGTTAAAGTACTCAGCCTAGCACACTTTTTCTATTTACCATTACACTGAACACTTCAAAAATGTGTAAATGTCTTTCTCTTCCTTTCTTCTTATTCCTCCAAGATTGGTCAGGAAACCAAACTGTGTTAATGTCTAATGTTCACGCTGTCCTTTTACATGAAGAATCTATGTAATGGGAATACTTCCACCCAGAGCAAGTACATTTCTTTTAGTTTAGACATTAAACCCAGGAAAGGTAAAGTTTTGAGTCATTTCTCATGAAATTAGATGGGATATATCGCCACAGAGGAAATCAACAACCTCTCAACTTTAGAAGGAATAGTAGAGTTTTCCCTGCTGTGAAGGATAGGGTACCAAATGGTGCTGATGTGAAATCTTCCTTTTGTTCAGTATAGCACTACAGTACTAAAGTAGAGGGAAAATCTTGACTCAGAGAAAGTCAGCTTTTCTACCATTCACTCCGCACTAATGTGTTGAATTTGACTATAAATGTGGTGGGTTACCATGCACATTATTTATGTACTCGCTGTTATTACTGACACTGAAGTAGCAGTGTGAAGCCTTATTCACAAAGGACTGGAATCAGCCTGGACCAGCTCCTAAGTGTTCTTTGTTCGCAATCTTCTAAATCTTCCATATCGTGGCCTGTTAGATAATTTGTTTTTCATTATCAGCAAATACAGAGGTCATTTGTTATTATTAGTCCCATGTCAATTTGCCTCTCAGAGGGAGGAAGTTATTAATAAGAGCTGTAATAGGGCAAGACATCTATCTTTTGTGCATGGAGCCTCATTCTGAGAAGGAGAAAGAAGAAATCTAGAGAACAAGAGTACAAAATCTCAAAGGATGATGAGATAAATTTGGTAAGGAACATTTTACATTTTGGCAGGCTAAACAAAACTACTACAGCTGTGTTTTAGGTGATGTACCACATCGAAATCAACCACAGGGGGTCTCCTTCACTGGGTGGAGAAGACTATTTTATAAATGTTAATTTGTTAATTCCCACACACTATGTACAGTATATGTATACTTCATTTCACATCTCACACATCCTTTTTACCTCCCCCCACTCCCTTCATTCTCTCTCTCTCTTTTTACCTCCCACATAACGTGTCCTTTTACCCCCTCAGGACCGTTTGGAGGTGAATGGAGCTCGTCTTAAGATCAGTAACCTGGCCCTGGAGGATTCTGGAATGTACCAGTGTGTGGCTGAAAACAAACACGGCACCATCTACTCCACTGCTGAGCTAAGAGTTCAAGGTAGGCGGAGACTTTCCATTCAGTACTGCCACCTTTCATTAGATTCTGGGACAGAAGGAGTACTTTCTCCAGTACTGATGCTGAATCCATGTTTGGTAGGGATTAGTTTAGTTTTCTTTATGGGGAAAAAACATACTGTACCTTTTAGATTATTTTTAACAGTAAAAAGTATTTATTTTTTATTTCCATGCCATCCATGCAGTTTTCTTTGTATTTATGCAAATTGAAGTTCAATACAATTTAATAGTGTACCATGCTCCTGGCTCAACTTGACAGGATTCTGTCTTTCACTATTCCTCCATCTCCCTTAATTTGACTCTCTCCATCCTTTCCTCTGTCTGTCTTCCCCTCCATGTCTCATCCATCAATCACCCTGTTTTCGACTCTGTGCTGTTATTCGGACTCTGTCCCTCCATCTTGCCTCCTGTTCATCCAGTTCAGGCCCCAGACTTCAGATTGAATCCAGTACGAAAGCTGATCCCAGCAGCCAGAGGGGGGCAGGTGATGATAGAGTGTCGCCCTCGAGCTGCCCCGAAGCCCAGCCTGTTCTGGAGCCGTGGGACGGAGCTGCTCACTAACAGCAGCAGGTAGTACAGTAACAGGCTCAATGTGATTTTCTTTCATAGTGCAATGGATTTGCTTCACATTTTAAAACCTTGTAAAACAAATAAATATTACAAACTATATACATAAAATAAAGAAACTATAATGCAGAGTGTTACATACAGCACCAAATTAGCAGGATACCTTGATATGCATACAGGAAATAATGAATGGTTAGTTAACCTCAAACTCAGACTGCTGTACAGTTTCAGTACATCATACAGTGTAGGTTAAGGCCATGTACATTAGATGACAGTGGGCTCTATTTTCCTGTAGCCACAATGCCAGTGTCAGGGCAAACAGAATGTTTATGCAGTTTTCCTGGGGTGCAAGTCTATTTTTCTGCGCCTGTGCCTGTTTGGTAATTTCCCTGCACCAAACAAATGTGTTTGCGCTGATGTGAGAGGAGAGGTACGGTTGAGTCTGAGTTATGCTAATTAAGCGAAGCACTGCAATTTTGGTGCTCATTTTGGCACAAAATTGTGCTTCCATTAAAACCTGTTCAGACCTCCTCCTATGCAAACACAGATGCAGGGCAGTTTCTGTGGCTTCACTTGGCAGACACACACACACCCCTCTCCAAAATCAAAAAACACCTTTCAGTTATGTCAAGTGTTGCCTCTTTCTGTTTAGCACACTTTTTTCCATTTATTGCAGGTTTTGAGTGCATCAAAATATAGCTTGAGACTGAGAAAAATTACCAACAATATTATCCACAGGAGTGTAATCCTGTGACTCGGGTTCTGCAGGAACATCAATACTGTTGTTCTATGTGATGAGTGAGCTGCCCACAATTATGGGTAGTAGACTTAACACCTGTATCCATAACACAACAGCAGAAATGATAGGTGTGTTTCATCTGCAGTCTCTGATTTGAGAGAGGGCCTGCTCCTAATTTTACATGATGACACAGTAGCGTGACTTCATTGAAGAAGTACTGAACACTTAAACATGTTAATTGAGCTGTAAACTAAATGATATGACTGTATTGTGATGAAACACATTAATGCTGGTGTTGATTATGAAATTTTTTCACAAAATTTATAAAAAATCTACATTTCATGGGTTCAAATTCGCTCAACACGCCATCTACTGTTTTAACTCATCCTGAACCCTGCAAGACCAATGCTGACATAGAGTCAACTGTTTGGAACTTACTACTTCCGCCAAGGAGGTTGTGTTCTCACCCGTGTCTGTTTATTTGTCAGCAGGATTACGCAAAAAGTACTGAACTGATTTGCACCAAACTCGGGGGAGGGATGGGGCATGGGCCAGTGAAGAACCCATTAAAAATTGGTGCAGATCCGGATCACTTATTATGAACATCCTCTCATGTTCAACTAAGGGCAGACTGGATATCGCAAGCCATTTTAACATTTAATAAGGGCTGAATAGCAACGATTTAGTTTCACTAATGGAAATTACATTTTGACATGTAAAAATGTCATTTTGTTGACATGACATGTCAAATTGTCATTTTGACATGTCAACAAATAATTTCGGATATGTGGCCTAATTTCAGATATGTACCCTAATTTGCATACGTCAAAAGGACATTTTGACATTTCAAAATTTTAATTTAAGATATCTCATGTCAGATATTTGCTCTATTTTGCATATTATTTTCAGATATGTCACCCTATTTATCATATTCATTTTATCGCTGAGGTTATCTACAATGACATTTTGACTACTGGAAATTCCTTTTCTGATATTTAAAATTCAATTATGATTAGTTACAAAAGGAATTGTAGATATGTTAAATATAATTGTAACTAGTATGAATATAATTTTCACTAGTTACATTCGCATTTAAGATATCTGAAATTACATTTTTACTACTTTACTACTGCTCCACCACATAAAGTGAGAGCATACACACATATAGAGGATGGATATAATAACAGAAACACTAGTACAATACAAAGCAATCCAAAACAGCAGCATTTCCACAAGTATTATCTTTGTGATGCGTATAGTATTCAAATTTTGTCAAGAATATTTCAACACTGATTATATTTAAAGCCATAGTTTGTGAAATGGAATTGGATTGCATTACCTGAGAGTTATATATGTCCATTCCCAAGCATGCGTTGGGTTTGTAGCAGTATTGTAATCAGCAGGCTACAGGTGTGCTTGACTGACTGTATGCCTGTGTCTTCTCAGAGTCACAGTAACTTCAGATGGAATCTTGTGGATCCACAACATCAGCAGGGCAGATGAAGGGAAATACACCTGTTTCGCTGAAAACTACCTGGGTAAAGCCAACAGCACTGGACACCTGTCTGTCAGAGGTACACACACACACACACACACACACGCACGCACTGAAACAAAACAACCAATGTCAAAACTACAACACAACAATACTAAAGCTGGAGAGAACACAATCAGCTATGACTGCTTGTTGTTTCCACTTAAGCTTCACCTCTTTGATAAATTTTGGACAATCTGGCTTTAAAATGGTGCCGGTCTGAAAACTTAAATCATCACCATTTTTGTACAGCCAGAAACGCATTGATGATATCGCAGATTCTATGTATGTTGTTTTGTTTTGTTTACCACATAAAATTGATTCCGCCCTTGATCCTAAATTGAAGACTTAATGCTAAAAAACACTAGAAGATTATTTCTATTAATTCCAAATATATTCTATGACAAACAAAATGGCACAGAATTGTTTTGTCTTTCAGCAGCCTTGCTCAAATTTTATGGTTAAAGATGAACAAGATTTAAAATCTAATCTAACATTCTAATTGAGATTAAATTTCTAATTCCTGATATCAGCACTTCTGTGGCTACAGAAATTTGGAAACTGTCAAGTTAATGTAAACCATACTTTCACTGGCTGCTGGTAGTCTTTGATCCATCATACGCCACAGGAGTTGCTCAAGATTCACTTAAATGTCATACTGCCAGAAAATCTATCAGACCCAAACAAGTCAAAGATGTCCTCTTTTGATTGTTGGATTGTGAAATTCTGGTATAAATCAGCCTCATTAGGACCATTCAATTCCCCCCCAAATTTCATAGGATTTGTCTTACTGTTACTTAGGAATAATTTGGCATTTGTCAAGAGTGAAATGAGAAGGTCCATATCAGTCTAATATCTGTGATTATAAATATGGAGCTATAGAACCAGGAGGTGGTTAGCTAAAGATAAAGACTGGAAGCAGAGGGAAAAGCTAGCCATCTCTAAACCTCACTAATTACTCACTAAACTTGTTTGTTTAATCAGTACACAAACAGAAATGTAAAAAACTATTTTTGGATTGAGGAGGAGTTATGTGCTAGAACTATTAATTATTTTTACATTTTTACTATTGTATTGATTACACGAGATACAATGTGTTGATAAGGGAGATTTAGAGGTACTGGTAGTGGTATTTTTGAACTCCGGAGAGAGCCTGAGTGGCTTTATCCCCATGGTTTCAGTTGCTGTGCTAAGCTAAGATAACTGCCGCCTAGTTGTAATACCTACTAAACAAACAGGCATGATAGTGGTGTCGATCTTCTCACCAAACAAGAAAGCAAAAAAGCATCTTTTCCAAAATGTCAAACTTTTTTGGAGGGTTTTTTTGTATCCTGAGAAATTTAGCCAAGACAGTCCCCTGCTAGCTTTCATCTGAACTAGTTATATTCTTGCAGATGCCACTAAGATCACGCTGGCTCCCTCCAATGCTGACATCAATCAGGGGGAGAATGTGACACTGCAATGCCATGCCTCCCACGACCCCACCATGGACCTAACCTTCACCTGGGCCCTCAATGGGGTCCTGCTGGACGTGGAGGACTCTGCCGGGCAGTACCACCGGGTGGAGGGGGTGAGTCCTGTGATGCATGGTGGAGAGAAGATGTTTGGGACAATACTTTGTTTTTACAACTGGAAATCCTGCAGAATGAGTCTAATGCATGGAGCTTAGACACTGCAGTGTGTCGGGTAAAACGTAGGTGAGTGATTTGGTGGTTTTCATCATGGAAAGTTGAGGCAACAACAAAGCATAGCCAACCTGAGCTTTGAGGTGTCGTTAGTTAATAATTCTCCAACAAGAAAAGACTGTAAAAAACCTTGCTGCTTCTTAGATCAAATATTTTGTACCTAGTTTTACAAAAGATAAACACAGTGGGGATTTTTGTGATTCTATGTGCCTTTCACTCTTCTCAATCCCAATTCGGAAAACTGAAGATATGTTTACTCTGACAAAAATTTTACAGTTCTCTGTCGAGGGAGATATTACACATGGTTCCTGCAGATCCTTAAAAAAAACTTAAAAGGCCTTGAATTCATTAATGAAAAAATAAGGCCTTAATTGGTAGTAAAATCTCTTAAATCAATCTTTCAAAGGTCTTAAAAATGCTTAGACATGGGAAGTAGGATTTTATTAATCATTTTGTGACAGTGCAATTCAAAATAATTCAACTCAACTCAAAATAATTGGTAACATCTATTTCTTCAAATAATTTACCGAATGCCTTGTGCATTAATGTCACGCAGATCAAGATAGCGGAACCAACAATGCTCACATTTTGATTGCAGCCAGGATGCTCAGAGCAGATGCACTGTCTGCCAGCCAGTGATGATAAATCAATCTGAGGAAGTGCAAATTCAATGAAAACTGGCTATTCAACAAAGATGTCGCAGCATGGCTGAAACCGTACCAGGCAATGTGTATGTGGCACAGTGTGTTTCGTGCGGGAAGTGTTTAAAACTCAGCACAATGAGAATCAAGGCAGTGGATGCCCAAATGCCGGGTGAGAGACACAAGACTGCAAAATCAACCTGCCAACAGATGCCAGGTTATATCCCAGGTCCTTTTCTACCTTCGTCTCCACCACGCCTCAACCCCCATCTCAGATACCAGCACTAGGGCAAGCAGCGACAGATCTGCGGACAACATTTGAGTGTACGCCTACACTGAAAGCAGAGGTACTGTGGTGTCTGAACACAGTGACAAAATGCCAATCATACAAGTCAGATTAGGGAGTAGGAGACCGATAATGACTCCGAAGTTGGTCTTAAATTTAATTCTTTGTGGCATTACAAAATTCTTAAAAAGTCTTAAATCTTAATCTAACTTGCCTTAAGCTGTAAGAACCCTATTACAAATTAATTTTCTAATTTGAATAGTTTTGTGCAGTTCAATAGAAAGAAATTATTGTTTTTAAAAAAATTATTTTTTTTTGAAAACAGGTGTATATCAGATGTGTTAATGGGCAGGGAAGCTCATTCTCCTTCTGGTGGGCAGAAGGAGAATGGCAGGTCTGGGGAGACAATATGTCCTGGGAAAAATTAAAAGGAGCTGGAGACAAGGACTGAGGGAGACTGAAGAAGTATATCTTGACAGAGACCCCCCTCACCCTAAAGGGATGGATTCCCTGACACACAGGGGGGCACTGTGTGTCAGGGGGTCTGGAGGCAGGATCAATGGAGCAAGAGACCTCAGGTGGACGGCCTGGGGGCATGACAGAGGCGGAGCAGCAAACTGGAAAGGTTGGAGAACAGGAGAGCTGAGAATTTCGGACAGACAGGCTCTGGAGGATGGCTCGGGTGCTTGAAAGACAGGCAGAACCTCTCGGGAGGCAGGGCGGTCAGATAGAACTGGGTTGGTGTACATCGCCGAAGGCAGGACCGCTCTGTTGGGCTGTGAAGAACGCGAGAGCTCTCCAGGGAATCAGACGCTATTGAGGCTGGAAACTGGAGCAGGCAGGCAGCCAGGCAGCTGATGATCTGGCTGGTCGCTTTCAGCTGAAACAAAGGACAACTGATGATCTGGAGCAGTGTGTCAGCAAGGACAGTCAACTGGAGATCAGGAGCTGATATCGGCTGAGCTGCCGACTTGGAACCAGAAGCAGACTTGACATCGTCCAATTCAGTAAGAGGCCAATGCTTATGCTTAGGGAAGGAAGCTACAATACAACCACTACTTCACTGCCGACTCAGGAACAGCCTCGAAGACAGTCATGATATCGGTTGGGATGGCAAACTCAGGAAAAAACTCAAGATAAAGCGGAAATTATTCTATGTTTTTCTATATTTTGTCAACAAATCTCAATAAAACATGAAAACCAACGGTGTGTTTGCATCTCTCAATAGTTTCTGACTTTCCTACCCTCTCTGTGGTGCTCAATTCCAAGTCCATTGGTTTCTACTGAATATGTAAATCTTTAAAAACACCTCAAAATATATATATATATATTTTTTAGTTTTATTTCCTAAAACTGCTTGACAGTAGTTTTTAACATGTGCTACTCAAACAGGAGAAAACAGTGTATCTTTTGGGGACTATTTTTAGCGGTGGATTACTACATATGTGGTGCTGTGAGTGTTTGGGGGCAGCAGGACGGTGTGTGTCTGACTGAGTCAGAATAAACCACAGTGTGTGTGTGTTCATGGGGATGAAGGAACATATCACCCAGTGCAACAGTGTGGCTCACTGATGTGTTTTTAGTGGTTTTTGTACAACAGTGGAGCTCTATGGCTCAGAGGAATAACATATATCAGGGTTTGAAACACACTGTACATCGATTGTTGGTTTTAGTCTTTTCATGGGATTTTTTGAAAATAAGCAAAATATAGAACATCAAGAGACTTATCTTTTAACGCGCTGCTTCGGACTGTCTTCAGTTCAATCTCGGATTCTAAGTTCAGTGTGCTGCTGGTCCAAACTGTTGATTTCAATTTGGTACAAAACTAAGCCTGACTAAGCGCTGTCTCTAAGATTCATAGCTCAGTAACCTATCTGCAACACAGTCGATTCATTGATTAGACAATTGATGGAAAATTAGTCAGCAGCTATTGTAGTAATCAATTAATCATTTAACACATTTTTCAAGCCCTAATACCAAACAATCCTTCGTTCCAGTTTCTTCATTTTTAGGATTTGCTGTTTTTCTTTGACTTATGTGAAAGTTAATCAATAATTTTGGTGTTTTTTCAGACTGTGGAATGGACAAAACAAACTATTCGGAGACATGAACTTGGGCTTTAGTAAACTCTAACTGGTATTATTTGCTATTTTATAGACCAAACAATTGTTCAATTAATCTAGAAAATAATCTACAGATTGATCTTTACTGAAAACAGTTGTTAGTTGCAGTCCTACTGTATGTTGCTGCTGAGCCTGTACAGTGAGTGGAGCAGTAGCACAAAAAGCTACTGGCTGTGTTACTGATGATTCATTTCAGCTGGAGGATCCGGTCTAAAAGATTGGTTCCTTCATGTAAAGAACAGTTATAGATATCCCTCAAAGTCCAAATAAAATGCAGTACAGAGTCTGATAGAGGCTGCCCCTCTCACCAGCGGTCTCACTTTCTACTTTCATTAATATGAATATATTGTTTCACCTGTATTTATGTGTTTGAGATATGGTGCCAAAGGCAAATGCTGTTACACTGTGCACCAAAGTTTGGAGGCATATTACGGAAATAAACAACAGAGGTTTCTTAAACAGCAAGACAAAATGGGCCCCAACACTACAGTATAAGCAAGGTGTTCTTCTCCAACTATAATTACTTCATTTCAGGACAGCAAGTAAAACATTTCATGGTACCTGAGCTGAGGGCCAGGGAAATGAGCTCCTAACCTAGATTAACTGTCTCTTTTATGTCTAAATGTTTAATGAATGTGATAAGACACTGCCATTAGCTGGTGGCCTGAAATTAGCTACTGTAGTCTGCACTTCAGTTAGGTATGGTCAGCACTTCAAGTTCTACTGCAGCATGTCGCTGCTGTTCAGTGCATTAAACGAATTAAAACTGAAGAAAGCAGTTGAATGTGACTAGTGAAAAGGAGACATTTCTCTTGTTGTTTTATTTTTTTCTCTCTGATATTCTCCTGATATAGAGTGTTTAACTTATTTACTTGGTTCTCTCCATCCCTCTGTCTGTACTGTTTCAGAAGGAAAACATTGGTGATCTGTTGCTTGTGAACACTCAGCTGAGTCAAGCAGGGATATACACCTGCACAGCTCAGACTGTGGTGGACAGCGCCGCAGCCTCGGCTAAACTAGTGGTTCGGGGTAAGAGGAGTCAGAGCTTTCTTTTTATTTCATCTCATTCTCAAGAATACTGCATTTACGATTATTGAAACATGAGGAGAACGACATCAATCACCACTGAATTCAGTTGTGCAGACCTGCAAAATACAGGGAGAAAGATTCTAAACAGAAGTAAATGTGAAAGTAGAGAAGATGGGACATAATTGATGTCAGCTCTTTTTAATTTGGATCCCATTCCCCTATTATTTTCTATCTTATAGACAGATTCTGAACACATACTATATTTAATCTTATAAAAAAACATTTCAGTATTTTGGTAGGCAAATATGATGTTTTTGCAGTGCAGTGAAGCATGTGACCTGAATTCAGCCTGTCAGGTACTGTACCCGACACCCTTCCTGACTGTGTAATGCTCCTAGCACTCCCTGGTTAGTTTAAAGTAACAGGTCAGGAGAGAGAAACAAGCTTTGCCTGATAAGACAATTTCAGGGGAAAGAAATTCACCAAATGCTTTATTGAGGGCAAACACTGGTTCTCAGTTGGATTACTTGGAAAAAAAAGCAGTGATTGGTAACATTTGCAAGCTTCTTCTGGTTAAGCCACAGTTTATAGAAATGATTTGGCAATTAGCATTTTGAAACCAGAACCTGTGTACCGCGTGGCACTGTAATAATTGCATAGTAGAGAAGTCAGGCACGCAGGTGATATAGATAAATAATTTAGCCCATTGTTTATCTGTTCGGACCAAGGCTTTCCTGTTCTGGTTGACTCTCACCGCTCTTATTGCCTTGTTTTCAAGTAAAAGCTGTAAAAAGCCACTGTCCACTACCTGCTCAGCAGCAAACAGCAGACAGACACAGTCAGAGAGCAGCTGGTGGACACAGTGGAGCATTTAGCAGCTAAAGAGCCAAATTGTAGTTTATCAGGAGTTGGTAGAGACCAAAAACACACAGAACACAACTCCAAATGAATGATAATGTAGCGCCATATCTGCTAGATATTTATGTACTAACAAGTTTGTTACATCACTTTAAACGATAATGATATGTCAGAGCTGAGTTCACAACTTGTTTTCAAGTGGCCAAAAAAAGTCCGTTATTCCAGATTTAAACTTTGGCGATAAAGCACAAAATAAGATTACAGTTTTAGAGTTACTCGAAAAACGGACAGAGGCACAGCTGCGGTTTCAAGCTTTCAGTCTTACTATCATCAGGAGCAGGTAGAGGTGTCACAACACATCACATTTTTTTCAAGTAACTTGTAAATACAGTTGTAAGATAAATGTAGTAAAGGTATCATAAAATCGAAATACAGGTAGACGTCAGTGTGTGATAGGTGTCAGTTGTTCTTGCACTAACCAAAGTGCAGTCTTGCACTTGTATTTGTCTGACTGCACTTTTTAGTGACTTACAACCTGTTTGGATTGTACGACTGTTTCTACTGCTCTTAGTGTTAATGAGGAATGTGCTCACTGCAGACTGATCAGAGTCTTGTTACTTTAGTAAGTGGATACACACTGAAACTTGACTTGTTTTATGATTTCCTTTCCTTTCCTTGTTTTAGGCCCCCCAGGACCTCCCGGAGGTTTACTGGTGAAGAACGTCGCTGAGACATCGGTGGAGCTCAGGTGGAGTCGTGGCTATGATAATCACAGTCCCATAGGCAAATATATCATCATGGGCCGATCACCACTGTCATCCCAGTGGAGGAAAATGAGGACAGGTGTGTGTGTGTGTGTGTGTGTGTGCGTGCGTGCGTGCGTGCGTGCGTGTGTGTGTGTGTAGAACTGAAACAACTGAAAATTAATTAAATCATGAAAGCAATTTTATTAAAAACAATAATATTAAAAACAAACATTTATTAGTTACAGTAGAACTTTTTATATGAGGATTCGGTCAGACTAAATAAATACTTTGAAATTGTCACTGTGGACTTTGGGAATTTTATGAGGGACTAAATTTCAAAAAACCACAGATTGAGTTTGATGTCGATGATCCACATACCTTACCGTGTAAATAAACACACGTCTCCTGACTGTACACCAGACCCAGTGAACATCGAGGGGAACGCAGAGTCAGCTCGTGTGATTGGACTGATGCCCTGGATGGACTATGAATTCCAGGTCATCGCCAGCAACATCCTGGGCAGCGGAGAGCCCAGCATGCCCTCACACACCATTCGCACACAGCAAGCAGGTGAGGGGCCAGAGGTTAAATCCAGCAGGTTACACACACTCTTTGAAAACCCAATTGCAAGTGGTCACTTGACGTCACTTTGCCCTTGACTACAGCACTATAGTCTGGACATATGATCATACTATATAAAATAACCAGTCAGTTACAGCTTGAAAAGCATCACATGCCAAAGCATCTCAGGAGCAGTGAAGTAGTGGTTGTATTGTAGCTTCCTTCCCTAAGCATAAGCAAAAGAGATACATGTTTATTCTGACGTTTATCAGAGTGGGATCAATTGGAAACATCACCATCATGACAACAACTAAGTCTGGTGAGCTCACTTCTTTCCAACTCCGCACCCCCAAATATTTTCACTTTTCAAAGTTGTAGTCTTCAGACCTGACCGACGCAGACTCAAGTGACATGACCTGAGGACATTTATAAGACTTCACTCCCTCTGGAGACATAAAAGGAGACACAAACTTTCCCCATATGGAGTAGTACTCCCCATCACCCTGAAACAGACTTTGATGTGTAAAATCGGTAGAGTTCCCCATGAAGCCTGCTGATGCCGAGAGATATACAACCCACATACATCAGTAACTTAAATGTATTCAAATCCATTCGGTTAATACACGTGTCTGCCAAATGTACTCAACAAATATGTAATAAAATTGACATAAAGTATTTATCCTTGCACATTCTGCATAGTATTTCACCTTTAAATATTCTTTTAGTCATAGACATTAACAAAAACAACAAACCTGATTTGGCTTGTGAGTAGGTATCTTTTGGGTGAATATCAGTATCTTTTGAAAGATAATTCTGCAGCCAGGGATTTTTCAACTGTTCTACTTTCCACTCACCCACTTAAGTGGAGGATATTATGTATATTATCTCGTGTCTTTTTATTTGGCCTTCAGCTCCCACAGTGGCCCCCAGTGGACTTACAGGAGGAGGAGGAGACCGCAATGAACTCATTGTTACCTGGACGGTAAGTGGATGACTCAGAGTGTGTGTGTGTGTGTGTGTGTGTGTGTGTGTGTGTGTGTGTGTGTGTGTGTGTGTGTGTGTGTGTGTGTGTCTGTGCTAACATCTAATCTAACTTTCTTAATCTAACCTTTAAGTAATTGTAGCTAGGGAATAATTTAGCTATAATTTATATTTTAATCAGTTAGAGTGGAACTACAGTGATTAGAATTGCACTTCCAGAAAGATGGTGGTCTTGTAAGAGACAGGAAAAAGGTCAAAACTGAAGTAAGAGAAGTGGGGGTATCCTGTCTTTTAGTCCCTAATATGGAATCAAACTCTTCTCAAAATGTAATTTGATAGCATCTTTCAGTAGACCCTCCCTCCATCGTTAATAACCATGACTTTTAACCTTCATGCCCCAGTTAAAATGTGAAAATTTGTAATCTCTAAATCCGCATTGAAATTTTACATGTAGACTTTTTGTGTGATTATAGTATCTTGGTGTCAAGCATTGCTACCAGGGTGTTTTTGAAATTCATCATAGGCCATCTGCAGGATTGTGGACTTATAGAAATTGTGCACTGAGGGCTCAAAAAGTCTGTGAGAGAACCATCAAATGCTTGCTGCTGTTAAATTGGGACAGCCCTGAGTATTCACACACACACACTCACACACACACACACACACACACGCACAGGCACAAATAGGCACACATAGGCACACGCAGACGCACACACACACACATACACACACACTGGGAAGTTGTGTCAGATGCCTGTTAGAACACTGGGATTGGGCCCAGTTGTCTTTGTAGAGGCTCACATCTCAGTGTTCTCCTGAATCCCTCCAGCCCATGGCCAGAGAGTACCAGAACGGGGACAGCTTTGGCTACGTCCTGGCATTTAGGAAGAAGGACACATCATCATGGACAGTGGTGCGCATTCCTCACGTGGAGTCATCCCGTTATGTTTACTACAATGAAAGCCTGACACCCTACAGTCCCTTTGAGGTGAAGATTAAAGCCTATAACCGCAGAGGAGAAGGTCCCTTCAGCCAGATCGCTGTGGTTCACTCTGCAGAGGAAGGTGAGCGTGTGTGGTTTAACCAGTCCTTGCCACCCCCCATTCTAATCAAGGTTCATATTGCAACTGCACCTCTATGTCCATTGCTTCAACTTCAGTAAATGTTGTATTACAAAGCAACTTATTCATATTATTGGTATTATTATATGACAATTGTTACTGTTATTTTTATGAAGATGAACTATTGGGATTTTTTAACATTTACAACAAAATCCACAGATGGTTTTCATCATCTGAAACCATACAGTCGCTTTATTAGGTGTTTTACCAACCATCTGACAGCTGTTGGTTTCCAGAAATCTCAGGAAGATATAAAATTGGCAATTCAATATACCAAACATCAATACAGGTTTTATTTTTTGTTATTGTCATTGTAGTGAAATAGGATTTGCAAGATTTGTAGTGAAACGTGAAACAGATATAAACTGTGTCCACCTGCAGTATTTGCTGTAACCACTAGAGGGCAATGAGTACTTTTAGTAGACTCACCACAGTCAGCTCATGTAGGAGTTCACTGATGGTAAAATGAACATGGCTGTCAGTTTGTACCTCTGGTAGCAAAATATTACGACAGTGTACATTGTATATTGCATATTCTGACCTCTTGATCTCTGATTGTCTCCTGACAGAGCCAACAGTGGGACCGTCAAACATTAATGCCACAGCACTGACCGCCTTTGAGATCCAGGTTTCATGGGAGCCTGTCCAGCAGCAGAGCACCAACGGCATCCTCAGAGGATACGAGGTGAAGAGTTGCATTAATACACAGCTGGATGTTTTTCCTACACAGTCGACTGTAACTGACTGTCAAAAACAGGTTAACTTGAATGTTTAAGTCATGCGCAGTCCAGAGAAATGTAATTTTTATAGGTCACGCATGTTCATTTCCAGTAATATTGCAGTCCAGCTAAATCAATCATAGTTCATCTCATGCTGTTCTTTACCAGCATCCTGATAAACAGCATAAAAGGCAGCATAAGAAAGTCTCAGATTATTTTAGATGATTTAAGGGTCATGTGGACGTTTTACAGTGAAGGATGTATCCTCCATCAGGGTCATCATCATCATCATCATCATCATCTTCATCATTAGCATTTGAACTTGATTATGATCAGGGCAGTGCTGAACCCAAATTTGTTTTTGATCAGATTTTATTACTGAGCAACAGAGTTTTTCTTTGAGGGTAGTTTGGGTAAAAGAAAAACTCTCTCAAACTTTGGGCTCATGTACAAGGTTGTGATGTTGTTTAGAACCAGTTTATTTATACACAGTCCTCTGACCTGCCATTAAAGTTCTAGTTATTGGTGGGATTCCTGAGTAAGCACAATCCCTCTATATATTCTTCTCTTCTTCTTCTCATTATTATTATTTCACTGTTTTTTGATTCATGACGCATCAACATAGAAGCTCCATTCAAACATTAAGATGTTCTGAAACTTTTCTACATTTTTGGTTGTATTCAACTTTAAAATCCCATCCATACTTTTGAAAAATATTCAGCTGTGTTTGAACCTTAGTTATAATGGGAGCGAATAAGAAAAACCTTCAAACCCACTCCTCTACAACCTCTTCCTTCTCATTCATACATTCACGTAGAAACTTAGTTCAAACTTTAAAAACTTCATTAACCATGGGGCTTTCTCACATCAATTAGGCTCTTTTTATGCTCTTCACAGTATCTACACAGTCAGAGTTCAAGTTTCATGAACTTTTCTAAACCTTTCCGGATTTTTACATGGGTGTCTATGGGGCAGATTGTTCGAAGGCTTCAGTAGGTGACATCACAAACTGAGTGGGAGAAAGTGTTAAAGTTAAACTCTCTGTTTAACTCATCCTCACAGTTTCAGTTTCACTGTGCACACATCACTTTTTGCCAGAATGTACACTGACACAATGTAACTATATAAGCAAACAGACTTACACATTTAGCTCCATGAGCCTCTGAGTGCACCTCCCACATTTTTGACACCACAAAGAAATAATTTAAATCACTGCATCCAGCCGTCTCTCCTCTCGCCTGCAATGTAAAACCTTAGGCTATAGGAATTATAGCTTTTGAGTGATAAGCCAGAGTTTGACAAGTTTCTCTCAGCTGAATCCATGTCTCACGCACAAGTTAACAGTGGTTGGTGGATTCTTAATATATGTCTGCGCAATTGTTTACAGTAGGAAATCCCAGTACATTTAACGTTATTCAAGTCCTTCAACTATGGCTTCCATTTTAACTCCTTTCATTTCTAACACTTTACTTTACTCACTTTACAACTCCACATTCTCCTCAATTACTCCTACAAAGTTAATTTTTATATGGAGCTTCCACTTACTCCCAGATTTAGATCCAGGCTTTGAAGTTTTCTTTTTTCTTCTCTTTTCTTTGTAGTTTAGTGGAGTTCATTCCTTCTCCTGGTACTTTAGCTCAGCTGTAAAATATGACTCCTTTTTAAGGTTCTTTCAATGCTTACACAAAGTTTACGTAGCAACGCAGTTTAGCTAAAGTTTTTTTAGAAGCCAGCATCCCACTGCAACTTCTTCAGAAATTGCATTTTCTAGTTTTATTAGCTGTTCTCACTCCTGCCAGCTGCCACAGTTCAAGCTCACTTTATCAATTTGGATTGTTTCGATTTTCAAGCTCATAACAAATGTATTAATTTATTAGTGCCGTGATTGGCTGATATCAGCATGCTTGCAACATTCATTTCCTGTTGGTAAAATTGTGATAATCCCTTAATAAGGGGCACTGCAAGATTCATGGTCAGTGCTTCAGGTTCGGTTTGTAAATGTGTTTTTTGCATCACGTGTTGTGCTCAGATCCGGTACTGGCGGCAGCATGAAAGGGAAGCAGCGGCAGACCGGGTCAGGACAGCAGGATTGGAAACAACAGCCAGAGTCTCTGGACTTCGACCCAGCACTCGATACCACGTTGCTGTACTGGCATACAACAGCGCTGGCACCGGGCCGCCCTCACCACGCACAACCGTCACCACCAGGAAACCACGTATGACTGTAGCATTCACACACAACATAGGCACTCACATGCATAAAACAGCTGAGTAAACTCCAAACTAACAGATGAAGCTTAAGCACAGAACAAGTTTTGACAAAAGAATCCTGATTTGGTTTGTGTTGATTGAGAAATTACCTCTCATTGTTGACTCATTGTCATGCCCATGTCTGGCTTTCATATCAGTTCAGTAAGTCTTTTATGGTGGACAGGTTGGACCTGTCTTCATGATCCTATGAGTAATACAGCTAGGTTAAATGGCCCGTGTAGTCCCTTTCTCCACCCCTCCTCCTGGCAGAAATGGATCGTCCCACTCAGCTACAGCAGCTAGTCGGTCTTCTCAGTATTCACGAAAGAGAGTAGGCACTTAACACTTCCTGGGCCTGTGGCCCTAAATTTATTCAACAGTAAGATGAGACATGATCTATGTTTCAGAGCAGCAGTCACTCCTCTGCCTGGAGCCACGTCATCATGTAGACGTAGACCTGTCATTGAAACGGCCCACGTATCAATACACTTAGTTGTATTACATGTTACTTGGAAGATAGTTATTTATTCAGTCAATCATTTAAGTGTGGATGTTGGGAGTTTACCCACCTTTTAATTGAACAGCTTGTTATATATAAAAGATTTTTCTGTTGGTGTAACATGTTAAAAATGTAAGAATGAAATTAAGTACCAGCTGCAATGTTCTGTAACCTCTGCAAAGTTCATTGTGTTTGATTATCATCTGTAATATACACATAATCCTCAAATGTAGGGACTTTAATCGTACATTTAAATCTCATGACACTGTCTTTTTTCGTCTCAATTTGCATTATTTCCTCTTATATTTCCTTCTGTTATTAATTTTAAAGTAATTTTTAAAACATGTTTGTGTTGCCATTTCAGCTCCTAATCGTCCTCCTGGCAATGTGTCATGGAAGACAGATGGCTCATGGGTAATGGTGCGGTGGGACCATGTGAAGGCCATGCACAACGAGTCAGCTGTACTGGGCTACAAAGTGAGTGCTGTCTGACTAAAAGTGTGTGTATTTGTGTTATTCTACACATACTGCAAGGCACTGTACTTAGGGTTCTTAAGTAAAGGTAGCACTTTACAAACGTTTTGACTTAAAGGCCCTAAAACATATTTTCTCAATCACCTTCCTACTTATGAGTAGTGTCTTACATGAACTTTTCTGCCCAAAGTTCACACAGTTGTGGATATTTTAAGTAATGGATTTGAGTATTCGTGTTTTTCTCTGTGCTATCCTCACTGGTTTGAAGTGGGTGGGGCTCAGATGTCACACACTGCCTTGCACAAAGAAGGATTTGGCAATATTTTAATCAAAAGCTGATGACATTTGTGAGGCTGTTTGTTTATGTTGCCAGGCTACTGTCAAATCTAATCAAACCACACCCACACTATATATATATATATATATATATATATATATACACACACACATATAGAAACACACACACGCACACATTATACACATATATATATATATATATATATATATATATATATATATATGCTTTCACTTTGCTAGATTGGTCACATCATGGTACTTGTAATCTTCTCTGCATTTTAGCTATGAGAAACCGTAAAAATAATGTATAACAAAATCAAAAATCACATTCATGAGCCTTGTACCAACTTATGCATGAGGGAAAACATGATCATCAGAAGATAACTGCTGTAAAGCAGTCCTTTGATTTCAACACAGACAATGGAATTGCAGTGTACAGATCACTGTAAAACATTTTCAGCAACATTTTATATTCTTAGCATAATATTATTTATGTTGATTATGATGTTATTATAATATAATTATGTGTTTTGTGTGTCAGGTCCTTTACAAACATGAGGGCCAGACAGCACTGAAGGTTCTGGACAAGGTAAAGACGTCAGTGAGCCTGCCGCTGCCAAAAGACAATGGTTACGTTGTGTTGGAGATTCGGTCCTGGGGAGAGGGCGGGGATGGGCCAGCACACGAGATCATTGTGTCCCGTGACTCAGGTGAGAAAGTAAGGAACACACACACCTGAGCTTTCTCTGCATGAGAGAGATGTACGAGAGTAATATGCAGAGCTAAATAGTCAACGATGGTGGGAAACTGGCAGAGCTTAAATTAGTTGACCTCTAGAGGTATTACAGCAATGCTGACAAAAATGATTGTATCTGCACCACAAGTCTGTGGAACAGCAGCCACAATCTCATGATCAAACATCCCTACATCACTCCATTCCTCTCTGGCTAGGCTGACCAATACTTACCATTCAGTGGTTATACATAGTACTAGTGGCTGAAACAGGTTGTGCTTTGGTATCAACACGAACAAACAGTATCTTTATCATCTATAGCTGATGTTGCAGCATCACATGGAATAAAGTATGTGTGCTTAAGAAACTTAAAATACTAGATGACTAAATATTGGTGTGAGACAAATATACCAATGGGCCAAAACATTATGACCACCCACAGATGAAGCAAATAATGTTGATTATCTCATACCAACAGCGCTCAAGGTCTAGGATATATTAGACGTCAAGTGAGCAGTCTGTTCTCATAGTTAACGTGTTGAATGCTGGAGAAATGGGCAGGTTTAGAGAGAGAGAGGCGACTTTGACAAAACAAAAAAAAATCCATCCCAACAGAAGAGTTTACTGTGGGGGGCCCCATGGATGTATGATGTATATTATGGTCCATAGGCCCTCTGCTGTGCCCTAGGCATGCACCACATGATGTCCCATAATGTTCTTAATTCACTTGGGGGGCATGTTGTTTCTCATCATCTCTCTCTCTCTATTTTTTTTCTTTTGCTTACTGTTGGAATGGGAATGGAATTATTAATTATTTTAATTTTATTAACAGGAATTACATTTTATTTTATAGTCCTTTTTAATGTTTCCTCCCTTGAGATGCTTTGCCAGGCCTTTACTGCAGCTGCTTTCAGTTGATGCTTGTTTTTGGGTCTTTATTCCCTCCGTTTTGTCTTCAGTAAGTGAAAAGCATGCTGAGTGGGGTTGAGGTTTTTGGGGGTTTTAGGGTTGTGTTCATTATCCATCTGTACTGTGAAGCACCGTCCTGTCAGTTTTGCAACATTTGGCTGAATCTGAGCAGATAGTATCGAACTGTACACTTCAGAATTCATCCTGCTACTTCTATCAGCAGTTACATCATCAATAAACACCACTGACCCAGTTCTATTGGCAGCCATACATGTTCATGCCATAACACTGCCTCCACCATGTATGACACATCATGTGGCGGCTTTGGATCATGAGCCGTTCCTTTCCTTCTCAATACTCTTCTCTTCCCATGATTCTGGTACAAACTAATCTTAGTTTTTCATCTGTTCAAAGAATCTTGTTCAAGAACTGGTGCAGGTTTTTTAGAGGTTTTCTGGCAAAATCTAATCTGGCCTTTCTGTTCTTGAGTGTTACCAGCACTTAGCACCTTGTGGAAAACCCTCTGTATTTACATTCATGAAGGCTTTACTTGATTGTAGAATTTGACAATGGTACGCCTACCTACTCGAGAATGTTCTTGACCTGGCTTGATGTTGTGACGGGTTTTTCTTCACCAAGACAAGAATTCTGTGATCTTCCACTTTAGTTGTCTTCCTTGGTCTTCCAGGCCTTTTGTTGTAGCTGAGCCCGCCAGTGCATTCCTTTTTATTTAGAATGTAACAAAAAAAGGTTGTTTTGGCCACTGCTAAAGTTTTTGCCATCTGTCTGATAGGTTTGTTTTGTTCTTTCAGCCTAATGATGGCCTCCTTCATTTGCTCCGACACCTCTTTGGACCACATATTGAGAGTTCCCATGCACAGCTACCAAATGCATATTCAACCCTTGGAATCAACTCCAGACCTTTTATCTACTTAATTTGTAGTGAAATAACGAGGGAACAGGCCACATCTGGATATGAAACGGATCAATGTCAATTGTCCAATTACCTTTGAGCCTCTGAAAATGGAGAGACTACCTAACTCCCCTCTTCTCAAATCCATGTGGTCATGTACAGAGGAAAAAAAATTACAAAAACTATTTCACTGTCCAAATACTTCTATACCTGATTGTAGATGCAGTGTATTATACAGTATGTGATACACAAGACAGGCTCCACTGATGATGTCGCCATGAATACTTTTGCGCGTTCCACTAACTACACTCTTAAGTTTTCCTATATTTTGAAAACAACAAAAGTTTGCAGGAACACTTGGGTCAAGAATTTGTGCGAATGTTGATAAGCCAAAACTTTATGGCCAGCATGGGCACCGTGACCAGTCTGCAGCTACGCAGCCCCAAGCAAGGTGCAATGCCTTGGTGTTGTGACACACTCCTTCCATTATCATCATCAAAATCAAACCACTGTCGGTAGGTACTCACTACTGCTAAGTGGGAGCGCCTCACAAGTCTTGGCCTTCATCTGGCCATAGATATTTGATCCATGTCAATGTTGCTCAGGTCTTTACATCTGCCCATTCCTCCCCATCCAAAACTTTGACTATGAGAACCAACTGTTCACTTAGCATCTAATATATATATGACACACATTGATGCACTGGCTACAGGATATAGGATAATCATCATTCATCTGTGAGTGGTCATATTTTTTTTGGCTTTGTGTGTTGTGTAGCGCACAGTGTATTTACACTATGACTATGAGCAGACTATCAGGGCCAGAATATCAATATTTATATATTATATTCACATATATAACTGAGTCCGTACATAATCTCTCTCTCTCTCTCTCTCTCTCTCTCTTTCTGTCTCACAGGAACTGGTATGATGGTACAGAACGAGGCCTCCTCCAGGCTGTGCAGTCACCCTCTGCACCACCTCACTGGCTTGGGTCTCCTCACTCTTGTGTGTTTGTCTGGCCTGTGATCTCAGCCATTCTTTGGACCTTTCACTTTTAATGGCTTGAAACTAAAGCTCTCCTTTGTCTCAGCCTGTGTTTTGGGTTGGGGTGGGTTCTGGCAGTTGGGGAAGGTTGTAGCACTGCAGGGATTGGAGGGATGTTGGAGGAAGTGGGATTCAGTTTTCATTTTTTTTTAATAATAAAAACAAGGAGTTTTTTTTTTTTTAATGCCTGGATAGGTTACAAGGGGGAGGGAGAGCAGGGCAGCCCTCTCTAATTATGTGTTTGTGTACCGGTGTCAATAAAAACCATGCCTTATGGGGACCATCACGTCTGTGGCTGACGCGTCTCATACTCGCATTCTCCAAACTGTAGCTGGCGGGACACAGACTTCAGGTGTAAATTATTCATAAAATCAATGGTGTAGATACAGTACAGTTTTACATCACTAACAAGTGATGGAGGTCTGCCTGTTCACACTGAGAGCAACTTGACTGATGAGTCTGTATTCTGAGCAGTCGTGGGTGGTGTGAGAGCTGTAAAGTTCTGAATCTAGAATAGTAATAACAACTCATCATGCATTTTTCACTGCTTGGTATTTCTGTCATAATCGCATGGTCAGTGTTCCCCAGGTCCTGAAAAACCTGTGTCTTTATAATGTACCTTTTCAGTCTGGGAAAAGCCCTCTGAAATGACTAAAGTGGCCAAATTGTCCTGGGTATTCACGCAAGAACATTTTCATATTCTTATCCTAAACTACTACTTTCTCTTTGAGGTTTGCATGTACACGTGTTTTTAAGATTCACCAGACTTCTCACAAATAGGTCATTTCATAAATACTCATGAATACCACCTGTTCATTAGGAGGTGTGCATTGATCATTACAATAAACAACACCCCCAATTGCTATGTAAGGCTATCTGTTCTGAAAATATGATAAACGTATCAGTGGCAGTAGTGAGATTCAAGGATCCACAGTAATTAGAAAATATGAATGCAGCTGTCAAGGTTGTGCCACAGAAGCGCTGTATTGTGACAGAAATAAAGAAGAAATTGTTAAATGCTAAAAAATGTGGTAAAGGTGGTAGGCAGTCGGAGAGATGTGACAGGAGAGAATATTATACAGTAGGTGATGTTACACTGTCGGTGCAACAGAGGATGTTCCCCCTGATAGTGACCTGCATAAAAACGTTGAGGCAGCTGTTGGAGTGAGAAAATTTCCCAGCAGCTACTGACCTGCATATGTTGCTTGTCCGAAATATGCTCAGTAATACTCAATGACCATGAAAGTACATATACTTCACCTGATTGAACTCACATGTGAGTTCCAGGTTGAGCACTACTATCAGTTCCATCAATATGTCAGTCACAGATCAATTGCTTTACAGTGTTGACTACAGAAAGTTCAGAGATACTGGTTACCTATCAGTGGAATGCAATCAGATATTTCAATCTCTAAAAGCAAGCGTAGCTGAATTTAGTGATATGATGAATACATCAAATAAATTCTTTTTACTAAGGTTTGGACACTTGATGTAACAGTGTTGACATCAACATGTTTACACAAAAAAGGTCCCACTGTTATTCAATTAATAACATAGCATAAATTGCAAAAAAACAAGCATGAGCAACCTCTTGTACTAGATGATTATTACCGCCGCCAAGGGGGTTGTTTTCCCCCGTTTCTGTTTGTCAGCAGGATTTTGCTGAAAGAACTGAAATGTTTTGCACCGAACCTGGTGGAGGGATGGGGCGTGGTCCAGGGAAAAACCCCTTACACTTTGGAGTGGATCCGGTTAAAGGGGTGGATCCAGGAATTTTTAACGGTGCGAGATTGGGCATTTTTCGACATTTTCATCAATATTTGGCCTATGCGGAAGTATGCGTTCTGCTGAGTGCCATTCTAGTTATGACCGAAATAGTTCAAATACAGGAGGGCGGACAAGATTACAAAAAAGGTTTTATATCAAAATCCTCATTGAGTCCCTGAAGAGATACAATGTAAGAATGGGACCTTTTAGCCTAACTAGCATAACTATCTGGCAAGAGTTAAAGAAATACTCAGACATTTTGGAAATATGGTTATTGGTTTTTCTTTCCAAGAGGTGAATTGGAAGATTGATACCACTCTCAAGTCTGGAGCCAGGAGATGGTTAGCTCAGCTTATCACAAAGCCTGGAGGCAGAGAAAAACAGCTAGCCTGGCTCCGTCCAGAGATAACAAAATCCACCAGCACAAGTAAACTCACTAATTTACATCTTATATCTTCTTTTGTTTTTTAATCAATACAGAAAAAAGTTTGGAATTACAAGGGTTGTGTAACCTTCGTACAGAGCCAACAAAGCCAAAACCAATAAGTATATTTCCCAAAAAGTTATGTATGTCTTTTAACCCATTAGAAAAGCAGTATTCACACATCACATTCACTCCCTGGGTCGGCATCTCCCAGTTACTGCATCCTGACTACTGCTTCTACTCCTTACAAAGACATCTTTGGTAAAACCACTTCACTTTCTGTTCTGCATTACCAGTCTTGGTAATCCAAATATTACTGACAGAGCGATGTTTCTTGCTTTCTTTTCTGTGCGAACACACATCTTGAGCTCCTACCAAACTGAACTTCTGATGGCACTTGCCGGTCTTGCTGCTCGTAGTGTGAACAAAGAATTACAGACATTCACTGAAGCACTGAAGAGATTTTGTTTTTGATTTTAAACTCCTGATAATGTCTGTATGCTTGTTTGTGTTTTTGCCTCAGCTGTAATTATAGCAAACTATGGACTGTGTCACTGGTCCAAATGAATGTTTACTATTTCTATTCATATCTCATTTTGGGGGAAGTGAAATTGGAAGGATGAAAGAGTATTTCATCTCTTATTTGCCAGCATCGTTTTATGTAAAATGTAAAATGCTTATGTTCTGCGTTTATTGGGTTAATTGCAGCTGCTTTTATGCTGATAGCTTGATATGAAATGACCGGGGCAGGGGGATGCATCACTGGAAATGATGAAAGAGCGGGTCACCAAAGTTATCAGTGAGTACAGTTAATAGTGTCATATATTGTCCTCATTGTAAACTTGTCAGCATCTATTAGCCCTTGTGTGACATGTTAGATCATTACAGTTTACAGGAAAGATGTGACCTCTAGTAGACAGATTTAGTCCACAGTTATAGCTATCTTGTCCAGATACCACCACTTTGATAAAGTTGCGTAAGGCTGATTTTACCTTAGTCTGAGATAGGATTCCTTACTTACAGTCCCCAGTGTCTGCAAATGAGCAGCCAGCTGACAGCCACATTTTTTTTTTAATCTCGCCCAATCCAAAGGATCAAGAGGCGTTGAGTTACATAAGAGACTCACAAAAAAAATGAGAGCTGACTAAAACTAAAAACATGTTTTAAAAATGCCAAAATCAGAGCAGGTTTCCACATTAACAACATAAGTTAAATTGAAAGGTTCATCTGTAACCCATTAATCCTGGACATGAATCCAAAGTAGCTTTTCTTCTTTTATTATAATTATTATTATTATTATTATTTAAGTTTTCATTTTGTATGGTATTTAAATATTTGAATGGTCTAGACAACCAAAACTTTTTTGTGTAAAAGTGGTTGAATGATAGACCACTTGATTGTACAACGTTGTGCTTTATTTTGTCAGAAAAATGTAAAATTTCATCACATGCTTCAGAATTTACACCAAAATGTTGCTCTTAGTTAATGATTTAACTTACATTAGTCTGGGTGTAGCAAAAACAATGTATTAGGCAAACTTCAGGAAGTATCATTTTCTGTTTACACTGGAAAGCAAAATATTCAAAATGCCAAAACATGTACACTGTGAATTTCACTATGTAGGCTGAGAGCTGTAGAAAGTGATTATTATTATTGCCCACATGTTCTTTGATTAGTCACAACTTCTGTGCTCAAGTGTACTGATATTTGGATTTGATGAATCTCTGGTCTCGGTCACCATGGTCCACCTCTGGGCCTACAAGCACTTCAGTACTCTGGCTTTTGTCGTAATGTCCCATAGTGCTCGAAGTACTGATTCTTGGTTTGCTGTCAGCCTAAGTGCTGAATTACTGGTCTCAGTCTTCAAAGAACTAAATTGGTCTGAACCTGAATTTAATCACTGTCTGTCAGACATGTCGAGCATCATGCAGCTGCTCCATCTTTGCACTAGTCCATGAGTTGAAAATGCTTTCGGAACTGTTGAATCTGTTGTCCTGGTTTTGTGTGGTTGTGCTTTACTCTGTACAAAGTGTTTTCTCAATGCCTTTAGTATTCATTGAAGAGCCATAAAGTCATTTCACCATGACTGAGTGCTCAGTCACTGAATGTTCTGGCTGAATGTTCAGGTTTACTGTTGGGCTCACTGGTTTCATCACTGACTTATGATGGTAACAACAAGTGTGTTTCATATGGCTGGGCTGAAATGCACTGTCTACTGTTACTTTATGGGAGGGGTGCTACTTGTAAATATGATTTAAAATAAACACATTGGAATTGTATTTTAGTAACGTGTGCATTTACTACATTCAACGATCATGTCACAGCATATCTATCTATCTATCTACCTATCTATACATATCTATATCTATCTATCTATCTATCTATCTATCTCTCTCTCTCTCTCTCTCTCTCTCTATATATATATATATATATATATATATATATATATATATATATATATATATATATATATATATAAACGTGGAAAACGTTTATAGCTTATATGGATCGAAAAGCTTGGGACAGAATCATTCTGCTGATAGTAATGAAGAAGTCCACTTACAGGGTTCATTTTGGATCTTTACATACATGACAACATATTGAAAGAAAATGTAAACCTTTTGTAGCCTCCTATGCCGAGGCTCTCCTCTGACTTATTTGTAAGAAGGTTTTGGACTGCCAAAGTGTGTAACGCCCATTCCTGCCTCCTCTCCCAACATAAGTTCACTGTGTGTGTGTATGTGCTCTTGCTGTGCTCACTCATGTGCCATGTGATTTCTTCCTCTACCCACACTGCTCAGTGAGTTATTCTGCTATGTGCAGATGATGTGATTCTGTTGGCTTCATCAGACTCTGACCTTCATGCACTGGACAGGTTTGCAGCCGAGTGTGAAGTGGCTGGGATGAGAGTCAGCACCTCGAAGTCTAAGGCCATGGTTCTCTGCCGGAAAACGGTGGATTGCTCCCTTCGGTTGGGGACAGATTTTCTGCTCCAAGTGAAAGGGTTTAAGTATCTTGGGGACTAACCCTAACCACCCACTCTCTGTACCGACTTATTTACCTCAACAGTCCAGTTCTGATGAATCTAGATTGTCCATCTGATCACAAGTCAGTGAAACCAATTTATTTACCATTTATGATCTGCATTAGTGGAGTCAGACTTTTCTTTATTTGAGTGTGTAGATCATCATGAATAACTTATCATTGTATTTCTTGTTTTACTGACTTACATTAATTACTATGCAACTTCAGTTGATGACACACCTGCAAGTATGACAGATAAGTATCAGAAACCTGGATAAGCTGTTTACATGTGACAGTGTTCTGTGCTCCAGCAAGCATATCCAGGTTTCTCAAAACGTGAATAAGGGCTTATCCAGGTTTCTGAAACCCGGGTATGGATTTTACATGTAGAAAATAGTGATACTCCAAAAACCTTGCCTCTGTCGAAACAATGAACAAAACCCAGATAACTCTTGAATGGACTGGTGACTAGTTTGATAGCTAAAAAGATGCAACATGTACAGCTTAAGAAAGATTTGGAGTTGGCAGATGATGTGCTTTTTCACTTTTGTAAGAGCTAGGCTAACAGTTTCCCCCTGCTTCCAGGCTTTGTGCTAAGCTAGGCTAGACATGGACCTACTGGACGCACAAGATGAAACTGATATCAATCAACTCATTCGACCCTGTGTAAGATAGCAGCCAAGCACAAAATACTGGAGGGTTCCGCCAATTACCTAGGGCACATGCACATCCTCATCCAACCATGGGGTCTGCACCCCAAGGTGACAGGATACAAAACCAGATTCCTAGCAGGAAACTATCACCCCTTTACCAACTTAACTATTTCATTATTACTAATCATTATTCTTTATTATTAATTCATGCAGAAGTGCACTGATTACAGTTATCACTGCAGTTATCTGTGGTGTAGAAACTGAGTTCATTTCCCAGCAGGTATAATTCTTAGCTGGATGAGAGGTTATTAGCTCTTATCTGCTGCACCTTGCCACCAGCTATTCGTCATTAATGAGTAAAATATAAATCTGACCCAGCTCCACAGGGCTCTGGATTCTGCTTCTGTTCCTCTTGGTGAAAGGTAATGAGATCACCACCATGTCTGGATTTGTGTCATATTATGCATTTAGCTGCAAGTGCTTTATTTATTTTTTTAAAAGGGGAAGAAAGTGATTAGCCTCAATTGTAATTTGTTATAATCAGTGAATTGTCTGGTATACGACAGTGCCAAAATGTCCATCAGAATAGACCAGACCAAATCAGTGTCTTAAAATTGTTTATTTTGTCAGAGAAAAAGTATTAAATTTAATAAGACAAATCAGTTAATTTTCTGCTGAGTAATTCATAATCTAATTGTTTCAGCAGAGGGTGCATGATATCTGTTGTTCCTCCTCTTGCATTTTCTATCATCTCATGAATGTTTTTATGATACTTCAGACGTGCATTACTACAGCAGAACATTGGTTGGATCTCCAGAGAGCACAATGGCGAGACTCTTCACAGGTAAATACCATTCATTCACTCACTCATTCAGTTCAGTTCAAGCAAAGGCTTTATTGTTATATGCAGAAATGAACAAGTTATCAATTTAATGGAATTCTTTGTTTGCTGTCTCTCTATACTGATGCCATCAGCTATTGTATCTAACTAAAGTACACTAGAAACTAAGTAGTTCAATAGAATTTTTAGAAAATTAAATTAAATTACAAAAGAAGACAGATGTTATCTGAAGCAAATACAGACAGATTGAAACAAATATTTAGTGAGACAAATACATACAAAGACATATTCAGCCCTGGCTAAACCCAAATGCAGACACTGGACAGGCAGTGCCAAGGCAATGATGAAGAGATGGCGGCAATCTGGGGGCTTGGGGCTGAGATGAGGGGGGAGGTATCCAGGTGGAAGCTTGGCAGCCAGGATTCCGAGGCAGTGAGCTGGCTGTCATGCTGAAGACCAGGAGAACAGGTGTAAGACAAGGCTGGAAGACGGGCAAAGAAACGAACAGACCACTGATTCTCAAACCGTGGATGGACTGACTGTCGGAGCGCGGTTCTTCTAGTGGAGCGGAAGTAAACCCACTTTTCGTTGGCACAGCCGTAAAAACCACAGATGCCAAGTTTTTAACATATGTCATGACATGTACGACACGCTCCATTCTCCACCTCCTCTATCTTCATACCTAGATTTGAATAAGGAATAAAAAATCCATTTTGCATGGGAAGTAAACTGTACCTATATTGTCTAAAATGACCAGGTTACTTTATTGTCTTACTAGCCACAATTTTGTAGTTAGCTGTGCACACTAGGTGATTGTTGATTCCATATTGTCTTTTCTTGGACATGAAATGTATTTTATGTATACATCACCTGTATTACTGTACCAGTGTTTGTTCTTTCTTCATGTTTTCCCTCTATTTTCAGCACTGGGTGTTCTGTTCACTCTGCACGTGGGTAAGCATTTGCTTTGTATGACAAGTGTTTACTGCTCTTAGTCGAACTTTCAGACTCAAAGCAGGTAGAGTCAAAGTCTCACTGCTGCTATGCCTCCACCCTCCTTCAGCTTCATCCAATAAACTGGTGTGCCAAATGACCAACTGGGCCCAGTACAGGCCCGGCATTGCCAAATTCACCCCAGACAACATCGACCCCTTCCTGTGCACCCATGTCATCTACGCTCTGGCCACCATCAACAGCGCCAACCAGATCAGCCCTATCGAGTGGAATGATGAGCAGCAGTACGGGAAACTCAACAGCCTCAAGAATGTGTGAGTTTACAGTCTGCGCAGTCAGCTAGTCTAGACACCAACATTCGGCTGACATGGGTTCTTCGAGATTGAAGGCACCCTATATGTACACACAAATTAGAAAAGTGTCAAGTCGTCGAATTAAATTTGACCTATATTTATGTCCTATATTTGAAAGCATGGGGAAAGTTTCCAATTGATTATACATAAATGATTACACATTTTCAACGCCATTAATGCATTTTTATGCTTCAGCATAATTTTCAGTTCTGAAGCTGAGGTGGGAGGAACCATCACCTTGTCAGCTATGTCTTATAATGAATAGCAGGCTAGTAACAATTCCATAAAATATTCACATTCGCACCATCCACTTTCATTACCAAAGAGTTGTGTATTGTTGTTTTCCCACACTTAAGGCACTTGACATTGTGAGCATGAAACTTTCCCCTTGGCAGCCAAACAACTAAAAACACCATTTTAAAACTGTTCTGACTCTAACCTTACAGCAGCAACTGAGGATTTCTTCTGCTGCCAGCAAGCAGGGTTTGCAACACTTGCCCCAGATGACCCATCACCTCTATACGTTACTTCAATTCAAATTCAATTTTAAGTTAAAATTCATGGTCCAAATTATTTACTATCCACATTTCCAGCAGATGTTCATAACTATTCATTATTTAAATGTTCTGTAGGTACTGTGAAATAAATATAATACAAAGGCACTTCTCAGCTTAGGGGGCAGACTCTTCCCTGTCTGCAAGAACAAACACTTAAAGCTGATGGTGTTTCCAACAGGAGTGAGATTATTACTGAGCCCAGCACTTACTGACCTGGCTGGTGTAATAGGCTCACAGCTAGCAAGCATATCAGATATGAACCCTGGAGCAAGGTCATTTAAACCTTGTATACTGTGATGGAAGGACAGCAAAGACTCTTTAAGACTGCAGTTAAATAGTCATATCTCCTAATGGTTGTTTGGTAAATCCACAAAAGAGAATTAGAGTAATATGATCAGATGGTAATAAAGGTGAATACTTAAAAGAACTGGTTCTTCAGAATCTAAAATAACCTTTAGACATGTTTCCAGGAAAAGAACTTCTGTCCAGCATTTAACCAACAATGGTAACAGTAGCAAAGTTCATGTAGATATAATGTTCATGTACTGTATGTATGATAAAAGACTGTTCTCGCTTGTGGTTCCCCGATGGTGAAACAAGTTACCAAATGTTATCAGAGCAGCGGTGTCCTTCTCTAGCTTCAAGAAACTCTTGAAGACTGATCTCCTCTGAAAGCGCCTCCTCTCCTAACACCTCTAATTTGTCTTATTGAAGAGATTTAGTACTAAGTACTTCCTTCAAGGTCTCCTACTGTACTGAAGCTTTATTGTTGTCCCTCACTTGTAAGTGGCTTTGGATAAAACCTGACAAATGAGTCAATGTAAGTGTAAATGTAAGTATAAAGATGAATGAACTAAATAGTAATAGAGTAAGAATGGATGTAACTATGATATGTACAGAAAACCAATACTCAAAATATAGGCTGCTGGTGAATGCAGCTTTAACTTTTCAGTAATGTAACAATGATGTGCACAGTAGGGGCAGAATCAATAAATAGTAAGTACAGTAGCATGAGTCTAGCTATGTTATATACGGTACAAAAAACAAGCAAGTATGTAATATGTACAGTGTGAAAAGAAGTTAAATAATATGTGGAGGTAAGGTATGTCCGAATCAGAAACACACCCAAGTTTTCTTTATTTTGTTCACAGTTACCTCAAGGAATGTCTACATCAGAGAAGAGCCTTAACTATTGGCTTTGAGGTCATAGAACTATAGGAGGAGACTGTCTGTATTGTTAGGTGACCTCTGGCTGCCATAGTAATTATGATGGGAGCAAAGGAGGAAGTCAGGTGATGTAGTATAAAGAGGGACAAAGCCCATGTTAGGAGCAGGTTGGGGTGGATGGATATATTGACAAAACACAGGACTGTGACACGAGACCGCTGTTCATTTCCAGTGTTGTTTCTTTGATCCATGACTGTGCCACAACTTTAACCATGTGTTTACCATTGTAACCATGACCTTAAACCTAAACTCAAGGAAGTACTTATTCTCAACCCACACCTAACCATTTAGGTTTTGTGCCTAAGCCTAACCAAACTGTGACAGTTCCACAATATCAAGCCATGATGATTCTTACCATGATGACAAAGGTCCAGTACGTCTGCCACCGGTACACTCCTATGGGTCATATCTGAGGGTAGGGACAAGCAACCTATATGGTCGTTTAGGTTGGAGGACTTGTTGATAGGAAGACCTCATTACTATCACTATTTAACAGGGATAGATCAGCCAACAATAATTATATATTTCCTAGGCCAATAAGTTGACTACAACAGAAAGTGAGACATACCGTAATTATGTCATCAGCATTAGTTTGACCAGAAACTTTGTGATGTTAAATGATCTCACTCTCTGCTTCTAGCAATCCTGCACTGAAGACTCTGCTTTCAGTCGGTGGCGCAGTCAATGGAATGAGCCCGTAAGTTTAAATACTAAGCTAGTCTCCCACACATATCGTGAATGTACTTGAACACTTATTTAGCTCAGAGGTCTGAAACCTTCCTCCTTCCTTCCTTGCTGCGTTACCAGAATGGTTTCCACAGCTTTTGTTTTCTCCATCCCACCAGATTCATCACCATGGTCACCAGGCCTGAGAGTCGTGCAGCCTTCATCAGGTCGGCCATCAGCTTCCTGCGCACCCATAACTTTGATGGGCTAAACTTAGCCTGGGAATATCCAGGACACAATGGCAGCCCAAAGGAGGACAAGGAGAGGTTCACCCTGCTGGTCATGGTTAGAATGGCCCCCATTTTACAATAATAGTTTTTGAAAATTAGACCTTCATTTAAATTCAGGAGTGTTTCAATAGGTATCATGCATGTCAATTTGCCAAAAGCTAGTGATTATATGATTTTGAATTGCTATATGATATGAAATGCTGTAAAAATCGGTGCAGGTTACGTGTAGCCCATTTATCTCTGTGTTTCTATCTTCTATTATATTTCTATCCACAAAAGGGGGGGCCTGCAAAAAAGCTTTGGGTTCCACTGTAGTAGGAGAAAGACAAAAAATCAGTTGTGGAGTATCTGAGGTGTTTTGTTCATTGTGCCTACAGGAGCTGTCCAAGGCCTTTGAGGATGATGCCAGAGACAACAGGAGGACTCAGCTGATGCTGTCGGCCAACGTTGCTGCATTCCGTTCCAACATCGACACAGCCTACGAAGTCAGCAAGATTTCCCCGTAAGTTTGATTTCAATGGACTCATCCAAAAGTAAAGTATCAAAAAAGGTATAGTTTTGGTATCAGTAGTAAATCACAGGCATTGTTTTGCTACTGATAATTCAAAATAAACTAGCTCTACTTACTGTGTGTGACAGATATCTGTATCAGTATCTTGCTCAAAGACATCTGGATAGGAAATATGACCAGAATTGAACATGAGACCAGTATTCACTGAAAGGGTAGACTTTTGAGATATCGCTGGACTCAACCAATATGCCTATTATTGTTTAGCATTATAAGAATTGTACCTTTACTGTTAAACCAAATTGTTTGCTTGTACTATATACCATGTCCTTCAACACTGTTGACCTAAAAAGAAAACCTTTCAAAATTGACAGTCACTTTGACTTCATCAATGTCATGACCTATGACTTCCATGGATACTGGGAGGCAGCTACTGGACACAACAGCCCACTGTACCGCAGCTCTTTGGACTCCGGCTCACACATTCACCATAATATTGTAAGACGCACACAAACTACATACACTCTTTGGCATTAGTCTATGTGTTAGTTTGACGGTGTATTTATTGTCAAATTGTCCAAAATGCAGTCTAAAAACCTATATTTCACAACTTAGGGTTGATTAGTTTTCAGAAACCTTTTTACATCTAAGGCTGCTTACATTAACTGATTTTTGACCACTGAGGAGGAAGAGGTCTCACAAAACTAATGACAATGAGTGTTGATATAATATGGAAAGTCATGCTTCTATTCAGCATTTGAATGTATGTCAAATATTCACTCCCCTCTGAGCTCTGGTTTAGTCACCACCAACCTCTGGGAAAAACACCTGCTGCTATAAATAATGAGCTAAATGCTACAGAAGTGGCTGTTGATTCACACTTGAATGGATAGCACTAGCAAACCTTTTACATTACAGTGAATCATCCAATTCAAAGCTAATATAAAAATATTGAATCGTTTTATACTGTACTATTTATATCCTTTGTCTTTTTATGTTAGAACTCTTCAGTATCCCACTGGCTGGCTCTTGGAGCACCAGCTGAGAAGCTGCTGTTGGGTTTCCCCACCTACGGACGAACCTTCCGTCTTAGCAGCGTTGCTACTGGCCTGGGAGCACCAGCTAACGGCCCTGCAGATGCCGGGCCATACACTCGCACTGCTGGCTTCTGGGCCTTCTATGAGGTACTGTACATTCATATTTACTCAGCGGAGTTTTTGCCAAAAATTCAACAATTCCTGAGTAATTGCTTCTACATCTGTGTTCACTGATGTTAAAAATTAGGGTGTAAATCTCACCCATTACTGGGCCAGTAAAGCCACATTGGTGCATGCCTGCAATCAAGGAAACACCCTCAATTCAAAACCCTAAAAGTATTGTAGTTACTGCTTCTGGCATCTCTGCTTCTTCTCTGTCCCTAAAATACTGAAGTACTGTCACCCCTGCCTGTCCTTTATATTTAAACATTTCTGCAGTTAAATTACACTATCTCAGCATGACTTTCGGTCATCTGCATTTGATCAGTTATCCATGAGAATAAGAAAAATAAACCCCTGAACGACTAAATGATCCAAAATTATAAATTACAAATAAGGGTGAACTTTTCCTTTAAATGATTATGTCAGTAAAGTTGCTATACTTAGAGTAACTCCATCCCAAGTCCTGTGTAGTCTGATCTAACTCTTTATGTTTCTGTGCACCCAGATCTGTGTCTTCACCTCCAGTGCTACTGTTGAATGGATCGTTGAACAGGAGGTTCCATATGCCACCTATGGCAGTTCTTGGGTTGGTTATGATGACCTTCGTAGCTATGTTTCCAAGGTAACTAAGAACTCCATTACTACGTGCAGTTATAGTAATGTCATTAGGCAACAATTCTCACTCTTGTAACCTGTGATCAAATGTTCTTGCCTTTAAGATCTTAGGTGATTTCGGAGAATAAATAAAAACAGGCACTCTAACAAGAGTAGTTTTAGGTCTATTTCATCGGTCTGTAACTGCTGCTATTCTGCTCATCTTTGGTACTGATGTGGTCATCCTTCAGGTCCAGTGGATGACTGCCAACAACCTGGGAGGTGCTCATGTGTGGACTCTGGACATGGATGACTTTGGTGGATCCTTCTGCTCAGCTGGGGCATATCCTCTCATCAACCACCTCAGAATGTCCATGGGTAAATACTGTACCTCAGCTAACTCTGAAAGCTACTCTCTCACTGTGATGCCTTTTGCTTTTGGTTTCTTGATTTGCTTTCCGTATCAATTGATCAGAAGCAATCTCAGACACCTTAAAACGATCTTTCATAAATTGCTCATTTAAAAAAGGTGTTGTGTTTCATCATTTCAAGCTGCAAAAAAAAGGCTTAAAGATTCTCGTAATTTTTGGGGACCTTTTTCTGAATTTCGGTGCAATGTATAATCAAGTGCTGGTTTAGCCTCTGTTTCTTCTGTTGATGAAATTTATTTGCCCACACCTGACTCTGCAGGCTTCCCCCCAAAGCCCACCACCACCCAGGCCCCCACCACTACAAGGGACCCCATTGTCAACTTCTGCCATGGCCGCCCTGACGGCCTGTATGAGAACTCAGCTGATAAGACCACCTACTTCCAGTGCTTCCAGGAAATCACCTACCTGAACCATTGCCAGCCCGGCCTCATCTATTGGGATAACTGCAAGTGCTGCAATTGGCCGTGAGCCACAGCAACATGAACTACAACACAAGCACCAGAGTCTATGAATGTATAAGACCGTGAATTATGTTTCAATAAAATCTTTTCACTGTGTCAGCTTTCACTTATTAAGATCATGGTGCTGGATTACAACAGGAACAAAACATAAACCAATGATAGAATTGCTGTCTCTTTTCAACATTCTTCTTTGCTGTTGACTCATCTGCTTTGCAAAACAAAATAAACAGAACCTTATCATTACATGACCTGATGAAAAATGTGCCTAAATAATAATAAAGGGGATATTTTCTCTACATTTTATATATATTTTGAACTTTTAATTGCCTGATTAAATACAAGTTATACTTCCCTAAATTCATTCCTAATTCAAGTAAAGGTTACTGGTGCCTTTCCATTGTTTGTGTCAACTCCACAATAAAACCCTGACCTGTATTATCATCCTGAAGGGAGCATAGTGTTAGTCCAGGCAGAGCACTGAAGCTCTGCACTTCCATCAGCTGATTGGCACCAGTTCATGGGGGGCAGTCACTGGCTAATTCACCAGCTGTGTGGCTGACTGGTAATGTCCATTCATATTCATGCGGTTGTGTGGCACAGACATTATAATCTGAGACTTCTCATTATGGCTCCATTTAACTTTGTAATTTCAAGTGACTCCTACCTGCATAATATCCAGATGCAATTTAATTTATTTTCATCGACACTTCTTTTACTCTTACATATCTGTATCTCCATTAGCCAGATCAACTATAACCCATTTATGAACTGCGAGAAAGACCAAAGGTTATTGTCTTTTTATGGGCAGTCACTCACACTGCTCCTTCACCCATACATATCAATCATTGGTTGAATTGATTAGGGATCTAATAAATGCTACAACAGTGCACCTTCTGTATGATCTTTATTTACGTGTGGAAATTGCTGGAGTTGCTTTTGTCCCCCATTTTTAATTTCAGTGTCATTTTAGCTGACATTATTACAGAGAACAGACAGGACAGACTCTGAAGCTACTTCCACAGAGTTCATGTTCATGTTTTTGTTTATTAGGGAGGAAAGTAAAATAATGTTTTGACATGTGAAAGACACATATTCTTGTGAGATTATCGACTTATGTTTTACATATAACACCTTACCTTCAAGTGGAATTGCAATAAATTTCATATCATCTGATTAAGTAGTTTTGTTTTTGTTTGATTGCTGCCAATAGTTATCTTCGCTCTTTATTCTTTCTTTCTTAAAGGTGGAGTAACTGATTCTAATCCAATACACTTTTTGTCAGATTCAGTGAATATCTCCTTAAAGTGTGTTTGCAATCAATTCTTTGTGTGTGCTGAAAAAAAAATCTGTTCTTCCTACACTGCCCTGGCAGCCGTTGGGAGACAAAGTGGCTCAGGACAAGCCACTATTTGAGCCAATAAGCAACAGGGGGTGCTCATGATCATGCACAGGACAGGGGAAAGAATAAGGGGGGAGATGGGGGAAAGGAGGGTTTTGGGAGTGAGAGACGATAAATCTGGAACATGCTAACGGACACTGAGGGAAGGGATTACCAAGGGAAGGAGGAGCAGTCTACCCTTCTGTCACAGCCAGACCTTGTAGAGTTTTGAATGGGATTGATTGGGACTGCAGATGAGAGACCTGCGGCGACATAAAGTCGAAGGCATGAAAGGAACATCTACCGGCGGTGGTGGTATACATGATGATATACTCCACAACATAATTGCATTGTCAGGACTGAGATGACCAAGGAACAGACAAAGTGGAGAAGGTCAGAAGAAAACAGGGCCATGTAAAAACCTAGTCTATGGCTGGACCGCCCTTTATCTGTCTGCTTCTCTCCTACTCTCTGTGTTCACATATACAGTAATTTAATGCAGCTGAATTCCCAATAAAGCTGTTCTCATCTGCATGTTTTCTGTTTCTGTTGTCAGACAACAGATGAAGTCTGAATTAGTAACTGACACGCAGCCCTTTAAGACGACTAATTAACCCAGCACTCACTTCCAAGACATTTCCAGGCTGCTGCTCTGCTCTGCTGCTAAAATCCTGATTTTATAACCGCGTCATCGTCATAAGTTAAAGACAACAGATGTGGTGTGATTTCGGCCTATATTTACCTGTAAAATGGTCACTAAGAGAGAAAGTTAGAAGCTCATTCATACTGTGTCAGCTGCTGTGCACACCTCTTTATGCGTGTCATTCAATTGAATGAGAAGAAGTCGTGTCTGTGGAGCGACAGCCCAACCTCGTGTTCATGGGGCAAATATTGGCAACTCTTCTACGGAAAGTAGCTATTGTTTGTCCAGAAAGTCTCTAGATTTGTATCCTGGTGCTTTTGTAAAGAAAAGTCGCTAAAAGGGTATGAAAAGTTGGTAAATATAGTCACAAGGCGCTAATTCGGCAACATTGCCTGTAATCGTCTCCTGCTGATGCAATAGAAACCGCCTTTGCCAATTCCTTTTGACTCAACAACAGCCAATGGGGAAACAACACTTCGCCAGCCTACCAATGTTATAAAGCAGCACTCAGTCATGCGGCATTCGGCTGACCACTGGTCTAACTTTCTCGTGGACTCAGTCACTCTGTCAGTCAGTCATGGACATTGGCGTTTATAGGGCTGGCCCGAATGTTGTGGTCTGGCCAAAAATTGAAAAGAAGGGCTATGATCGGGCAAGGATGAAGAGCCGTATAAACACTGGTGAGGCTTTCCAACGCTGGCAGCTAATTTGTCAGGCAGCAATCACACACATTTTCTTCAAGAAACATGGATGTTCTAGTTTGACCTGTGGTCCCTACAACTGTGACAGCACATAGGCAGCAGAACATCTTTAAAGGCAAAGTTTGAAGAATCAAGACTTGTAACTCCAGAGCCTGGCTTGCCAAGAAAGTTAAACATAGAATTAATATCAAGGTGACCTCTTCTATGAGAAGCCTACTGGAATCATGCAATGATGTGGTACTCACAACTTTGTCAGTGGAAACTTGCAGAAATTGACACAATGCATAGACAAGAACGTTTTGAAAAAATCTTATGTGGTTTTTAGTCAGACACAGCACAGTCTTTATTCTCCACTCACTTCTTTCTAGTGGTATCCCTGGCTTTTATATGTTTAAGCAAGCACAAATGGCTGCATTCCACTACACAGTGTCAGAGCACCTATATAATTGAGCTTTGAATTGGGGTAACACATATCACTGAGGTATGTGGGTGATAGACTAAATTCTGTAACTAGATGGCATAACTGTCACTGTGTGACACTTTATGCAACTGTTTAGCTAAATGTCCACATTTTACACTGTGCCCTTCTCCCCTCTCTCCCCTCTCTTCATTCAGTTTGAATTTGAGCTGATATAAGATCATTCTAAGCATAAGGCCAGAAACTAGGAAATATTAGACAATGGATGAGATTTTTGTTTTAAAGCCTTTTGCTTAAATGTTTTAATAGATTCTTTTTTTTATTTTTTACTTTTGGCAGAGCCGTTTAATGTAAAGTACAAGTACTGATATTCTCTCCTGAGGTGAGGATCTTCTCGTTCTTCAGCTCTTTAGCTAAGTTTTTATAGTTTTTGATAAATATGTCTGGCTTTGTATGGCTGTATGGCTGGTTTTCTTTTCTTTTCTTTTGCAAGAATGTAATTTAACTAGCAGAGACATTTAGCAGGTGTGGGTATTTTTAACAGAAGTATTAATCAGGATATTTCAGCAACTGACATGAATAATTTTCCCTTGTTGGTGATAACATCAAACCAAATTACAGTGATAAAAATCTACATCTTTGTATGTAATTAATTTCTAGAAAACAGCTCTCTATTTGATACGTATGGATCCACAATTTCACAGTTGTTTAACAATTATTCTAATTTAAGATGCGACTTCAGTCTAGCTGTATGGACAACACAACTGAGAGGAATTCTATCTCTGTAACTCAATGACTGTTAGGCAAATTTAGCTTTATTTATATTTGTTGGAAAAACATCAGAATGAGGTTTGAAAACCACAGATTTAATTAATGAGAATAAATTAGATTACAAAACAAATGATAAGACATCAAAAGAAGGTCCTCTTGAGATCCACAAGCAAGCTGGATGATACGGGATAAAAACACTCAATCTTGAGTAATGACAAATTAAGATATTGAGGATACTACCAAAATAATAGACTATTTTGGTAGGTCTTACAATATAGAAAAAATTGACACATAGCAATTACTTATTTGGATGTGCTGGGTTACAGCTGTCTTATTGATGGTTATAGTTTCAACATGTATATTGACTTTTATTGGTCTTGTACTTTTCAGCAACAAGGAAGTGCTCTGCTGCTTATGATCAGCTAGTGCATACATTTTATCAAATTTCTGACCAGTTCTGTAATATAATGTATAGTGTGAAGGACTGATAGTGGTGGAAGAAAATTAGAGGGAGACTCCCGTACCGTGCCGGGATCAGCTGTTCATAGTACTGGTAAAATAGTCACGATCACTGGTCAGAATGTGCTGGTATTTGTGTTTTATTATTTGTCTAGGACAAATAAATTGTCTGATTGTGGGGGTTCAAAACACGTGCTAATACAATATTTCTTCATCTGACTCATCTGTGTAGTTACACTCTTACACCCATGGCATTGGGTTATTATTAAGATAATTATTCCAATTTATATTATCAACAAAATTAAATGACATATCAGATATTTTGGTGAAAAGTATTTCAAATCATATTTCAAATCAACGAAGCAAAAATCAGCAGGTTTACTGATCATTTATGGCAACTGCAAGTGAAGTTAATAACTAACGTTATTAACAATAATCTGGATTTTTGCACTGATGAGTTAAAGCTTCACTGCTCTTGCAGTTTTTCACTATAAAAACATCAAGACAATGTACTGATCCAAACTTTGTGCAGACGATCATCTTTTTAATCTGATATCTATGGTGCTGTCACATCACATGACCTTCTCATAAATGTATGTGTGCGCTGTATGAACCGATCAGGATGACTTTGTACCTGTATTCACTATAGCCAGCAATAGTAACTGGAAGTCAAGAAACAAATGGAATGGAACAAATCCAAAAATGGCCGGAAGGTCAATTTGACAAGCATGCCCAATTTTCTGCTTTTTGATTGTGTCACAGCTTTTAAGATTCTTACATCTGCAATAGTAATACTGTGTGTGCTGGGCAGCATTTTTTAAAATGTTTTTATTAATTAGCAGATGATACTATACTATTTTTGAAAGATGCCTCTCGAATATTATTGTAACATTTTTCTGATTCCTCTTTATTATTTTTAAACATTTTCATATGAAAACCCCAACAGGCCGGTTTTATGATAATGAAGAGTGCAGTGGATGATTATGTGGATTTTCATTAAGTTAACCTGACATAAACATGTTAATCACATTGTAGCTTAATCTTTGGTATATTCAAATCCCTTCTTATGTTACTTGAAGAAAACTTGAATCATTTATTGTGACTTATGAATTGATGGAAATGTCTTTTCCATGAACTGTGTATTTTAATTTTTCTTTTGTATTTAAATGTGTAGATTTTAACCTCTTTCAATTTATAATGGATTTAGATGATGATGGTACAAGCACTGTAAATAATGAATGAATAAAAGTAATCCATGTAATTTTTTACTTTGACCTTAAAAATCATTGCCAGTGGAGATAGATGAGATTATCATATCAACCAACCACCAACACTGTATATATATGTATGTATATAGATAGACAGATAGATAGATAGATAACAACACAACAACAACAACAACAATAATAATAATAATGAACATCATAATCATTTATATGGCACTCTACAAATCTGTGTTACACAATGCTTAGTCAGCAGTCTACGTTGGTCCCCAAGGACAATCACATACAAGAGAGAAAGCATAGACATTAAGGGAGCACAGTAGTAGTCAGTAGTGATGTGATCAAACCATCAACTTTCACACATCAAAAAGGAAAAGATGAGCAGGGAGCAGCTGTGCCGTTTTACACAGCTGCAGTTTAGATGAAGTGTTTATGAGGCAGGAACTGCTTCTGCAGGAGTCGGTGATCTTTCTTCTCTCTTGTTCTGTATGAAACAGTTCTGAAAACTACAAAACCATGTCAAATAGACCGCATGTCACACCCAACACACGCAAATTTGAGTTATATAACCGTATTATCAATAGAAAGATTAATCATTTATTTGTGTTCCAATGTGTTATCAGTCATGTAGCAGTTTTTAACTAATAAAGCTTCTTAATGGTAATGTTCATCAACTTTTGATTACAAAAGGAAGATAAAGTAATCTAGATGTTACCTCCAAACCTTCCACGTAAGCAATTTTATGGACAGTGTACTGATATACATAGAGCACTTAAGGAGAGCCAGTGATCATTACTCAAATTACACTCATGTTTTTGGACAGTTCAGTTTCCTTTAATTTCCTGGTGAGAAGGAGGAGAGTTGCCAGAGGAAAGCTGCATTAAAGGAATATGCCACATTTTAGGAAATGTGTGACCGTTCCACAGCCTTATTTTTGTTACCATGACAACAAAGGTCAAGTACACCTGCCGCTGGAACACTCGTATAGGTTGTATCCCAGGGTAGGGACAAACGACCTTTATGATCAGTTATGTTGGAGGACTCATTGCTGAAGCTGTTGCACAGAAGTAGTAGGCAGATTGAGACATTGATATTCGTCAACAGTTCCAACTTGTAAATCCCCCTATTATCAGATCTTTTTATCTTTTTTGTATGCAGCGATTAAACAAACAAGATACATACATATATCTTACAATACAGCTTTAGAGGTGTATTTGTGAACTTGTGGACAGAGCCAAGCTAGCTGTTTCCCCCTGTTTCCAGTCTTTACACTGAGCTAGGCTAACCATGTCTTGACTCCAGCTCTGTACTTGAGATTCATATTGATTTTCTCATTTCACAAAATCAAATAGTGTATATCCCCAAATGTTGAATTATCCCCATAAGAATCATTACAGAAATCTCACCCAGTGTTGCTACTCTCCTGCTATGCGTTTGCTTATTTCCCTCTCACTGTTAACTGGGCCCTCCAGATCTGTACTCATCTTCCCCAGTATGTTTGTAACATGGCATGATGTCTTCTAAGTAATATCTATTATACTGACTCCAATATGATATAAAAACGAATTTAGTAGCATGCACCAGCCCATGTCTCTCTCGTGATAAACAGACCCTTTAGTTTGTTTCTACTTAGCTCTAATTGATATACCGATGGCTGAATGGTGTATATGACAGATGAAGTACAGTTGTAGTCTCAAATGCAGTCTCCTAAACAACTGCATCAGCTCTTTGTGATCATCTCTGATGGATCAACTTATACTGGGTGACAAGTAATCCAGCAGCTTCACTGAAATAGCTTGCCATCAGGCCATTTCATTGCATGCTAACAACTCTTTGATCATTGCAAACAAGTCAGTGTGAGGCAACTATGTCCTTGGTAAGGTCAATGACATTGCTGAGCTGTGTTTCCGTGGTATAATCAACCGACGCCTGTTAGCAAGTGACTAAAACATGAAAACAAAGCTGGATTTGTCTTTTAACAATGTCATAACGTGGAAGTCAAAGTAATCATCAGAAATACATACCCAGCGAAATCTCCCTTTCAAATGTTTTTTGAAATTGCTGGCACGAACAGCACTGAGCAGCTTGAGTCTGAGCCATATCATGACCTAAACTGAGTCCCATATCTTGTACTGAAATAAGCTAGTTTGTTACACTGTCACTACACCATATACTACCTTATCACCATCTGCCAGGTGAGGTCTGCTGTTACTTATCTTATCCCTTTTTGTACCTACAATATACTTTGTGTCATTACAGCCCACCTCCTGTTGAAGACATTTGAAAACTTATATCCCCCCTCCTCCGCAGTTGGTGATGTATATAAGAAGCCGGAAAACCCATACACATTGGTTCCATCTGAGATCCCAAGGTAGGCTGCATTTGGAATTCAGCAGTAACAATTGCTTTCCTTGCTTGCGTTTCCAAGAGCTACTTGATTGTGGATTATAGAGATTTAGCATTAAAGTGAGTGATTTGGTTTCCTTTGAGTGTGTTTTGATAGGAAATGAAATGACATAACGGTATCCACAGAGCTTCCTGTAAGTTGGGGGAAAGTACTGCCATTGTATTTAGGGCTGGACTGGAAAAGTGAAAGTTAAACTAAAAATATCATCCAGAAATAGCCTGTAGTCAGGGGCTTATTGTCTGTGACAGGGAAAGTGAAGCCCCGAATGTCCATAAACTGAAGTGCAATCCAAGATATTAATCATTAAAACATTTCTTCTGTAATGTTATTATGAACATGGTACAGGTGTTATTTATGTCATTACCACTATTATGTTTCTGAAACAATGTGACACAGTTAGCTATAGATTTTTTTTTTGCAGCAGATATATTGCCTGGTCAAAGCACAAAAGCAGCAGGTGAAATCAATTTGGTTAACAATGGCTCAGTTCCATCAACTGTCCCAGTAAGCGGTGACAGTGAATCTGCATGCACAGCTCCAGGGCCCTGGAACTATAGCTCACCTGAATGGAATGTAGTCGATTTTAATGTTACCAATTACACCTGTGCTTTTCCTGCCATAACTAATCAAAATGTCTGCCGGGAAAGAGGTCACAAATCTTTAAGGTAACTAACCTAAGCCAAACTGTACATTGGAATAATTTTAATCATTTCAATGAATATGCGATTATATTATATTCATTTTTTTGTTTTTGTTTTTTCCTTGACAAGTGTGTAATTTGTGTGTCTTAGAAAAAATAATTTGAAGCTGTGAGCTGTGAAAACAAGATGACCAAGCTCACTATTCTAGCAGGTAAACTCTTGTCAGGCCTCACTGCCTTATGTGACCATGATGCCTCCATGACATGATACATGAAGCAGTTACATCAATAATATATATTCTATCGATTTCAAAAGGTAAATAATGAAGCTGTAATTGTTTCCTTTCCTTAGGTTTGTGCCTGATGATGGGCCAGCTGGGTAAGTTAAACTTGAATAAAACTTATGAAGTGGTCAGTCAACTACAATTTGAAGTTTGTATTGACCCTGAATAAATGTTTTTAAATGTCTGAAAATAATAGAAACTGCAGGCATTGCTAGATAGATAGAAAATCTGACAACAGATTTTCTATCACTGGTCTCCAGCAACTGCCTCACAGATGGTGTGCTACTTCACCAACTGGTCCCAGTACAGACCTGGAACTGGGAAATACATGCCCCAAAATGTAGATCCCTTCCTGTGCACCCATCTTATTTATGCTTTTTCTATCATCAACAACAACAATGAGTTGGTTACTTATGAATGGAATGATGAGACCCTGTACAAGACCTTCAATGGACTGAAGAGCAAGTAAGAAGTCACCTTTCCACAGTATGAAATATTCTCCCCAGCTTCTGAAACGTGTGCTTAAATGTGTGTGTAAATGAAGTTTAGCTAGATTCACTCACTGTATGATAAACAAGCTTTTGTTAATCATACCCATAAAACCACACCTATGCTTTAAAGAAACCCTGGTCTGAAGACATTACTGGCTGTTGGTGGATGGAACTTTGGCTCAACTCAGTGAGTATTTTTGCTTTGTTTATTGAATTTTCGCTTCTTTGAAACACCTCAAACATTGAATATGGAATGAATGCTTAGTTTACATCAGAAAAGGATGATATGACAACGTGAGTTACCTTAAATTCTCACATGAAAGCTGGTACTCAAATAATGGCCAACACTCAATAATATTCAGGGCGGGGGCAGCACGATAAAGGCTAGGTCGAAAAAAATTGAGGGGTGTGGAATTATCACATCCCAGTAGAGTGGCTGGGCTCACTCTTAAAGATAAAATAAAACACCCAGACGTCTGGGGGGAGTTCCGAATACAGCCGCTGCTCCCTTGCATTGAAAGGAGCCAGATGTGGGGATTGGGCATCTGATCATGGTGCCTCCTGGCGCCAACCATTGAAGGTCATACAGACACGTCCAACTACGAAGAGTGCGGACTATATCTTATCTGGCCTGAGAAAGCCCCAGGTTCACCTAGGAGGAGCTGTAAAATCTTGTTGGGTTTAACTTGCTGCCACCATGATCCAACTCCAAATAAGCGCCGGAAAATGGATGGATGGTTGGATAGAATGCCTGAGATGACTTGCTGTACTAATGGAATAAGTACTGTGGAGATACACGTTATCATGAATTTGTATAAAGAGAACAGGTAAACATGGAGGAAGTTTTTAGTTTACATTAACTGAGGAACAAGAAAAATTAGAAATTAAGGCCTATATCTCTCTGCCACAGAGGTAAATAAAGACCCCAGGCCGCTATTTGACAATTTATGGTGTGTCAAACTCTTAGTTCTTAGTTCTAGTTAACATTAAAAAATTTCCCCAGGTTCTCCATCATGGTATCTACTCCATCCAACCGTCAGAAGTTCATCCAGTCTTCTATCAAATTCCTGAGGACTCACGGATTTGATGGTCTGGATCTGGACTGGGAGTACCCTGGATCTCGTGGAAGTCCCCCAGAGGACAAGAAAAAATTCAGTCTGCTCTGCAAGGTGGGCCATAAACTCTTGAGTCATAGGGAAATTATATTATTATAATTATATTATGTACTGAAATTATGTACTGTATGTATTCATAACACACACAGTAACAGTATATATAGCAGGAAAGAGATCTTTTGGACCCCGCTGTGTATGTATGTGTATATATATATATATATATATATATATAGAATATGTATATTCTGTTATATATATAGAATATGTCTTATCAATTGTCTTAATTTGCAGGAACTTGATGAAGCCTATGCAGCTGAGGCCAAGGCCACCGGCAAGCCTCAGCTCATGCTGACTGCTGCAGTGTCTGCTGGAAAGGGAACCATCGATGCTGGATATGAGATTGCTGAGATTGCCAAGTACTGCAGCCTTTTTTGTAAAATTCTGATGCTTTAAATCAATATTTATTTTTGATGATAGGTTGGCTCAGTAACTAGTCTTAATCAGTAGTCCAATATGCATTTCCAGGCATCTGGACTTCATCAATGTGATGACCTATGATTTCCATGGAGCTTGGGAGCGATTTACTGGACACAACAGCCCTCTGTACCGTGGCTCACATGACAGTGGTGACCTCATCTACTTCAACACTGTAAGTGGTGCTATGGAGCCTTAGATTTTGATGAAAGAAATTATTATAGCATGAGTGACTGTTGGATACATAAATATCATCAGTATAATCTTTAAAGGGTAACTCAACTGATTTTACATGGGAAGGCCTGTTTACTAATTATAAGGAGTACTATTTAGCTACAATCACAACTATATTTACACGTTAGGTCTTCTGTGACTGCCCATTTATTAAGTTTGGAGACTAGAAATTCACAGGAAGCCTCTGTTCAAAGGCATTCAGACTGAAAATAGGGCTGCACATGGTTTTTTTGTTTCAGGCACCAGTGTGACAAGAGTTACAGTGTGAGATCTTCTTAGATGCCAAAACACTAAACAACAGTTTGTAATTTTACAACTCTGGAAAATTATGGCATTTTTCAAACGACAAGAGGTAAACTGTAGAAATATGTATTAACGTTACAAAATCGGCAAGTGCAGCGCCTTGCTAGAAGACGTCATGTTGTGTTGCATCAAAAGTTGAGCCAGGTACTACTTTAGCGACTGAAAACCCATTCCGAATGTGGCCTTACAAACTAGGGGTGTGCAGTTTGGAAAATGTGGGCATTAACCAGACAGGGAGTGTCTAACATGAAAATACAATTTGTTGCATTATGGGAAATGTAGGATCTAGCATGTTTGGCACTTGACACATACATGGGAGTAAGAGAACAGGATATCTCAGCCTCTGTTGTTTCATAACTCAAGAGTTCACCAATTTTAGGTAAATGTGATAACAAAACCCTAGGATACCCATTTGATTCCTGACAGGCACCGTCAGTTTCTATTAATAAAGAAGTCTAGGCCTCTTGTCTACATCCTTCATCCCTCCATTCCAATTTCAGGACTTTGCCATGAAGTACTGGAGAGACAATGGCACCCCAGTAGAGAAGCTGAGGATGGGATTCGCTGCTTATGGTCGCACCTTCCGTCTGACATCATCAAACACTGGCGTTGGAGCCCCAGCTAGCGGTGCTGCATCAGCTGGTCCATACACACGTGAGGCTGGATTCTGGTCCTACTATGAGGTGAAGTCTGAACAAAATTAAACACATAGTAACAAAAGTAGCAATGATGGACCATGGAACAATCCAATAGCATTTCCATAATCTTTTCCTTTAGATCTGCAACTTCCTGAAGGGCACTACCCTTCAGTGGATTGATGACCAGAAGGTTCCCTATGCCAGCAAGAACAATGAGTGGGTGGGATTTGACACTAGGGAGAGCTATGAAATCAAGGTACGTAGTACATTAATACATAGGGTTTACCAACCAAGATTGATCTGGTGGAATTAAGGACATAGAATTAATTTTCCTTACTTTGTGGCTGACTAATCTTCTTGTTCAATCCACAGGTTCAGTATATGAAGGACATGAAGATTGGTGGTGCCTTTGTGTGGGCATTGGATCTTGATGACTTTAAAGGAGAGTTCTGTGGACAGGGAAGCCATCCTCTGTTGTCTAATCTGCGCAAACTCATCGACCTTGGTAAACCTTGCCTCTCACCTTTTTTTGAGCCAAGGTGTTCCCAGATTGTCAACATGCACAACATTAAGTTCTTGGCAGGTTTTTGAACTAAAGTGGTACCCTTTTTTTATCTGACCTTTAGGTATAATGTTGTCTCTCTGTTTCTTTCACCTCTCACAGAGATGCCACCACTTCCATCAACCACAACCAAGAAACCTGGTGTGACTACCACAGGACCAGCCACTACTACAACATCCAAACCTGTTGTTACCACTGCTGCACCTGCCTCCACAACCACCCCCAAACCCAACGGCACCACCAATCCTCCGTCCACCAAGACCACCATCCCTATTCCAGGACGCGATTTCTGCAAAGACAAGCCTGATGGCATGTATGCTGACCCAGAAAACAAGACCCGCTTCTACATGTGTGCAGGTGGCCGAACCTATCTGAGGCATTGTGGAACCGGCACTATTTTTGAAGATAGCTGCAAGTGCTGTGTGTGGCCCTAAGTGTGGAGAACTGTCACTGACTGAAATCTCATGACTGACCGAACAAACTGAATTCCCCTTGAAAAACATCTGTTTTTGTGCTTTTTGACTATAAAAAGCTCTAACATTGTGATTTTAGAAAGCAGCTTGTAAATTAGAAGCGAAAAGTGAAATTCAAAATTTGTATGTTCCATCAGAATAAAAGTACTATTGACAAATCAAAAAAATTGTTAAACAAATAATTAAAAACACCTTTCACCTTACCCTACAGATTTATACATGTTCCATATAAAGAATTCTATCAATAGTCTAAATGTTGGCAGCAAACTAGATAAAAACTCAAAAACTCAATTTTTGAGGGTTCAAACTGGGGTTAGACAGCCTCTCCTGGTTTGGAGATGTAATCACTGCTGCAAAGCCGACCCCATTTTATTTTATGATGTCATTCTGAATATTTTGAGGAAGTTTCTAACAAGCCAATTGGCAGTGGGGGAAAGTTTAAGAAGTTAAATTGACTCGAATACTAAATATAATTTGGAGGTACTTGTACTTCACTTGAGTATTTTTTATTTTATTTTATTTTATGCTGCTTTATAATTCTACCCCACTCTATTTCAGAGGCAAATATTGTACTTTTTACTCCACCACATTGGACAGCTGTTGCCAGTTACTTTGCATAGTAACATTAGTAATACAAAACATAATCAACAAATAATTTATGCTAAATTTTTATAGATTAAGCTAATTAAAGTGTTAGCCCTACCTTTACCAGCTGCAACATTAAAGTGACATATTAATGAACCAAAAATAATGATCAATTAAAAAAATATATGTACTAAATGACTCTGAAATCGGCCATTTTTCATTGTGAATACTCTTACATTTGGTACTTTAAGTATATTCTGTTGCAAATATTGCTGTACTTTTACTCAAGAAAAAGTGAAAAATTGAATGCAGCAGTTTTACTTGTAAAAAAGTATTTCTACACTGCAATACTGCTACTTTTACTTAGGTATATAGTCTGCGTACTTCTTCCTCTACTACTAAGTGATGCAACTGAGCTATCATAGCAGAGAGTTACTTGTTTTGATGAATTTTGTCTATATGCATGTGCAAGTGACACGATACACACTCCTGCCAACAGTTTAAATATGGAACGCCATTTGCACAAATAACATCTTACAGAAGTTTCCTATTTGGATGACATTAAAATGTGTGTTAACAGGTAGAGTTTGGTCATGCTAAAATGTAATATTTATACAGCTAAACACAACAAAACCTGATTCGTTAACCTGCCTTTTCTGGTTGAGGCTAATGAGGGACCTTGAACCAAGGCACTCATACATATTCATGAGGAGGGTTGCATCAGTGATGTCGAACAACACCGCAAGGCAGCACGTTGTGCATAAATGAATGATGTGGGCATATATGCACTTGTTACAGAAAACTACATAAACTGCAAAGGAAATGAATGAAACATAAGCCGGGGTTGTGGTTAAGAAGTAGACACAGAACTGAAAATTATTGATACTGATATTGATATAGACATTTACATTGATATTGAAATTGAATGGGAAAAACAGTGCATCATCCTGATAAAGTTAACTGCAGGCGTTAAGGTTAGCCATAGCTCAGCCTAATATTTTGGACTGTGAGGTCCACAAACTATTTGTCTCGGAACAGCTACAGCCAAAATGTGCTCTGGCCTCCTTTTTAACATACCTATTAGACAAGAATGGAACAGCACATAGGCTGAGACAGGTATTTGCGTGCTAACATGCCAAAATGACACATTTTAAAGCATAAAAAAATCTACCTGTTACCATGCATTTAAATGCTGTATAAACACAAAATTTCTAAGACATTTTGGCGCAAATGTCGTTCCATAGTTTAAGGATATTCCACTTATCAACAGCAGTGGCAGTACAATAAAGCAGCAATAAACATAGCAATATGCCAGGAAAAGGCAGGAAAGAAGGAGCAAGCAAGATAGCAAGCACAGAGGTAAAAATTTCAGAATGGTACAAATTATTAAAAAAATCAACTTTTCAAATATTTTTTCAGAAAAAAATTATTTTAATACATTTTTAAGGCCTGAAGGATACATACAATGTGTTTTGGTGAGAAACACTGAATATGAACTTAACCATGTTTGTTTACGGGGTACATTAAAGCCCCCTTTTTCATGTTAGTTCAATAAAACCTGGAAAGCAAATTTCTTATTAAAAGATAGATCCTTCAGTGTCTAAGGTTTTACTGCTATTTCGTATGTCACATATTTTGTGATTTTTTTAAAATCACTTTCCTTTGTTGTTTCACTTCCTGCTCCTTGTGTGCTTCCCGCCTTTGTGATTACCGGCCATTTTCAATCCCCCCACCAGATGTCCCCAGAGTTTTTTCCTGTTCTGCTTACTCACCTGTTTTCACTTGTAATCACATAGCTGACCCCCCCACTACACACCTGTTCCCAGTTACCCCATTATCGCAGTAACTATTTGAGACTACTTCAGTCTCTTGATCTTTGTCAGTTCGTCTGTGTATGATCCCAAGTGCGCCTTTTGTAAAGAATACTGTTTTGTTCCTGTGTTTGTTCCCCAGTGGTTTCCTTTAGTGCCTGCAACCTGTGTGGAGTATTGTTTTCTGTTCCTGCGTTGCCTGTCAGCTAATCTGCCTATAAGCCTGTTTATTTTGATTATTAGAGTATCTTCATTGCATCTACCTGCATTTGTCTGTGTTTGGCTCCTTTCCCTTGAATTCCTGGCTGCACTGTGACAGCACGAACTGACCAAAACATGGACCCAGCAGACCATCTCCTTTGTAGCCTTCAATTTACCCTGGAGGATTTGACATTCATAAGGACATGTTTCTTGACGTGGAACTTGACTTCATTAAATTGCTGACTGTTCTTTCGAGGCATGATCCTAGACTTGCCAAGCAGACAGCCTTTTAAAAGTGGAAATTCCACTACAGCCCTGCTCCATGTCCCGTTTTTCATCAGCCTGTCAACTCAATCACCATGTCCTCCCAATTGGTTTCCAAACCAGCTAACCGACAGCATGCTGGCCCCTGGCCTGCTCACCTCCAGCCTGTCTCCCAATCAGCCAGCTTCCAATCTGATAGCTTTCAGCCTGCACTTTAGCTTGCTCTCCTGCTGATTCAGCTCCTGAGTTGGCTAGCCATCTACCTGTTCCTGCTCCCACGTCAACCAGCTTCCTGTTTGATTTTTGACCCTGAGCGGTTACCTTTCTTTGGGACTTATCTGGCCATTGCACCAAGATATCTAGAGGTCAGAGCCCCTAGAAGGAAGCATCAGTCCCGGAAACATCAAACCTCCAAGCGGCCCAGTGTCGCAGATCTTCAGCTGCCCAGTGCTACAATTGAAACCCAGCTGGACCCAGTTGGCCGCCCCAGTTGGCCGCCCCAGCTGATTGATCTGTTAGCCAGTCCTCCAGGCCGTCCGCCTGAGAGAACCCCTGCTCCACTGCCCAGTCCTCCTGCTGTTCCCCTGTGATCCCCAGCCCCATTCCTCTGCTCCATGCCCTCTGGCCCATGGATCATTATCCCAGGAACAATTTAAACCAACATCTGTCTCTTGCTCTTTCAGTTCATCTGCTTATGATCCCAAATGTTCCTTGTGTAAAGAATACTGTTTTTGTTCACCAGTGATTTCCTTTAGTGCCTGAAACCTGCATGGAGTATTGTTTTCTGCTCCTGCGTTGCCTGACTAATCTACCTGTAAGCCTATTTATTTAGATTATTAGAGTATCTTCATTGCATCTACCTGCATTCGTGTATATGCATTTTACCCTTGAGTCCCTAGCTGCACTGTGATAAATTTGAGCAATGTTTCACTTACATATAAATTTGAATTAGTAACTTTTGTAATTGCATGTAGGCTGGCCAATTTTAAAATACAGTACAATAAAAATTACTCACTGAGGTGTAAAGATTTTTCGTTCACCGTCCATAAACTGTAAGCACATACATTCAGCAGTAGTGGATTTCCTATTTCAGTTTCTTTGCTGCTTCATTGGGTGAAGCTGGAAAGGTTCAAATGAACCACGGGTTAATGGTCTGAAACACAGTTTGAAATACAACTGCACCATCACAGCAGAACTTTGCATTTTATCAACCATTACAAAGAGGAGATGACCTAGATTAGATTGGCCCTAAACCTGGAACATTTATCCACTATGGTATACTGTAATCTGTGCAGAAATGCAGTGTCACTGGATTTAGGAGAACGCCTAGCATTTTTGTAAAATATTGCAATATCACTACAGTTGGAAGTTATTGTGCCTGCTGCCAGCATTGCTTTTATTTCTGCCTGAAGACCTTTGCATTTGTATTCAGGCAAGTGATAGGGGTGTGTCATAACCAGCACCAAAGTGTCTGTGTGGCACCGCAATATGTTTGTGCCAAAGGAGATGGAGACAGTATAACTTGGATGATCGGCTGCCAAAATGTGTTAATTCATATTTGCCAGTCCCCATCACCATAGCATACATGCCTTTTGGCACTTTATAAAAAGCCTGGAACTGGAAAATTGAGAGCAATATCTCCAAGTTATTGCTATGAAAGGATTTTTTTGCTTCACTAATTGCTTTCAAATAGTACTCCACACACGTTTAAACTGATAATTTTAAGGACAATGCAAAGGTTTTTTTTTTTGGTCACCATAATAAATTCTGATTAATTTGCTCCCTAGAAGAATGTAGAGGAGGCTTGCTGTTGGAGGAAGCAAACTATTGACTTCCCCAGAAGGAAATCCCATTTTTTCATAAAAAAGACTTAATTTTGCCATCACCATCTCTAATACCAAATATTACAGAGACAAATAAAAGAAATTAAACTAACCACTTAGTGAGAATTTTGGGCCCGTTCCTGGGAGAACTCATTTGTCATTGTGTGATTTTGATTTGATGTATTTCTTTTAGATGTATTTTCTCAGAAATGCTGCAATGAATGTTGCTGCCTCTGGGGAAGCTCAGTTCTGTTTTGGGGGAGCTAAATCGGAGCCAAAAACAATCCACATGAAACTAAAAAAAACCCAGCGATGTTTAGGCCTACAAAACAGCTTCACTGCTCCTTGGCACTGATCCTAGAAGTCCGTGGACCTCTACTGGAGGGATGAACACCAGTCTTCCAAAAGATCTCCCGTATTTGCTGTTTTTATGTTGGTGGTGGAGAGCACTGTCTAAAACGTTGGTCCAAAATCTCACATTGATGTTCAGTTGGGTTGAGATCTGGTTCTGACTGTGAAGGCCATAGACTATGATTCACATCATTTTCATACTCATCAAACCATTCAGTGACCCTTTGTAATCTATAGGGAAACATACACATAGTTACTCAGGTTCTTCCTTCTTATTTGTAATCCATCTGTTCTATATTTTCTGACTCAAACACTTTCTTAATTGTTTAGTTTCTGTTGTCAGTTACCAGGCTGTAATTAGTAGTGCTGTTGCATTTTATTTTAAAGTGTGTGTTTTACCATATATTTTTCTTATGCTATCATGTATACTTGGGGACAAAGTAACAAGCACAATCTTAACTGTCTATTTGTTTGTCACAATATTTCAAAGTAAGGATTTGTACAGATGAGTTATTAATTTAAAATGTTACTAGTTTATCACTACTTGCTGCTTTTACTTCACATGAAACTGCATTCATTTGGCAGACACTTTAGTCCAAAGTGACAATGCAAAGTGCATTCAAACCGCATAGCAGCAAAAGCTTGATATCATTCAAAACTGAGAGCGTATCCCTTTTAAACAAATGACTAAAAGTATGTTCGGTGATACAGTACAAGTGTTTTAAGATTTTCTTTTTTTAAACTTGTCTCTCAGACCCCATCCCAACTAGGCTGCTTAAGGAAGTTTTAACCTTAGTTAGTACCTCTTTACTAGATATAATCAATCTATCTTTATTAACAGGCTATTTACCACAGTCTTTTAAAACAGCTGTAATTAAACCTCTTCTTAAAAAGCCCACTCTCGATCCAGATGTTTTAGGCAACTATAGACCCATATCTAACCTTCTCTTTCTCTCTAAAATCCTTGAGAAAGCTGTCACCGACCAGTTGTGTGACTTTTTACATGATAATAGTTTATTTGACGATTTTCAGTCAGGATTTAGAGTGCATCATAGCACAGAGACAGCACTGGTGAAAGTTACAAATGATCTTCTTACTGCATCGGACAAAGGACTTGTCTCTGTGCTTGTCTTGTTAGACCTTTGACCATCATATCCTATTACAGTGACTGGAACATTTAATTGGCGTTAAAGCTGGTTTAGGTCCTATCTATCAGATCGATTTCAGTTTCTGCACGTTAACAATAAATCCTCCATATACTCAAAAGTTAGTCACGGAGTCCCACAAGGTTCTGTGCTTAGACCAGTTCTATTCACCTTATAAATGCTTCCTTTAGGCAATGTTATTAGGAAACACTCCAAACACTTCCATTGTTATGCAGATGATACTCAATTGTATCTGTCAATAAAGCCTTGTGAAACCAATCAGTTAGTTAAACTTCAAGCATGTTTTAAGGACAAAAAGACCTGAATGACCCGCTGTTAAACTCAGACAAAACTGAAGTTATTCTGCTTGGCCCCCAACACCTCAGAAATCCCTTATCTAATGATAAAGTTAGTCAAAAAGCGCAAGTACTGACAGGACCTAGGAAAAGAGATCACATTTCTCCTGTGTTAGCTTCTCTGCACTGGCTCCCTGTAAAATCCAGAATAGAATTTAAAATCCTCCTCCTCACCCACAAAGCCCTTAATGGTCAGGCACCATCATATCTGAAAGACCTCATAGTACGGTATTACCCCAGTAGAACACTGCGCTCCCAGAACGCAGGCTTGCTTGTGGTTCCTAGAGTCTCCAAAGGTAGAATTGGAGGCAGAGACTTCAGGTATCAGGCATCTCTACTGTGGAACCATCTTCCAGTTTTGATCCGGGAGGCAGACACCCTGTCCACATTTTAGAGTATGCTTAAAACCTTCCTTTATGATAAAGCTTATAGTTAGGGCTGCTCAGGCTTGTCTTGAACCATCCCCTAGTTATGCTGCTATAGGCCTAGACTGCCGGGGGACTTCCCATGATGCACTGAGCTCCTCTCTCCTCCTCTTCCTCCCCATCTGCACGCATTCATATGGCATCAGTGCTCATTAACATACTTACTAACCTGCTTCAAATATTATGATTATCATCTATTATTATTAATTATAATAAAACTTATAATTATTATTCAGTTGTATCAGTAATATTATTCACCCTATTATTATAATTTTCAGTTTTATTATTAGTCTCATTATTGTTACACATCTTTACGTTATACATCTACTGTGCTATGCCCCCCTTTCTCTCTCTCTCTCTCTCTCTCTCTCAAATCAGCCGGTCGGGGCAGACGGCCGTCCACTATGAGCCAGGTTCTGTTCAAGGTTTCTACCTGTTAAAAGGGGGCTTTTCCTTGCTGCTGTTGCCAAGTGCTTGCTAATGTGGGGATGTTGGGTCTCTGTAAATATAACTATAAAGAGTTTGGTCTACACCTGCTCTACTTGAAAAGTGCCCTGAGATAACTCCTGCTATGATTTGGTGCTATATAATTAAAATTGAATTGAATTGAAATAAAACATAAGTACATGCTAGCAAGGGTTGAGATGTAGTCTGAAAAGGTGGGTTTTTGGATGAATTATTTGCAGTTATTTGCAGCCCTACTTTTATAAGATACTACATAATACTATAATAACTATTGGGTTGAATCAGCACATCACTACACAAAATTTCTGTCTTGATTATGATAGTGTAACCAGTCAAAGCATGTGAAACCACCACACACTGTGGTGAATATTTTATTGTTTTAATTATCTCTCCTGCGTCAATTTAATGTGAAATTTTACAAGTTTATCACTAGTGGCTCCTTTTACCAACGTCATAACACTGTAAACATATCTTTGGGGTTTATAGATGGTACAGGTGTTTACACTTTGGTATCCCTCCTCTTTTTTGTGACTTTGTGACATCACCCTGTGTGTCCCAGGGGGCACCAGCCAGCTCCAAATTTATCTAGTTCCAGCCACGGATTACTGTAGAGCATAAAAACATGTGGCCAGCTGTGGAACATCTTGATGGTCAACGGTCATGGCCACAAAGGAGAGAGATGGTGTAATCAAAGCTGTTAATTTACTAGGATCTACTATAGGAACTAGAACAGGAAGGCCTCAATCTGTCTCAAGTTACTTCATAATTCATAATGTTTACATACATTTGTTTTGATTATTATTGTATAGTCGGACAAAACAAGTTTATCAGTGGTTGCTTCAGTGGGAGAGTGTTTATTTAAAATTTTTTAAACAGAGTTGATTTCTTTGAAATACAGCACAAATTTATTTGGAAAACCATACATTTATTAAAAAAAAATAAAAAAGGAGTTACATTTATAATCTAAATTGTACTTGCTTATTAATTAGTTTAATAGTCAGTCTGTTCATTACTTTATTATTGTATATTGTACTTGTATAAAATGCACATTCCAGGGCATCATGGTGACCTAGTGGTCTAAGACACATACCATGTAAACATAACATCCCGGATTCAAACTGAGTGAAGAACCATTGTTGAATGCCATTTCCCTCCTTCTTGCTCAGTGCATCTTTGTCCCCAATTTAAACTATCCAATGATGTTAAAATACCAAAAATCCACTTTAAAAAGTCTTAGAGTTGTTAATGTAAGATGCCCTTTTCCTAGTTATTGCACACAGTTTCACTTTTTAATTGAATATTGATAACATTTAGAACACACGGATGTGAAACCATAATCTCTGAATCAGTTTCATGTTTTTTATAATTAATCAGTTATTCACTATTCCTAGTCTGAATAAACTATTAATTTATGTTTTTGAAAATGTTTTTTTTCAATTAATCCATTTAAAACTTACATTTTAATCTCTAGTCAAGTTATCATGACAACTGAAATAATAAGACGCTCATGTAAACTAAAGTAAAATATCAGGACTATGATCCACAGTGCTGTAAGGTCATTTCGGCTGAATAACGATATGATAATGAGTGATATGTCCACTGACCTAAATTATAACCAAGTCAGGTGATGAGTGCATGCTGTGAACAGAGCGCTGCACTGAGTACATTATTATAGTTCAGACCTTGCAGGATCTTATCTAGACATGTTCTTATAATCATTACAGTTATTGCCGTAATTCATTAAAAGCTGCTACACCTCCTGCCTTCTCTTTGCACAATCGACTGTATAAAAGGCCAAACTTTGCTGCTGTTTTGGTCTGAAGTTGTGAGAAGTGAATTCAAGATGTCCAGGCTCACAATCCTAGCAGGTATTCATCTTCATATCAGGCTGTACACCCAAACACACACGCACACACACACACACACACACACACACACACACACACACACACACACACACACACGAATATATTTATATATTATTACTTACCCTTACTTTCTATATTTCTTAGGTTTATGTCTGGTGATATGCCAGTTGGGTAAGTCCTAATATTTTTTGATAAACTAGCATCATTTGATTTGATGTTTTCACTTGTCTATCTCCTCCTCCTAAATATCCTTTACTCCAACACAGGATCTGCCACCCAGATGGTGTGCTACTTCACCAACTGGTCCCAGTACAGACCCGGTGAAGGCAAGTACACGCCACAAGATGTGGACCCCTTCCTTTGCACCACCCTGATCTATGCCTTCTCCATCATCAACCATAACAATGAGCTGGTTACTTATGAGTGGAATGATGACATCCTCTACAAGTCTTTCAATGCTGTGAAGACCAAGTAAGTGGCCAGAGTTGAGGCACCCTTGTGTTGCAAAGAGGTCAGAGGTAAAGCTAAGCTACAGAACCCATGGGCTTGCAGAAGTTCAGTGCCTTCAGAAGAAGCCCTTAGCAGGGTACTTTCTGCTGAAAGGGAGACTTTATGATGGAAATGTAATCCACCCTCTCTATTGTTTCCAGGAATCCTGATCTGAGGACGCTGCTGGCTGTTGGTGGGTGGAACTTTGGTTCAAGACAGTGAGTAACACTTTAAACCATAAATACATTGTATCACTTGCCTATATTCAAGTACAGAGTGCTAGGAATTATGTTACCAGTGCCCTATTAGCTAAATTGTTCAAACATTCTGAAAGACCGATGAAGTTTTAACTGTGACAAATGCAACTAAATATCACAGTTTTTTTTATAGCTAGCTAAGCTATCTAGCTAGCACCTAGCCACTTCTAATACTTCTACATGCTTAGAACAAGACAGCAATAGATAGCTGACCAGATAATATGCTTTGGTAGCCATCAAGCTGACACATAAAAGTGAAAAATAAAATACATTTCCAATCAATATTGATCATGCATGCCTTTAAAAGTGCGGTCAGTTATTGCCCAATTTAAGGGCAGCTAAAGGTTGTTAGCCTACTTGACTTAAAAGGTTTCCGGATCACACCAAGTATGATAACATAGCTCAACGTTCCCTGTAGGTTCTCCATCATGGTCTCCACTCCAGCGAACCGTCAGACATTCATCCAGTCTTCTATCAAATTCCTAAGGACACATGGATTTGATGGTCTGGATCTGGACTGGGAGTACCCTGGTGCTCGTGGAAGTCCCCCAGAGGACAAACAACGGTTCACTCTGCTCTGCAGAGTGGGTACTTCAGTTTCAAGTTGCAACGCTACTGTTATATGGTTTAAACCATGCTGTACATATTTCTTACTTCTTCTTTGATGTGTGTTTGCAGGAACTCGTTGCTGCCTATGCAGCTGAGGCCAAGGCCACTGGTAATCGTCAGCTCATGCTGACTGCTGCAGTGGCTGCTGGAAAGGGAACCATCGATGGTGCATATGAGATTGCTGAGATTGCCAAGTGGGCGTGCTTCCTTGAATGCCTCTTGAAAGAGATAACTGAGTTCTGCAAAGGTTTTTAAAATGGGTATTTCTGTTTCTCCCTATTTTCAGGGAACTGGACTTCATCAGTGTGATGACCTATGACTTCCATGGAACTTGGAATCAGTTCACTGGACACAACAGCCCTCTATTCCGTGGCTCCCAGGATTTTGATGATCTAATTTATTTCAACACAGTAAGTAGACATTGGGGACTGAAGAAAAATTAACTTGATGGGGAACTTTTAAAACAGTTTCACTTCACTTCCTCCATCAACTTTTGTAGGATTTTGCCATGAAGTACTGGAGAGACAATGGAACCCCAGTGGAGAAGCTGAGGATGGGTTTTGCTACTTATGGTCGCACCTTCCGCTTGACATCATCAAGCACTGATGTTGGAGCCTCAGCTAGTGGCCCTGCATCAGCCGGACCATTCACACGTGAAGCTGGATTCTGGTCCTACTACGAGGTAAATTTTGGATGAAGCTGGCAGAAATTTATTACGATATGATATAGAGTATACTGTATATCATCAACATTTGCATTTAATGGTTTTAATGGCTTATTATATTGTCTATGGTGTAGATTTGTGATTTCGTGAAGGGAATCAGCATTCAGTGGATTGAGGACCAGAAAGTCCCCTATGCCACCAAGAACAATGAGTGGGTGGGATTTGACAACAAGGAGAGCTATGAGCTCAAGGTAGGTGGGACATAATCTCTATATTTTTAACACATTCACACTATACCCAGGGTAGTTACACCAATTTCTGTTAATTTTTGCCCCCATAGGTGCGGTACCTGAAGGAGCAGAAGTTTGGTGGTGCCTTTGTGTGGGCCCTCGATTTGGATGACTTTGCGGGACGATTCTGCGGACAGGGCAAACACCCTCTAATTGCTCATCTCCGCAAACTTCTTGGTATTGGTAAGTTTGAAGCACGTTTTTCCAGATGCTTCCTTCAAAGTTATCAGTTATCAATTTTTTTTTATCCCATCAGGAGCAATTTACCTAAGTTTTTATATCCTGGTATGATTTAAGTTCCATTTGTACTGAAATCAGGTATTTAAGATACCAATTTGGACACCAGGTGAGGCTATCACAAGGGCTTATAAATTTTACATGAAACATGACAGGTTATATTCTGAACTACTTAAGTCATTTAAAAATACCAACACATATGTTATAAATTGTATTCTGCTGGTACCAATATCAAGAGAGGGATATAATTAACCTTACTGTAAGCCTTAAGCCACCCTCTCTTTAAATTACTGAAGTAATTAAGTAATGTACGATGCAGTGTTAATTTCTTTTTTTCATTACGAAGATGAGACAATGATGAGTTGGCACCGACGTCATTAAACGCATAATACATCATTTCTGCTTTTAGGAGTCCCTTAGTCAAAGTTTGGTGAAGAAGTGAAGCATGGGATCATGGGAGTCTTTGTATTCACGACCATTGCCGCCATTGCAGTCAGCTTCTCTGTTTAGGATTCCTTCAGTGTTAATCATTCAGGAGGTTTTTATCGGGAGCTGAATTATCCGCAGGTGTCTTTAACTCTCCCAAACAAACGGACCTGCTGATTAAAACTGGTAAAAACACTGAATAAAGCAGTTTCATGTTAAAAATCGTCCCGGAGGTGCTGCAAGCTGAGCTGCCGCTAACGTTTCCTCAGCTTGTTTCTTTGATAACTTAAGATCCAAACATCCGATGACTAAAATCCTTCATCCGGTTAAAATATATAGTTATAAACTAGAATGATCTAAAAAGTAATCGTAAAAGTGTGACTTAAAACTGGATAAAAAGTAAATTTCGACCACTTCTGGTAGACAACCACAATGCTGATGCATGCACAAAGGGGATTTGGCAATCAATACGCCATTGACAGGCAACTAAATGAAACAGACTGTTACCTTGATTATAATTAAGGATTTCTCTATGTTTGAAAATTGCTGGAAACATTTAGGACAATATAAGTACAGAACTCAACAAAATATATTATATAGGTCCTTTCATTTTTAGATATTTTAATAGGGAAGAGTAACATTCTTTACGTTTAAACACTAACTGTGACTATATCAACATGCAATATCTTTGACAAAAAAAGATGAGACTAAAATATCACTTGAAAAATAAAGACTTTACCAAACACACTCTATATTTTTTTTTCTTGAAAAAAGAGGAGAAAAATTACACAGAGCGTTTTTTCAAACAATGACATGTGCTAGACTGGACCTGGCTATGGAGACTGGATAACGTACAGCGAAGGGAAAAGAACATGATGGCAACAAAACGGGTTAACAATTGAACCCACTTCAAATATAACACCGCAAAAAGAAAAAGTGAGTGTGTAGTAACCTATTGTGAGGAGAAAAACCCTGCGGCTACAAAATCGCTGGGAGGAAAACCACAAACCTGAAGAGACACCTTAAGGTGCACGACTCAGGAACTCAGCTGACCTATCGTTGAGGTGTTCAATAACGTTACTTTACTTTTAAAGCCATATGAAGGCAGCGGTGTAACATTATCTATTAGCATTTCACAACAACGGCTGCATTTAGTCTCGTTGAAAGTCAGTAGCCCAGTCAGCTACGATGACCAACCTTTTGTTTGGTTTGGTGTATTAAACATTAAAACAATTTTGAATGGGTCCATGACGGCTAAATGTGGTCTATTTGAGACCTCTGCTGATTATTAAAATGCTCATCATATTATGTAGAAGACTGTTTTGGGCTTGAATGAACTCTGTTGGGCAGTAGTTAGCTATCTAGTACTTAGCTCGCTTTGTGTGCAAAGAGGTTCTAAATATTTTCTTTACAAATTTATTTGATGGTATCGTACAACCTATTATAAACACTTGTAACACAACGTAGTACAACACTACCACCAAGGCCCACAAAATTACAGAATAAAGTCAACACCTTTCTGACAAAACTGAACTGAACATTATAAGGGTAGGATTTATTGCAGGGCTGTTGTTCAAATTTCTTTTTGATTGTGTAGTGTTTTTATTTTTTCTGGATACTTTCTGATTGACTCATATTGCAAGAGTTAGACTGCATTAGATTTGCTAATGTTGTAGCATCTTTCCAGATTTAATTGTTAAAATCAGTTGGATGAAATCTTATCTGAAAGCAGTTTGTTGAAGTTTGACCTAAATGCTCATTTTTGGTCTTGACTAAAACTAGACTAAAATGTTGATGTTTTTCTTTGACTAAGACGAAACTAAAATGTCCAGAGTTTAAGTCGACTAAAAACTGGCTAATGATAAAAAGCGTGAGGTTGACTAAATATGACTAACACTAAAATGGACACTTTTTCTCTCAGGACTAAGGCTAAGACCAAATCTAAAAATAGATGACAAAATAAACACTGGTACAGTGCCCTCTGAGTTATTCCGTAAAGTCAGAGTAAAATTATAGACAAACATTGATAGACATTTATTTGAGTCCTTTAAACCCATTTATACATCCTCTCTTATCCAGAGCTGCCTCCACTGCCCCCTACCACCACTGCCAAACCTGGTGCTAGCACCACTTCCCCAACCACCACCACCACCACCACCACCACCCATGCCCCAGGATCCAGCATCTGCAGTGGCAAACTTGATGGCCTGTACGCCAACTCAGAGAACAAGAAGAGCTTCTACATGTGTAGTGGTGGCACCACCTATGTGATGTTTTGTGGGCTTGGAACTGTCTTTGATGACAGCTGCAAATGCTGCTCCTGGCCCTGAGCCATGAGTGGAGACAGTGTGTATCACCACTGATGCAAATGTCAACTATTAAAAAGACTGTAAAAGTGCCCTTATATCCACTGTGTTTACAATCATATACCTAAATGAGTCGTTATCATTTGTGTATCGATATAATGTATTTTCTTGTGAAATACTGTATGTAACATTTTGCAGATTGCAAACAAAAGCATTGAAGTGTTTTGGTACAAACTGTTGAGTGCTGGCACATTATTTCAGGTTTTTATTCCTGAGAAAAAAATGTTTGGAAGTGACCCATGCTCTTACAAAAAATAGTCATCAGTCACCTATTGGGCATTGAATAGTTGTTTTCTCAGTCAGTTTTGTCAGACCAGTGGTGAGATAACAAAGCATCAAAGATGCAGATGAGATTGCAAACAGCATAATTAGCATATTATATATATATATATATATATATATATAAACATGTGTGTATATATATATATAAACGTGTGTATATCACATAAATGCTTAATCCATTCACTTCCATATGACTGACTTTTCAAGTCACTCTGCACTTAAATTGCCTGACCTCTCAATGATAATGAGACATTTGACAAAAATCAGTGCAGAGCTAATGTATGGAAACGTATGGAAACCAATGGCTGTCTGAAACAATGGGAAAAATACGTCCAACAATATAAAATTTTAAAGCTCGCACTCCTAAAACTTTCAAACACCCTGGTATTTAAGCCTCAGTAAACTCAACACAAGGAAACACAAGGACCCATTGCCTCATTATATAGAGACCTGAATGCAAAATATGATACGATTTAAAAACATTTTCTTCCTCTTTCAAACATGTTTAAGTTTTATAGTGAAGAACGTCTTGTTAAATCATCATCAAGGTCCTTATTTCTCACTAAAGTGTAAAATGTGGACCATGTCAAAGCCCACAGAGGAACATGACGGGATTTACTGAAGCTCATGCCCAAACAGCAGAGACTGAAAATGATCCACCCTCAGTGAAAGCTGAACCTCAGACTTTAGACGCTGGGGTGTCACTCAAATGCTTCCAAATACTGGCTGAGAGGTAAGCATGATGACATCATTGTACAAGATTTGAAGTTTGCTTTGCCATTTTTTCATAAAGGCTTCAACCATACAAAATGAAAAAAAAAAAAATGCAAATGGCGAAAATCTAAATTGGAAGTCCTCTACCTCCAGTGTGTAAAAATTGATGGATTGACACTTTAAAATATATTCCTCAGTGTTGTACAGAGCATTTTTTTTCCTCGACTGGACAATACAGGAAACAACTCCCACTGTGCCTCCCCCTACAGCCTCTGCTTCTTCTTCTGAAAGCATACAACATTCACAGGAGCATTTCACTACAGCTAAATTGGACAACAACTGCTTCCAGAACATCTCTGTTGTGTATCCTGTCAGCAGCTTTTGCACACGCAGAGTTGATGAACTGTATGTAAGATCAGATGACATCCTACAGATGTTTGCAGGGGACGACATAAGTCACAAGGTGCCACACCCTGGGAATAGATCACAGCAGTGAAGTGCAAATTATGTAATCAAAGAATTTAGTTATAGTCAGCTTTTAATGCCACTCTATCCCATCTTTCACGTTTGTGGAGTAACAGGGGATTCTGTATTACATTTTCAGACAATGGAAGTTCTTGGCTTTTTTGCCTCTTTTAGCCCATATTGTTTGGGTCATATATTTACTGTATGCATGGTCTCACCATATTTATCATCCTCATTTCCAACAGCAGGCAGCAGTTTTCAGTGAAATTGCTCTGATAAACCCACTGTGAGCTACCAACCCAGAACCAAAAACCAGGCAGACAAAGTTACAAGAATGTGAAGAAAGAGGAACATTTAGCAGGCAACTAAAGAGCCAGATATTTTTCCAAAACAAAGCTAAAAGGAGTGTAAATATTGGACTAAAATTTGTCATGTGGACAGAACTGTCACTACAAAAGTTGATTTTTGTCTTCTCTTGTGAATGTAGGCTATTTTTCCACTAGCACATAAGCAACAACTGTGTAAGCTGGGGATATGGTGGTGGTTTTAAATCTCTCAGCTTGTGTCAAGGTTTTCTACAATTAAGAGAAAACCAAAAAAAAAAAAAAAATGGCCAAAAAACCCCCAACTGATTAATGCAGCTTTAAGGAAAATGTAATTGCTGTCTCAAACATCATTATGTATTATTTTCATGTTGTATTCGTATTTATTGGATTTATTGGAATGGTTATGTCTTGGTGGTTTTTTGCTGGTGGGACAATTTGTTAACTTGGATGATGTTTAAGTTCTCTCCTTAGAAAGAGATCAGTAAAATTTATTCATGATGAGTATGATGATTAGTGTTGTTGTTGTACAGTAAAGCCCAGTTTATACTTCTGCGTTGAATCGACGCCGTAGTTACGGCCTAGCCGTGTACCCTACTCCGTAGCCTGGCGTGCACTTCCCTAGAATTGTAACGACACATCGCAGTGACGAAGACCACAAAAACTTTGACTGGTCCACTCGTCCATGTCTCTCAGTGGCCGGTGTTGCAGTAGTTCCAATAAAGTAACTGTTCTTCGACATTTTTTAGCTTCAATTCCAATAACATCTACTCGGTTTCATTCCCCACCGCCAACTAGCGTTTCGGCAGTGTAATTGCAGAATGCCACTAGCGCACCTGCATAGGGTACGGCGTAGGCTCTTCGTCATTCTACACATAAGTATAAACCGGCTTTAAGCCTTCTGAAAATAAAGTTCACAGTTGAGGTAAGCAATCATATTTACTTTTATATCAGGACATAGAACAGCTTTATAGAAGTCTTGTTAGAAATAATGGAAGAACTCCAGCTGTAATAGCAGTCATGGGGATTCAATTAATCATTTCCTGAGATTTTTCACGGAGTTTAAGGCGGATTTTTTTCTTTAACTAGATTACGCTCCATAAAATAAATACTGAAATGGTATGTGGGAAATTGAGTTTTTTTATGTACAGCCGTTTCACATAAACGGTTTAAGAGACACTGTTTACTTCAGTTCCCATAATTCCTGTCGTTGTACTTCCTGGTTTGACTAAACGTAGCGTAAATGCTATGTTTAGAGCTTCGGAGAAGTAAGAGAGCTGCAAACGACGACTTTTACTTTTATGATTTTTATGTATTAAGCAATGTTAGTCACTGGAGTTTATAGACGCGTTTGTTTACTTGGATTATAATGAAGTCACAGTGGCGGCAGTCGCTTGCCTCATATGTAGGCTAGGCTAAATTTTCAAGCTAACACTGGCAAGACTAAGTACTTGTGTTGTTTACAATATTTTCCAAGATGTATACTTTATTATCTGGATTGTATAAGTACATGTTTCAAAAGGACGAATACTGCGTTTTGATCCTGGGACTGGACAACGCTGGGAAAACGGTGAGTCAAATTAGATTCTGAATTTAATACACCTGGGTTAACTCGACCGTGGTATAGACAGTTTGACGCTGGATATCCAGACATAACTCTTCATTAACTTTTGAGTGAAATAAATTCAGCGTTACTGATGCTTCTCATGTAGTGTTTTTTTTACCTCACGAACTGGTGATAAGATGATCTTGAGCCGCCAGTACACCGAGGGAAACGACGAGCTGAATTTAGGAACCGTCTCTAAAATGCACGCAGCTTGGCCAATAGGCCAGTAGGGCTTACCAGAATGTCCTCCATCCCTTTCTCGTGTTGTTTTCTAGCTATTTCAGACTAACTTTGTGCTTATCTCGGAGTCAACCCACGGCATGCACACGCCCTATTTTTAGAAATAAGATTATGAAACGGAGGCTAAGCGTTTTTTTGTTTTTTTGAATTGGCTGGGGGGGGTCTGCTTTACACTTCACCTAAATGATGTCATTGTACCCAAAAATTAGTGTACAAAATTTTCTGCTTGTATTTTCTTTAGTTTCTGAGATGTGGAGGCCTTAAAAAAGCGGTCGTGGCCCTAATAAACGAGTCTTGCTAAAACAAAACAAAACTGCAAAGTACCATAATTCATTACTTTTGAATTATTCATGCTAAATGCTTGAAATTTTCAGGGATTCAGTAGAATTTTAGAAATGTTTGCAAATTTCTTAAAAAGGATAAACTGAAATATGACATTGACAGAAGTACCCCATACTCAGCACTTAGTTGACGCACCTTTGGCAGCCAGTAAAGCCTCGACTCGTCTCGGGTAATACAGTGTGGTCCAGTGCTACTGTCATACCTGTGTGGCTTTGTTGCCTCTGTCAGTCTCTTTTTCTCTAAGTTAGAGTGAAATACAAACCGGACTCTGCTCAAAATGAAGTTAAATCAGTGTCCTCTAGTTTTGGCAAAGGAAATGTTATCACTGTACAATTTGGCACACATTTACTACGAATGCAGAACATGCAATTCAATAAGGAATAATAATTAAGTATAATAATGTTGAAAACGTCATCTTTAAGATTCACGTGTTAAAGTTTGATAGGAGCAACTACTCAAACTACTGCTCAATTATAAGTTGTATTCCTGCAGTTTATATTTTACACCAAGTAAAATGTACTTATATAGCCATAAAATGTGCTCATATTAAAGCAAAAGTTCTAAAGCCTGATAAGAATTTGTCCATTTTCAAAATCTCAAATTGTTACTAAAGTAACATATTAAAGCAGTGTTTTAATTTTGTAGATTTTCAATGTGGAGCTACACCAATTAACTAATTCATCTGAGTATTTGAAGCTACAGCAATACGTCATATGTATGACGTGATCTGCTAACATGTCTATGGGGAATATAGTAGCCTATGATGTTACCAGTCTGACTTATCCACCAGTCTTAACTGTTGTCTCTCTCTGCAGACCTTTCTGGAACAAACAAAAACAAAGTTCAGTAAGAACTACAAGGGTATGAATTTATCAAAGATCACAACTACAGTCGGCCTGAACAGTAAGTGAACGTTCCAGTATCTGTTCAGTTGTGCTTGTCATGAAGAGTGCCCTGGGAGCATCCCTGTTCCCTTCCACCAACAGAATGGAGAATATACCTTTCTCCTCCAAATTCAGAAGCAGTTGACTGCTTGCAGCCAAAGTCAATCAAATAGTGGTCCTTTGAGGGTGTTATTTTCGATGGCTAACTGCATTGATTAATTGTAATTTGCAGCACTAATCATTACTCGGGAAAATCATTAAATTGCATAGCTACTTTGTTACACCTCACATTTACACTGTGATCACCTAATGCTGCTTGTCTTATAGTTTACAGTTAGTGTGTGATCCCTCTATAATGTTTTTTATGGGTGTCTCACTTTCCTTCACAGTTGGAACAATCGATGTGGGCAAGGCTCGTCTGATGTTCTGGGATCTGGGAGGTCAGGAGGAGCTCCAATCTCTGTGGGACAAAGTGAGTTAAACACCAACACTATCCTGGGGGGAATTCTTCTTCTACAGCCAAGACACAATAATTTTACACCGATCAGCCACCACTTAAAAACCAATCAAGGTATCATTGTCAGCCAGTTCAGCTGTGATGCTGTTGGTTCTTTGAGCCCAGGAACTTGCTCTGATGCCTGGTTTGTACTCTTCGTGTTTATTTATAGTACTATGCTGAGTCCCATGGAGTCATCTATGTGATAGATTCAACTGATGAAGACCGTCTGTCAGAATCAAAGGAGGCGTTCGGTGAGTAACAGAATCTTTCATCCTGTGTACTTTAATGCGTATGTACCTGTCTTTTAAAACAACTTTAGTCAATTTATAGTCACTTGTTTTCTGAGTACAATGGCATGGCACTAAAATAATGATTTTGTGGTTGACAGGTTTATGTCTGCTTTAACATTTAAATTTTCAACAATGTGTTTTAGAGCAGTTTTTTTTTTTTTTTTTTTTTTTTCAGTGTAGCTTATAACGTGAAATGCTTTGTTGTATGTTATGAGAAAACTATCAGTAACACAACAGGGATCTGAGAAAAACCTTTAACAGACAGTATCTGTGTCAATATTCTGTGACAATAGAAATATATTGCTAATTGTTGGAATAATAATTTGACTTTCATCTCCTCCAGAGAAAATGATCAGCAGTGAGGTATTAGAAGGTGTTCCACTCCTCGTGCTGGCCAACAAGCAGGATGTTCCGGTACTGTATGAACTTTTTAATTTACTAAGACCATATTCAGGGTAGTGATGATGATGATTTTAAAAACACAAATTATTCAGTATGTTCATCCACATTGTATCGATAACTTGTTCAAGTGATAATTGTCTCTGGTTCTACCTTTTCAATTGTGTAGATTTGCTGCTTCTCTGTTTAATGTCACTGCAAACTGCAAATCGTTGGGTTTTTCGGTCAAACAAGCAGCGTGAGCACTTGACATTGCGGCTTCTGATCGGAGTTGTTCACTTTTTCCATACATTTTATAGACTAATAATTCATTGATCAATCGAAGAAATGATCAGCAGTTTTCCTAAGTAAAATAAATATTTTTAGGGGCTGCAATTAAGGATTCAGTCAATCTACTGGTTATTTTCTCAATTAATCACTTTGTCTATAAAATGTCAGAAAAAAAGTGAAAAATGCCTGTTTCAATTTCTCAAAGCCCAAGTAAACATATTCAGATGTGTTTTTTTTTTATCCAACCAACAGTTCAAAACACAAAAATAGTCAGTTTATTTTATTGAATATTAACATTTGAGAAGCTGAAACCAGTGAAGTTTTTGCATATTGACTACTTATTTAGTTGTTTCTGCTCCAGATACTGTATATTACAGAGATTTTGACTGACATTCCCTTGTGGTATTGGCAGATGTGTCTTTGCTGTTGTAGCCTTTAGTTAAGTTTTTTGTCTCCTCTGTTCTCAGGACTGCTTGTCAGTGGCAGACATTAAAACAGCGTTCAGTGACTGTGCCCCGAAGATCGGCAAGAGAGACTGTTTAGTCCAGCCTTGTACTGCCCTCACAGGGTAAGACTGCTACTCTATGACATGGTACAGAGTGTAATGCAGTACCCTAGTCCTGTAGGACACGCTACCTTTGTGACCCTTGTAATGTTCAATTTCTGAAGTAGAAGCTAAACAAAGAGAGTTTTCGTTGTGTTGCTACTGCATTAGATGACATTATATTTTATAGATGTTCATATTGTTGTGGTTTGAGTTTATTGTCTCATCTATTAACAGGCATTCATTTGAGATTGATAGCTAATTCACTCTTAGGCCTCTAGTTTTACATTGTGGCTGGCTATTGTATGCATGTTACTAGCATTGGTTAAATAAGCCACTCATGAAATGAGGTAATAAGACGGGGTAGTGGACACATTTCCTTATTGGAAGCTGATGGAGCGAGTTATTGTCCTCAGATTTCTGTCAGCAGCTGAAATAAATATGAGCTTTTCTGGAGATTGATGGATCTCAGTGGGGAACTGAAATTTTACAAACAAACTTCAGTTAAACTGTGATGAGGTTCACAAGATCAGCTCAGATAGTAGACAGACAACCCCCACAGCTCATTATCCTTCATCAGCTGCGCCTTTTCAGTCTTGTTACCACTGGATTTGGACATACCATTACTGGTCTTTCTGCCACCACATAGTGATGCAGCACACCACTGGAAAACTAGAGGCCTTACTGTTAAACATGCTCTGACATCTTGATTATATGTAACTGCTCAGAAGAATTTAGAAATCTTGTTAAAAAACTTACTTAACACTTGTTCTCATGCAGGGACGGAGTGAATGAAGGTATTGAGTGGATGGTGAAATGTGTGGTCAGGAACATTCACAGGCCTCCCAGACAGAAGGACATCACATAAGAAGTCATCAGTCACTCTTTACTCTCATTGTGGACTGAGAGTTTCTCCTCGAGGACATTCCATGTAAACCCTGGAGCTGATTAACTCTCTTCTCTCCTTGTGTTTGCTGTGACTTTGAACAGTTTGGATTTCTGCTATTAAGAGTTCATTACAGACAGAGTGTGGCAGTATTTTTATCACCAAGCATAATTTCAGATGGGCTCTGAACAGAAGTCTGTCTGTTCCACTTGTTCCACTTTTTGAAGTGGTGTTGTGATTTCTTCTGCTTCGCGTGTGAGCAGAAGCCCCAGTCTCTGGTGATGGCTGCGACTGTGTCTGCATGGAGCTTCACTTACTGGCACCCTGCACTGTGATCACAACAGCACAGAAACGTCAGTTTGACTCATCAGTTCTCATGTAAAATATACAAAACTTTAATAGGGTGGTTCTCTGTTCTCACAGTATCAAATTAACTTTAGCCCACATTTGTAAAATCAAACTGAAATTTGAATTTTCATCACTTTTTGTGTAAGGAAATATCAACTTATTATAATACTGCAGCTCGTGCATAGAACCTTTTTGAACATATTTATGGAAACTTTACGCTTCAGGCCTCTAGTTGGGCAGTTTCCTTGGCAGCGGTTGAGTGACAGCATTGCTAGGACATGCACTGTCAACTTCCACGGTGCTCTACTGAATGCAGAACGTCATAGTGCCTATATATATATATATATATATATGTGTATGTGTATATGTTTGTGTGTGTGTGTGTGTTCAGAGAGACAGAGACAGAAATATATATGTATCTCTTAGAGGAAAGGGACAGTGACTACCCTGTTAACAGTTTGGCATATTTTTGGGAATTTTTTTGATTTGTCTTTTTTTTTCATCATTTTGCTCATTGCGTAGAGACTCTGGTGTAACCACCCAAACAGCAAAGCAACAGAGTCTTTTAAACTTGTGCGAGAGGTCCCCCTGTATCCTTTGATCTCTGAAGAACATTTCATAGTTTGATCACCCATTGATCTGCATTGAGATTTTTTAATTGACTTTGGAAATGTTAATATGTTAATTTGCAGAAACACTATCGATGATTTGGTAACTGGACATGATAAATGTAACAACTAAATGCACAAAGTGGGCTAAACACACAAAAACCTTGGTGACCTCTGCTGAATTACTGTCTACCAGCAGTTTAACCTGAGATTTATAAAGTGGTTAAAAAAACTGAAGGTGACATCCTCTGTCAGTCACACATATGGTGGATGTTTATAATAAATTAATGATTTCAAAGAAACAAAATATGTCATGTTTGACACTGAATGTGTAGATGTGTTATATTTTCATGTAAATGTTAGTTCACCCATATCACAAAGACATTATCTCACTTACATCTAGTGGGGATATAACCTGCAGCTAGTTTTGGTCTATTTGTCCAGGCCTTTTTGATTTTTGCCTGAATCTTAATACAATGGAGGTAAATTGATTTTTGTGGTGCTCAAAGAATCAAAAATGACATTTACAAAGTTTAATAGCTTCACATCTCATATCCTCATATCGTGTCTCTGGATAATCCCCAGAACAGTCTCCAGGGGACAGTTTCTTTAGTTGCAAATTGGTCCAGTTCCTCTAAACTCCATTCACCTCCATTATGTTTAAGATGGTATATCAAAACCGAAAAAATGAAACTAAATTACCTGATACCACTAGAGGGAAGAAAGGAAAAACTCTCTTTTTGTAATATGGATGAAGTGCCCCTATTATGATGTATTGCTGTCAGTGTATCAGCACTAACATTCTCCCTCACATGTCCAATCAGTACACAATCTCTGGGTGAGGGCTATTAACTAAAATTATTATTATGATGAGTTGAATTAAGGTTCAGGAGTTCAGTACTGCAACTGTTTGAGTAAAATGTAAAATTTAATATGTACTAACCACACTACAGAAATATAAACTAGTCTTATATGCAACAATCCTGTCATTTGTTTAGCATTTCAATCATTGATGACAATTGATTATTTAAAGGAACAACAGCAATTCACCTGGTTTTGTGTAGTCGATAATTGTCAAGTCAGATCAGGTGTACTGTATAACATAAGCTGTTAGCGATGGTGACATCTGGACAACATCTGCAAGATAACTGAGGGAAATTTGTATGTGCAATGGAGAGATAGGAACGAAGCCCTTCAGGTTTTACAATAGGTGAAGTATCTAGAACGTGACATGGATGTATAAGTTGTGTAAAAAATAACTGTGACAGACATTATCATAAGGGTGGTTGAGAGGATCATTCTTTGACATGGAAACTGATTAAAGAATACGCAGTAAGCAAATAGTGGAACTGGACTGAGGGTACAAATGTACAATAGCTGATTCTCTGGCATGGAGCCTCCAAGGTTTTGCAGAAAATTCAAGTGCATTATCCTAGCTCTCTTAGAGAATCTCAGAGTGTCTAGTTTTACCTATTGTTCTGGCTGTATTCTCTTTCACGTCTACATTGTTACACCAGGGTTAGCAGGCTTTTCTGTGGACTCATGAGAGATTATTTCTAGTATAGTAAGGCTTGAGCATGTTAATGTGGCGCAGGTGAATTTGACGCTTTCAGTCAGGGATCTTTACCACATAAAATCGTATACTTTTCTTTCAATCACACAAGATCTGTGAAAAACAGGCAGAAGTTGGCAAAAGAACTAGAATCTTGTCATTTGATTTGAAAGATCAATGAACAGCCTTCTTGTTATAGTGGAATTTCATTCTCCCCGGGACCATGAAAGAGCTACATTTGCGAACCAGTGGACCTGGTGCAGATGCTTGCAAAACTGTGAAACATAGTCCAAGACATTAGTTTTGATAAACTGGTTAGATGACATGAACTGTTCCTTCGGGAGTTTTAAAGGACCTCGAATGACCAAAGACAAGGCCAGGTGGACTGAAAACAAGGGATTCCTGCTTAGCTTCACGTTGGCAAACACCATCAGTGGCACTCCCTCTTCCGAATAAGTGCAGAAGGTCCAGAGTTCAAATCTCGGATAAGCCCCCAATTACGTTACAACCCAAGTTGGTTTGGATGAAAGGGGAGTAACATAAAACTACATGAAGGATTTGAGGAGTCATTTTGTTCGAGTGTTCAACCTTTTATTGCCAGTATTTGAAGCACAATTTATCTTGTTTACTCCTTATCACACACACAAAAAAATTAAACAAAAAATAGAGCTCCCTCCTACAGCTTCCTGACAAGGTTTTCATGGTAAGAGATAAATCATATAAACATTAAACTTTAAGGTAATTAGGAAAAGCAACTGGAATTTCCCTCTGCCTTCACATGATGAGAAATGGGCCCTTGTAAGGACACTAGCAGAGAAAACCAGATAAGGTTTAGACAGTTCATGCACTTTGGTCTGGTTCTGGAACCTCTGTTACTTCATGAACAGTCCTCCCTTTTCCCCCAGCAATGCCATTTCCCATAATGAAATCAACACCCTAAATTTTAAGTACAGAATTTAGAATGTCTTCAGAAATGCATGTAAATTAACATATTTTGTATAATTGGAATATTTATAAAATGTTCAGTTACTGGACAACAACAACAAAAAATGCATTGATATAGTGAAATAAAAATACAGACAAATTATTGGTACCCTTTTGATGAATTTAAATTACTTCTTCAAACAAAATAACAAACAACTAAGACTCACCTGTGGTTAATTTTCAGTGCTCACATGACCTAAATTAACCAGTGAATGATGGTTATACATCTTAAAAAGGGGCTGATTGTTTCCAGATTCTTTTTCACGAAGGTTAAGTTCATAGATATGCCCCAGAGTTTCTGGGATAATGTTCTATGGACAAATGAAATCAAAGGAGATCTCCTTGGGAATGCAGTGCATCAGTTGGTTTATGGGCGACGAAATGAAGCCCATTAGGAAAAGAACACCCTACCTACAGTAAAACATGGTGGACGTTCTATCAACCTGTGGAGCTGCTTTGCTGCCTCTGGTACTGGAGGCATTGAATGTATCAAAGGAAGGATGAAGTCAGAAGATAACCAAGGCATTCTATAGCAAAATGTGTTACCCAGCTCCAGAAAACTAGGTTTGAGGCGAAGGTCTTGGGTCTTTCAGCAGGACAACAACCCAAAGAAGACATCCAGCAGCACAAAAGAATGGTTGAAAAGGAAAAGATGGAATGTTTTAAACTGGCCAGCAGTGAGTCCTGATTTAAATCCCACTGAAAACCTTTGGACAAGGCTGAAGTCTGCCATTGCAAAAAATGACTCCGACAAACTTAAAAGAGCTTGAACACGTAGCAGTGGCAGAGTGGCAGAAACTACCAGTAGACAGGTGCAAGAAGCTTCTAGATGGCTACAAGAAACGTTTAGAGGCTGTCATTGTTTCCAGTGGTCCTGCAACCAAATATTGGTGATTTGTGCCAATAATTGTATCGGATACATTTTGTGTTTGTATTATTCCACTAATATGCAAGATTTGATATTATTTTCTTTTGTTTAGTAACCTTGGACATTTTATTAAAATATTCTGATCATACAAAATTGTTTAATTTGCATTTATTTCTGAAGATATTCTAAATTCTGTACTTAACATTCAATGTTGCCAATAATTTCAACCAAGACTGTACATGATACAAAGGCACTGGAGCAAAGCCCATTTCAACACCTTGGCCTTAAGACAAACCGTACAATCCACATATCGAAATATTAAAAATTAGAGTTTATAACTCCTATTTCATGCTCCCAAAATTGTTCTTATGGCAAACCACAACATTTTGGACCATGCAGGGATATACAGCAGATGTCAAGTTTTAATCTTTCTAAATACTTAATAACCTGATTATTTAAGACAAACTAAGAATTTCTAAATTTGTAGCCTGAAATATTCAAATGAAGTAAAAATGTGTGTCTCCTGTCATCGATGTTTTCTTTGTAAAATATATCTAAATGTAGGTAAGCAGACAATTTATTAGCTAATTAATGTGAATCTGTGTGAATGATAAGAGTTCATGAATGGGCACTACAGCTGATGCATGTTTGTCAGTAATACCAAAATAATACATGTGTTCAATAGCTAAAGGCTTCTGCCATAGAAAGGTCTTTTCAGACATTTTTTGCATGTTTTTATCCAGAAAACAGTAACCCAAACAGACAGGGAAACTCTAGTTTTCAGTATATATGATCATTTCATGGATCTTCATTTATCAAATTCTTAATCTTAGTGGGAAGGTCTTGTCAGATTGAAATCTCTGTGTAAGTGACTCTTGTCATTCATTATATCTTTGTGATTTTATACTGCTTTGTCTGTAAATCCGGATATCAAAATATTTGTCTCGAAAGACAAAGACTCTTGATGAAAAGTGGCATCAGGAAACAAGGCTAGATCCAAACCTAGTCTGTGGCTGAATCCTTTATCTGTCTGCTTCTCTCCTACTGTCTGTGCTCACATATACAGTAACTTAATCCAGCTGAATTCCTAATAAAGCTGTTTTCATTAACATGTTTTTCTGTTTCTGTTGTAAGACAATGGAACAAGTATGAAATAGTCACTGAAACATGGCCCATTAAGGCTACATGTTAACCAGCAGTCACTGCCAAGCCATTTCCAAGCTGCAGCTCTGCAATGCTAAAATCCTGGTTTTATAACCACGATGTCGTCTCACAAAATCACCAGACACATAAGTTAAAGACAACGGCTGTGCTATGATTTCAGGTATATTATATCAGGTATACCTGTAAAATGATCAGTCAGAGAGAAAGTTAGAATCTCATTTGCGTCTGTGTCAGCTGCCGTGCAGTCAACCAAATGGGACGCTTAAAGAGGTGTTGCCTGCAGAGGGAAAGCCTGGCCTTGTGCTCACAGGGTAATACTGCTGACTCTTCTACAGAAAGTAGCCAAGGTTTTTTTTTTGTTTTTGTGAATAGAAATTGGTAAATCTAGCAACAAAGGTGACGAGTTGCCAACACTGCCTGTAAATGCCCCCTGATGACATAATAGAAACCATTGCGTTTGCGCCAGTTCATTTTGGAAGAGCAGCGGCCAGTGGGGAAACTCCAACACTCGGCCAGCTGACCAATGTGGTAACTTCAGCACTCACTCACTCAGTGACATTCGTGCTTATAGGGCTGACCCCGCTGTTGCATATATATTGCATCATAGGAGAATTTCATAATGTCTTATTTATTATCCTAATATTGAAGACATTCTAGCAAATGTAAACTAAAATAAGTCTCTTCAGCAGACTGTCAGCATCAAGTTTAAATGACAAATTGTCCTCCAGCTGGAAGCCAAGACTGTGATATAATTTTTGTGTGGTAATCATTGGATTTGGTGAAATATTGTACTCTGGCTTTACTGAGATTTTAAAAATAATATTAGACTAATTCAGCTATCATGGAATTCAAAATGAGACATGAAAAATAAATAGTTATTCTTTATGCTAAGTTACATAACAGCCTCTTACCTACAACTACATTAAAATGTGTTTTTTCCTTTCAACCTCGCAGTCTGCAGTGTTTTCTCTGCATGTCTTACACAATTCATTTTCCTACTGCAGCTCTCAATCACCGTGGTGCATTAAATCCCAAAAATACTGCACAGAGGTATCTACAGATCTAACCAGAAATAACCTTCCTCTTTGTTTTGTTTTTTAAAACCCAGCCTGTGTTAGTACTCCAGCCAGTAGGAGTCAATGGCTGCCCATTGTTCACGTAGACTTGTGCACTGCACCATTTAGGGCACCAACACACACCCAGCCCATCTTCTCTCTCTCTCTCGCTCTCTCCCTCCTTTTCCTCCTTCATCCTCTCTCTCTGACTCCATCACATTCTCTCCTTTCCTCCAACCAGCAGCATCCTCCGACTCTCTCCTCCTCCTCGTCCACTCTGAACAACAATGACCAGCACAGTATCAGGTAAGACGACACGTATCATCACCAGCCTGTCATTTGGTTGAAACTGTGGATAGGTGTGTGGCAGGGGAGCGAGGGGTTGTATTGTTTTAATCAGAATGCCTAATAATGCAGAGGATGGAGAGGGTCAGTGTCTGTCTGTGTAATTATCATGGCAACTTGGGTGTTCTTCTCTCTGATGTAGATAAGAGTCCCATAAAGACAGGCAAATCAGTCCGATTCATCCAGAACAGTTATTAGTTATTACCATCTCTTTGCAGTAATGTGACACTGCTGATTAAACACCACTTTGCTGATGTAGATCTAAAACACACAACAAAATAAACACAGAAGAGACTTGCAGAGCACCAAGCATTTTTTTACTACCATTTTTTTCTGAACTATTCTGGTGACTTTTTATTGCAGATATGGGAGGACAAAAAGAACAAAATTCATACTGGCACATTAAACATCTGAGCAGCATCTCAATATTCAGACGCTAAGATATTTTGTAAAGTACTCAAAGTCATATTGTAAACAGTTAATTTCACATATACGTCATAAAGTGGGATGTTTTTAATGTTTTACTAGAATTTACATATAATCAGTGGCGTGCCATCAGGACAAGCAAGGCAAGCAGTGCTTGACAAGTTAAAGTTAAAAATAGAAATCAATTAGAACGACGCCAAAGTGGAAGCAATGTCTCTCCTCTTTTCTCCCACCGGAGGCGGGTAAAGACTCGCCCCACTATGCCACTGATTGGCTCGGTTGGTCAGGTTTAGGTATAAGGAGTGGTGAGATGGTTAGGGTTAGAAGACAATGCAAGGGTCAGAGCCAATCAGAGGTGGGGTAGGGGTGGATCTTCACCCAACTTGGGTGCAAAAAAAAAAAATAATGCCTCTCCTTACATCTCAGAACAGGTTCTGTCCCCTAAAGGATCTGATGTTGTCTGTTTGCATTCATCTTATAATTTACTGCTCTCTTGTGGCTGCAGTAGGTTACTGTCTCTGGAAGCAGGGTTGAATACCAACTGCTCCATCTATCATTTCTGTCATTTTCTGTCATGTCCCGTTGACAAAGGCTGGGGCTTGCATGATTATAATCATCATTTATGTAAAGTAAAACATATAATATTTAATACACCTCTGTATGGTAATCCCTCATTATACAATCTTATATGCAAATACATTAAGCCCTTTGTGATGTTTGCTAATGTAGCTCTCAAATGTATTTAAATAAATAGCAAACAAAAGTGAAGATAAATGTTTAATAAAATGCTTTGATACCTTATTATCAAATGTAATAATATTTTGTGTATAAATTGTTTACTATATCAAAATCTGAATTTCATATATCACAATAACTATTCAGGAATTACAGCCATTTTTATACATAGTCCCTCATTTTAAGAGGCTCAAAAGTAATTGGACAGACCAACATAATTATAAATATAAGGATTATTTTTAATACTTGGATGAAAATCCTTTGCAGTCAATGACTGCCTGAACTCCTGAACCAATGGACATCACCGAATGATTCCTCCCTTAAGATGCTTTGCCAGGCCTTTGATGCACTGTGAGTCTTTCTGCCTTCAGTTTCATCTTCAGTAAGTGAAAAGCATGCTCAGTTGGGTAGAAGTCAGGTGACTGACTTGGCCATTGAAGAATATTCCATTTCTTTGCCTTTAGAAGCTCTTGTGTTGCTTTCGCAGTATGTTTTGGTTCATTATCCATCTGTACTATTAAGCACTGTCCTGTCAGTTTTGCAGCATTTGGCTGAATCTGAGCAGATAGTATAGAACTATATACTTCAGAATTCATCCTGCTACTTCTATCAGCAGTCACACCATCAATAAACACCAGTGGCCCAGTTCCATTTGCAGCCATACATGTGCATGCCATAACACTGCCTCCACCATGTTTTTTAACAGATCATTTAACTGATCATGACTTGGATCATGATCAGTTCCTTTCCTTCTCAATACTCTTCTCTTCCCACCATTCTGGTAGCTGTTGAATCTCCTGTTCTAACACATTCCAAAGGTGTTGTACTGGATTCAGGTCTGGTGACTGGGGCGGTCATTGTCATGTTCATAAAACCAGTTTGTGACGACTTTTGCTTTGTGACGTGGAGCATTATCCTGCTGGAAGTAGCTATTAGAAGGTGGTTAAATTGTGCCAATAAAGGGAAGAACATGTTCCGTAACAATCCTCAGACAGGCTGTGGAATTCACACCATGATTGATTGATATTAAGGGGCCCAAAGTGTGCCACGAAAACATTCCCCACACCATTACACCACCACCTCCAGTCTGGACTCTTGACACAAGGCAGGTTGGATCCATGGATTCATGCTGTTGATACCAAATCCTGACCCTACCATCTTGCCTCAGCACAAATCCAGATTCATCAAACCAGGCTACATTTTTCCAGTCTTCAACTGTCCAGTGTTGGTGAGCCTGTGCCTGCTGCAGCCTCAGATTTCTGTTCTTGGCTGAGAGGACTGGAACCTGACGTGGTCTCCTGCTGTTGTAAACCATCCACCTCAAGGTTGGACATGTTGTTCATTCTGCTCACCACAGTTGTAAAGAGTGATTATCTGAGTTACCGTAGCCTTTCTGTCAGCTCCAACCAGTCTGGCCATTCCCCTCTGACCTCTCCTATCAACAAGGCTTTTTCATCCACAGAACTTCTGCTCACTGGATAATGTTTGTTTTTGACACCATTCTAAGAACTCTAGAGAATGTTGTTTGTGAAAATCCCAGGAGATCAGCAGTTTCAGAAAGACTCAAACCAGCCCTTCTGGCACCAACAATCATGTCATGGTCAAACTCACTGAGATCACATTTCTTCCCTATTCTGATGTTTGATGTGAACATTAACTGAAGCTCCTGACCTGGATCTTCAGGATTCCATGCACTGCACTGCTGCCACATGATTGGCTGATTGGATAATTGCATGAATAAACAGGTATACAGGTGTTCCTAATAAAGTGCTTGGTGAGTGCATGGACACCAGTCCGTGTGGATTACACTGTGACAGAAGTCACTATCAAAGTATAAAATGAGACTTTGTGAGGCTGTACTGGGGCACAGTGTTGTTTTAAGCTAAATGCTAACAGCAACATGGCAACAAGCTCACAATGGCAACGCTAACATGCTGATGTTAAGCAATGTTTACCACATTCACCCTCTTAGGCCTTGATCATACTCCTGGACAGACGCAGACAAGGACTCCTGCAGACTTGCACAAGCACAGCAGGCCTGCCCGTGCTTCTATTCATACTGCAATCAGGGCTATGTGCACTCAGACACATTTTCACTCATGCATACTAGAAAACACGATGGCAGCCTCCTGACAGGTAAAAGAAGAGCTCAAACTAGCAAAGCTGAACGTACTACTGAACTGAAGACTGAAGTCTGAATCAGTTGTACTAAAGTGCCTTTGAACTGTTATGTGTTCATATACGTCTGAACGTACTGAAGTGCATTTGAACAGTAATTCAGTCACTTAGCAAAGAAGAAATGAACAAAGTACATAGTCAGTGACTATGATCTAGGATATGAGCAGAATTAAGTGATTCATATTAGCAAAGTGTTTGTTCATAGACCAACATATTGGACAAAGGAAATTTTTACATCACGGTGTCGCTAGTTGAAACATACCAAATTTTATTCAATAGTTGTCGAGATATTTCAGTCTGGACACAAGTGGTGGAGCAACTGACCGACATGGCCACCCCTAGAGCCATGCTACTAACATGCATTTGTATAGGACAGTATATACCCATGTATTATATTTTCTACATGTGCTATAGTGTTTCTTCAAGAGTGTTCATTTATACACGCCAACATTTGGAACCTTCCCTCCTCTGAAATGAAATTTTATTACATATATAATTCTACCTTATGGTACACAGCCATTTGGAGGACTCAAAAAACTGTGCTGGCACAGTGAATCTCCAGTGGAGCTTGGCTAACAGTTACCCTGCCCTACTTTAAGCGTACGCTGATGAAATTGTGTGTAGTGCCTCATAGATCCAAACAGTGTTCCGAGCTGCCTACTTATACACTTCTATGAGAGTGGTTAATATTCTGTGGATCAAGTTGCTTACCATTTGGCTTGCTATTATCTGGAAGCTTTTTCAAATGTTCAGCAACGGTTTTCACAGCGGTCTTGTCTAACTGCCGAAACTTTTTCTTTTTGGCCAATTTTCTTTACTATTCGTTTTTTTGAGTGTTTTTCCAGGAGAGGTTTATAAGATGCTTACGATTTTTGGAAAACTGTTAATTTTGAGATTTGCCGAACCAGTTAGGACTTATTGTCATTAATGTTATTTTGTAAAAATGTACATACTTTCACATCTACAGCAGGATCAACCGTGAAGCTACTTATACCTCTAATGAAATGATCAAAATAAGGTTTATAATTTTCACAAATTTGTAGGTGTAGTTATTCAGTAATAGTTTGAGCTCCTTGTGCCTTATAGATGAGGGCAATGAGGGGTCATCCCTGGCCAGAGGAGCTAGTATGAATACTAATATCCATCACTTTCTCCATACACCATCCTTCGTCAGTAGCTTAGTTACCGGTCTCTCGCATCTTTTATTTTAGCTTTCTCATGATCTTACCACTGAGTGGGCTGAGAATCTCATCACTGTAGTCTTTTCTGGCCCAAAGCATTTTTAATTAGTTTTCATTCCTCATATTCACCATATTGAAG